>NC_136493.1:90579122-90766622 GCF_053919585.1 Euprymna scolopes
GTCATCAAATTCGACTACACTTGTGATAGTAAAGGTCCCTCCTTTTTGGGTGGACAACCCCACACTTTGGTTTACACATATAGAGGCCCAATTTTATACTCTAGGAATCCTTATAAAAACTAGCAACACTGGTTTCAATAAAGTAGCGATTTATGTCAATAATGACTAAAAAATTGAAAATTAAACCAACCGTACTCAGACTCTGACAAATTAGCACCACATACATGATCGTCCTACAGATTAGCGGCCCTTTTGAATTACTTTTGAAATTACTAATATATACTGGGTACAATATAATAATCAATAGAGAATTTGCTCTATAATAAAAGTCTCTACCAAACTACTCAGTCAATTTTTGGTCGACAGACTTTAAACTTTATATACAGGGAATATAGATGTGTAGAACAAATTCGATTTGGTTTTTAACCGGTAAAAATAGTTGCTAAGAGATCAAAATTAAAAAAAATTCGAACTTGGCAGGTGTTAGTCGACTAAACGTGTTACTTCTATGCATGCGTAAATATAAATTTATGTGTTTAACAACGCTATTTTTTTTGAATATGTGTATGGATTTAGCTCAAATGATAACGGATAATACTCGAGAGCTCTATGGTTTGGTTTTGATTCTAGCTGATAGCACCCAAATCCTATTTTTAATATTATTTATTTATTTTTTTTTTCACTTTTGTAATCAGTGTTATATATTGGGTAAAATATAATAATCAATAAAATATTGGCTCTATAATAATAATTATGAAATTTGCATGAATTAACATATCATACTTAGGCGTATTTTATGATTGAACAATGCCGGACAGCCTACTCGTATAAAATATATTGTTTAACTTTGATGATCTAACGAGAGCCGATGTGTCAATATTATTATGCCATGTGTGTGTGTGTGCATACAGGGTGTCCCAATAAAATGTATACACTCTTTAAATTATCTGAACTTGCTATATGAATACGCTATGCCACGTTACCAAGAGATGTTTAGGCATAAAGAATGGCACTTCCAGCAGGAAAACAAATGACTATGATTGAAACATTTTATGGCTGTAAAAAAGTACCAAAAATAGGCTCTGGGTGATGATGAATAATCCCCTTAATGTGCGATCTTATGTCACATTGCCCACTACACAATTCAGATTATTACCTTTCCAACTAGCCTTCATTTGTTAAATTCTGATCAATGATTGCTGAGATTTGAAACTTATAAAATCGCCAGAAAAGGTGGTATATATATATATATATATATATATATATATATATATATATATATATATATATACTAGCATGAGTGCCCGGCATTGCCCGAGTGTTTGGAGGTGTGTGTTGAGCCAAAAAAAAAAGAAAAAAAGTGGTAGTAGGAAGGCAGGCTCGAATCGGTACCGCAAAGGAGGAAAAGAATGGGGAAAAAACCTGATGTCTTTACTGTTACGACCACCGGCAAACCGGAAGTGACGTAGGTTTAAATTAAGGCTAGACAATTGAAAAGAGGGGATGACTTTAAAAAATACTGATGAAAAAAGTGACCCCTCCCTGTTGAAAAAATGCCTAGTTGAGGGTGAAGAAATTAATGTTTTTCGCCAATTTTTCGGTATTTGTCATCCAAAAGGTTAAGCTTCAAAACAATACTGATCTTGTGAAAATCCGTCGCCTCTGTCGAAAATTTGCAAATGCAAACAGACATACATACATTTATATATTGGTAGCTCAAATTTTCGACCCAAACCGATTAAAAAGCTTGCCCTATCTCCGAATACCCTTTATGTAAAATTTCAAATGTTTAGACCAGAAATTGTCTGAGCAATTTGGTAGAGACCGCAGAGATCAAATTGTTTTTTACTTTGATCCCTATTATGACCCCTTTACATTTATTGTTTTAAGCTCAAATCAAGTTATTAAGTTAGATGCATGTCCAAGGAATCTATATCTAAAATTTCAATTGTTTATACCCAAAATTGGCAGAGGAGTTTGGTAGAGTTCTCAAAGGTCAAATCGTTGAACTTTGACCACTTAACAGCCAAAATTCTGGCCGAAAACGGATTACAAAGATTTTCCCAAATCTCATACCCTATATATCAAATTTCGAGTCTGTAGACCGAAAATTGACAGAGTTATTGCGTAGGGAAATGCACACAGACACACACTTTCACTTTTATAAATATATATATATATATATATATATATATATATATATATATATATATATATAAAGAAATAATGAAGGCAAAGGGAATGAAGTGTTTACCTGATACAAGCAAAGGTAAACTTCAATCCAATATAAATATCAGTATTAATATATTAATCCCAACCAAGTAAAAAAATCCCAATACAAACACAATAAAGAGTAAAGCTTATTTCTTTTCTCTTTTATATCTATGGATATATCTATACTGGTAGCCAAATTGTATATTGAAATACTCATATCTTTGGTTCTATGGGACGAAACTACATGAAACTTTGCAGATTTTTTTCATGGAAAGTGTTCGACTGAGCTTCAATCTATGGTCTCCCCTCGCCAAACTTTCACAAGAAACACTCGTCTAGCTGTAAACACTATCAATAATTTCCCCCACTCTTTATCTGTGCCTAAACCTAAACGTAGATTCCATGAACAAAGCTTCTTTCTTAGAACTGCACGCCTGTGGAATTGTCTTCCGTTTTCCTGCTTTCCGGCTGACTACAATATGGTTGTGTTCAAGTCTAAAGTAAATAAGTTCTTGATGAGCCGTTCCATATAAGTTATTAAATTTACCAAATTTTCATTACTAATGATTACTATATTGACCAATTTCTACTGTACACTCTTTAACCCTTATCCTTGAGTGGCCTCTGGGCCTTGATAATGTGGTGATGCCTTTGTAAAAAAAAAAAAAAAAAAAAAAAGGCTTTTTGCTTATAATACTATTTCATGGCTAAAATGTTATAACAATTGGTAAAAGAGAAGGTACATTTTCAAACCAATAAAATATGCCCAAATTTGTCTGCATTTGCATGTATAGTGTCCTGGCAAGCCAGCTTTAGTTTTGCTGCTTTGGGATTAATTTTGCTTAGGATTTTTTTTTTTTTTTTGCTTGGTTGTCTCCCGTGTGGCCTTGCAAGGCCACTAATATACACATATATTTTCTTTTAAAAGCCAATAATTTTAACTCCGTCTTTTGAACCTCCAACATGAACGCCCGAGTCGGGTAAAAAGAACACTGTTTTTCATTGCAGAATCTGGAATAATACTTGGTAAGCTAAATTCAAATCGCAGAGGTTGTGTGACATTTCACGTTTTCACGCATTAATAACTGAGGAAAAGCTAAATTCAGGTTTTACCCAACTTTAAGTAGAATACAACGACTCTCTTCGCAGAATTGGTTATTTTGTTGTCTTTACTGTTTTATGGAATATTAATCTCAAAAGAGCCAGTTGTAGCATAGAAAAAAAAAAAAAAAAAACAAGCCAGGAACCCTTGCTTCCTGATTGCCGATGTTCTTTGTTCTCCATCCCAGTCCTAGTTTGTTCTCTTCTCTCTCGCCTACCATCTCTTACTTCCTTTGCTTGCAGGAGACACATGTTTGGATTAATCGATACACAATTACAGACTATGAAATTGCTTATTCCGGATTCAGATCATATCAGTGATCGGTTATGTTTTACTATAGACAACAAAATAAAAAAAGTGGCAAAAAAAAACAAACAAAAACAAATGCATAAGATATTACCAAAGGCAATATAAGTTACTCTTCTACCTACCTGGATAATGTTATTGTACTTGAAACACTAACAGTGCTTAGTTGCTAAGTTAGAATGGAAACAAAGATCACAACATGACTCTGTTACCTTTGAAATTGCAAGAATTGTTCAAACGTCAAAAAAAAAAAAAAATGAATATTTGTAGTAATCCACCAAATATCACTATGGCATTTGTTGGGTGGATTTCTATCAGTATTGTTTTATTTTCGAGTTTTGAGCAATTTTCGAGACTTCAAAAACATTATTCAGGTAGATAGAAGAGTAATGAAGCAACTCGACACTACTTGCATTTCAAATTTAGTAAACGTTTTAAAATATTTAAAACACATAAAAATGATTCAGATAGGTAGAAGAGTAACTTATCTTGCCTTTGGTAATATTTATTTGTTATATATTTGTTTTTTGACAACTTTTTCATCCTGTTGTTTATTGTAAAACATACCCCAACCAATAATCTATTGTAAGCATTTTATGCATTAATGCTGTTGAGAAAAGTACACATAGCCTCATAGTTCAGTCTTGAGAGACAATGGATGGCTCCTGGAATTGCGTGCACCATGAAGCAAGGGTTGTGCAATTCCAACCCCAACTGTCTTGAATCTGTATTCCTTTATTTCAGTGGCAAAGGGGAGTTCAGGGCAACTAAAAACAATGCAGAGATAAGTGAAGTGCACATACAGCACTAAGTATTTTTAAGTGGTCATCCATTTCATACTGACCAGGGTCAATGCTGCTTAACTTCAGTGACTTAACGGAAACTAGTGTGCCAATGTGATTATACCATATGTTGGGGAAGATATGAATTTACAAATTACACCTATGTTATGGGCAAAATAGCAACTTTTTTTCAACTAGCAGAGCTATCCGTCGTTGCCTGGGATAAACTGTAACATATTTCTATTTAAATTTCTTCTACTCTCTCTTTTTATTTCTCCCCTCCCCCTCACTTTTCCACTACTCTTTTTTCTGTGCCCAGCCCATTTCTCTCTAGATGGACATACACACATATGCAATTCCCCTTCACATAATAGATTCCTCGCAGAATTAGTTGGCATTTTACTTCTAAATAAGTATATAGTAGCACTGAAAAACTAACTCTCCTTTGATGAAACCTGGTTCAGTTAACCCACAGAAAATGAATATTTTTTTTCTGAATTTTAGATATTCTTCATCCAGGCCAACACCGATCATGAATATAGCAACTTTGTGTGTATTTATTTTGTAGTTTTTTTTTTTTTTTACTTTTAGCTGGGCATAAAAACAAACATACAAATACACAGACAATTGTACTTTATATAATAGAAGAAGAAGGAGAAGAATATTAATACGCTAAATGATTTACAGACTTGTTTTATTGCTCTCTCTCTCTCTCTCTCTCTCTCCCCTCAAGCAAAAATTTTGATTGATCTGCTCTTAAAGTATTCATCACCACCCTATGTGTTTTTCTAGTAAAGTTATTTAATTTGTTCACCGATCTGTCCTATTAAAAGAGTTACTATGCTGATAAATCGTTTAGACGTTTTTTCTATCTCTCTCTTTCTCTCTCTGTCTCTGTCTCTCTCTCTCTCTCTCTCTCTTTCTTTGCCCAGAGAGTCGGGTGTTTTTGACATTTCACAAGCTCATTCTCCAATCATCAACTTTAGTGATTTTGTATAATCACTTGCTTTCAAGTCTATACTGACTATGCAATCTTCCTGCAGTTCCAGACATCCATACTCCAGGAGGTCGAACACTTTACATGACTTTACGAGTGCATTTCACTAAACAATGCATTTCAACAAACAAACTTTAAACATGGGAGGCAAATATGTTTTACAACAAACGCGTACTTGTACATCTGTGGGTTATCGTCAGTGAGCGACCAAAAAAAAAAAAAAAAAAAAAAAGATTCAATTGACTAAAAGTCTTTTGTACATATGTGAAATTTTCATTTGTTTTATTGTCACTTCCCATGCTTGTGTAGCTCTTGATCCTCTAGTAATTGTTGATTTACTATTAACTCAAGACAAATAAAAATCATGCCTGGAAACACAATGAAATTTGTTGGCGATTTTAAAGGCTTTATTGGAGAGAGATTCGTGTCACACGGGGCGAGACAAACTCTTTATAAAAGAAATGCTACAACTTTTTCATACTTAATTTTCTTACTTAATACAAAAAATTGATCAATGAACGGACAGTAGCGAGGAGATTCACTTTTTAGATTCTTACATTATGTGGGCACCTCTTGTCTCTCGGCTTCCCCAATGCAAACTGCCCCAAACTCTGGTCCAATCCTTGAACTTGACCATTTCTTATACAATTGACACCTGTGTTTAGCATGTTTTGTCTAGAGAGCTGACCTCTGAATCCCCGCATGAATCATGCTAGAGTCACTGGGTTCATCTGCGTTTGCCACCAAGCCATCCCACATGTACTTAATGTAACTCTCCCCAAAATTTATACCAGTTGACATAATCTTTACTTACTGGCGTAGGGTACCAATATATAGCAATTGTTTTTGATAATTCATCATCACCAAGAATAGGTTCTTGTGGATTCATTATTAATAAATACTTATCAGAATTAGACTTAATGAAGCCATACCTAACTATTAAATAAAATAATAACTTCCTCCTTATGCTTTGTTGATGCCATTAGCAGTTTTAATGGCATTATGTTCAAACTTAAATTTACATGCGAAAATAGTTTTTACTTCTTGAACGTCAACAATTGTGATTTACAAATTATCAGTTACACGAAATCACTAATACATTATAGTTCAAGTTGTAAGAAAGATAATTCTTTTTATATTTTTCAATTAAATATAAGTTATTTCCCCTACCTGATTTATTTTATTTATTTATTTTTTGTAATTAATGAGACTGTGATAACAGACTATTCTTTTCATTGGTTTGACTCTCAGGTATATATCCGACACAGTAAGACACAGTCAATCGACTGAGAACCACATCTGTCTATATAAAAACCTATAAGATATTAACGGATATATACTCAAGAGTCAAAACAATGAAAAGAATATGCTGTTGTCACAGCCCTAGTGATTAATCAGAAATTTTTCGTATTATCAGTTGTTGGGATCGAAAAAAGTCATTTAAAAGGATAAACTGCAGCAAAGTACATTTTTTATATTGTTAATAATCTTATATAACAATAACAAATCATAATTTGCTAGTCCAAAAAAAAAACAAAAAAAAACGAAAATTTGACAGTAAGGAGAAGTATGTAATCTGGATGAGATGTAATAAATATTGAAAGAAGACGAAATTAATGCATAATTTCTGGAACATGAAGGCTTAGGCTAATTGGTCGGCAGAACAGATTAGCACATGAAGGTTTTGGTTATTAAGCTGTAATGTCTGAATATAAAGAGGAAAAATCGACTTTATTTTATTATATAGATAACTTTGTACAAAAATAAATGAAAATTGGCAGAAGCAAAATTTTATTTTTCAGCTTAGATGCTATTTAGGGCTGCATTTAAAAATCTAATAGAAGAACGTTATACATTAGAAGAATTAGAAGAAGAAAATAAAAAAAGGAGAAGTAGAATAAAGGGTTCAGTTTGAAATTCAATCTTGGTTCCAGAATTCCATATGAAGATTCCCAATTTCAATTCAAAGCTTTCCAAGTTTGAAAGGATACACCTGAAGAAGGTTGAAGGTCACATCGGCTGAGCAGTCTAAATAATACAAACAATGAATATATGAGAGCCGTTCCAAAAGTAAGGCCTCCTCCTTTTTTAACTCAAAAGCTAATATGTATAAGGGCTATAAAAACGGAAATGGTACCATTAAAACGAGCGATTTTGTGTGCTCCAGAATTTATTTTTCTACAAACTCTCCGCCGATCTCCCTGCACTTTTGTCAGGAATTCAATGAGTCATTTCTGCTTCTGGTGCACGCTCATAACAAGAATTGATTTTTTAGAATCTCACACCGTCAATATCTGCAACAGAGAGATCAGACTTTCAAGTCATGAATGCATAAGTTCAATCATCATAAAAATGCAAATTGTAATCCCCTCTGATCCATTCGTGCATAATAAAAAATAAAAAAAATAGGAGACATTACTTTTGTAACGTCACTTGTATTATTACCTTCACTGCGGAGGTTGTGTTTTCAGTCAAATAGCCTAGCGTTTACATCACTTGACCTATTATCACAAAACTTGGTCAAAATATCAGTCATGATTTAACTTGGAAGCAATTTAATTATGGGATATCAAGGTTAAAGAAACAGTGAAAGTGACACCTTTGGCAATAACTTTGGTTGTGTTTATCATAGAAATTCACTACTCGGTCCATATTGTAGCCAATGAAGTCTCATATCTTATATGACCATGAGAAGTTTGCTATGGTTGAGATTTTGATGGAATTTCAATTTCTGAATTTTCATAATTTGATTTATGGATCTGATACTGTTTTAATAACAGTAACCATGATGCAACATTTCAGCCTGGTTGGATAGTTTTTTGAGTTATCAACGTTTCCATATATAATTTCGAGAATACTGCATAATTCCAAACAGAAACCCTTATTTTTTATTTTTTTTACAAAGGAGTCCCCCACTTATCAAGGCCAAGAGGCCACTCGAGTATAAGGGTTAAAGAGTGTACATTGGTCAAAAGGACAATATCATAGTAATCGTTAGAAGTGTAAATTTGGTAAATTTGATTAAGGGGAACGGCTCATCAAGAACTTGTTTATATTGGACTTGAAGACGGCCATATTGTAGTCAGCTGGAAAGCAGGTAAACGAAAGAGAGTTCCACGGGTGTGCAGTTCTAAGAAAGAAGCTTTGTTCATGGGATCTGCGTTTAGGTTTAGGCACAGCTAAAGAGTGGGGGAAATTATTGATAGTGTTTACAGCCAAACGAGTGTTTCTTGTGAATGTTTGGCGAGGGGGGGACCGATCCATGAAGGTAGCTTTCATTCTGTCATAACCGGGTGGAAGTCTTGAATAATTTCCAATTCACCTAAAGGACTGAATTTTTCCTTAATATTTTATTTGTTAGGCCACAGGTTCTTGCGGACGAACAGAAAGATTCTCGAGTTTCATAAGATACTCTTGAAGAAGGTCGGAGGTTACATCGACTGAAACATTGTGAGAATATCACTCAAGATGAGAACGACAATCTGAATAGTCGAAATAATCCAAATTATTACTCCTCATCTAAAAAAAAAAAAAAAATTAAGAAACATAAAAAATAAATTATTTTGAAGAAAAAAATCAAAACAAAAACATCGATATTTTATTGTCTTTTTCAGATTCTTGACATTCTTCCATCTAATTCTCTCCTCTTCTGCTTTAAGTTCAGTTCACTGTGGGGCGATGATGTGCATCACGTGATGTCTTCTTGGGACAAGATGCTTTTGGTACACGTTTCATTAATCAGAATGTTTGAATGTTTGGTGGAACATTAAGCTTATCACCCTTCACTCCCTCCACACACACACGCGCGTGCGCGCGACTTGGCGTGGTAGAGAAATGGACAAACCAAAACATTTACTTTCGTTACCTGCTTCCCTTTCCCAGAGCTCTTTGCTAGTTTCAGAGGTCCCTTGTTCTACACTGCCCTACGTCCTATGCCTCCCCCCTCTCTCTCTCTCTCTCTCTCTCTCTCTCTCTCTCTCTCTCTCTCTCTCTCTCTCGTGTGTGTATGGGCATGATTGGTTTAATGGATCGTATTATGGAGAGAACGTTAGGGATTTGGTAGATTAAAGAGAAGAGGGAGGAGGGCTGAAAAGGATTAACTTCAGACTATTGTCCCCCAACCTTGATATTTGAATTTTAACACAGAAATTCTCACCAAAAAAATTGTTGATGCAGATTAAAAATAAAAAGAATTGTTTTTATTTTACATAGGCATAACCACTTATCAAGACCCAGAGACCATTCGAGGATAAAGGTTAAGAGTGTACAGTAGTCAATTGGACAATATAGTAATCGTTAGTAATGGAAATTCGGTAAATTTGTTAACTTTAGTGGAACGGCTCATCAAGAACTTGTTTACATTGGACTTGAAAACAACCATATTGTAGTCAGCTGGAAAGCAGGAAAGCGGAAGACAATTCCATAGGCGTGCAGTTCTAGGAAAGAAGCTTTGTCCATGGAATCTACGTTTAGGTTTAGGTACAGATAAAGAGGTGGGGAGGGGAGAATTATTGATAATGTTTAGAACTAGACGAGTGTTTTTTGTGAAAGTTTGGCGAGGGGGGAACCATAAATTGAAGTTCAGTCGAGCACTTGCCATGAAAATAACGATAAAGCAGAGACAAACTCGCAACATCTCTTCTTTGAGAAAGAGGTTGCAGGGAAGAGAAAAGGACATATCCTACGAGGCTATTTTGAACTCTATCAAGGCAGGACAAGTCTTTTCTAGCAGCTCCTGCCCAGACGTGGCAACAGTATGTCATCCTTGGACGTACCTGTTTTATGTTGAATGTTGCTTCTTCATTATTTGAGTGAAATTCGAAAATCGAAATATTGAATTTTAAGTAAAACCAATGGCATCTACTCAACTGTTATGTCTCAGTAATGAAAATATCCAATAATTACAAAAAATGAAATGGTAGAAAATGAATTATTAATGAAAATCTTCGAAGACAGTTAGTGAAAATTGAGTTTTGCTTAACAACAACAAAAAACAAGCAAAAAAAAAAAAACTGGAGAGTTCTAACGATTACAAAGGAGGTAATAATTTTCTGAAATCTTTGACCAATTTAGCAAAAAAAAAAGAAACTTACTTCCAAATCTTTCATGTAAGTCAATTAATTTCTTAAAATCGTTGCATTAGTTTTCTTCTAAGAATTTACGTTTGTCTTAATATTATTGTAACCCCACCACGTACCAAAGCGACATTATCCCTAGGCGAGTTGAACCAACTTACTCCGAAGAAGGAAGTTTCATGGAAAAATGAAATTTCCAAGTGGTTCTCAGTCACATGTATATCCCCATCAGGGGAGTTGACGACATTATATTTTTGCAACTCTTGCAGGGAGATGTCGACGTCCTCCTACATACAGCACCCAGTATTCCCAAATGGTCACCCATCTGGCACTGACGAGACTCAATGTTGCTTAACTTCAGTAATCTAATGAGAATCATTGTGTCAACATGATTATGCTGTATATATATATATATATTTTTTTTTTACACAGTGATCACCACTTATCAAGGCCCGGAAGCCACTCAGGGATAAGGGTTATTGCAAGTACATATATTACATTATATATTGTAGGAATCATCAGTTGTTTACCATGAAAAACTGATTTGGTGATTTAAAAATAAAATTGTATTTTATCTGCTAGCTACCTGGCAATGTTGATCAAATACCACCTCCTCTCAAAAGAAAGTTCTGTAAATATATATGAGAAGTCTGCATGCGTGAGTGTGTTCATATACCTGTGTATATGTGGTATGTTTATGCTTTCATATGTGTGGATGCATTCAGATGTTTAGACAGTAGAACGCTGGGATACGGCATTAAAAATTAGTAACAAAATACAGTACAGTATATAACACACATGTATATAATCAAATAACGTTATAAATAACACCGTAAGGCGGGGAAAATGCCGTGACAGGGGCTGGAAACACCGTATCCTAGGGGCCCCGTATCCCGAGGTTATATATATATATATATATATATATATATATATATATGTGTGTGTGTGTGTGTGTGAGTGTGTTTGGGTGTGTGTCTTGGCTTATCTACTGTATCCAATTTTTACAACTCTCTAATAATACTATTTCCTCTTCATCTCATTTTCTTTGTATACATTCTCTCAACACCATTTCTCCTCTACAGAAATTGGCCATGATCATAGATCAGACCATCATCCCTTCCAAATCTCGTTCCTCTTTTCAGTATCCTCTCTGTCAATCGTCAGATGATGCTAGATATTGAATAAGATTGTAACTGAAACATATATATATATATATACACATGTAGCTAAAATGTTTGTATCAATAACAGTGTATGCTTATATATATATATATATATATTTATTTATTTAAGTAGACGTTTTTTGTCTATTAAGTCTGTTTTAGTAATTATATCCTAAAATTAAAAAAAAAATTATTAAAATAATTAACTAATGAATTAAGATACACATTATAAACAAAATAAAAAAACAAATTGTTCAAAACCAGTTAGATTAATCTGTCCTTGACGATGAATCCAGAAGGATTGGAAAGTACTCGGACTTACAACAAATATGGTGATTACATTTTCATTCGTCTAGATATTGTATATCTAGAAAGAAATTTCCAGCTCCTGTTTTGAATTCTTTGCTATGGTCAACATAAGTTTTCTTTCAATCCTTCAAAACAGTTAATTTAAGTCTGTGGTCGTCCTTCAAAATGGATGCTCTAGGGCGACCAGATCCAGATTTCCCTTTTACCAAGCGTTTTACTTTGAACCTTTGACCAATTCGATTCACTACAGAAAGAGATGCTTTCACGTTTTCTTTTCTTAAAATATCAAAAATCTGCTTGTAAATCATTTTGGATTGCCTTAATCCTGCAATTCGGTTTTTATATCCTCGCCAAGATGCGGGCTTACCATTTTTAGGATTAATTTTTCCACTTATTATTATATGCTATAATAATAATCATCTGCAAAATAGAAATTTTCAGTTAAAATTAAACAAAATTCATGGAAAAATATTGAAAAATCGATTTCTTCCTTCTTTCACTCTTGGCCCATTTTTTTTGCTCATGAGTGTATATAAACACACACACACACACACACACACACACACACACACATATATATGTGTGTGTAGAAAATTTTGTTGATTTTCATTAATCTCGGGTAACCCTGATAGTTGTATAACTGACATTGCCTGGGATTAATGAATATCAACAAATTTTCCACACTTCGAATACTTTTATTGTCATTGAAATCAGTGAAATCATCCATTTTTCAATCAAATCAAGACACAATGCGGTACATCGAGATAAAGCTCCCCACAGTGACTTAGTCCACAGTATATTGTAGTCTACATTGCACTGTAAAGAACCTTCTGTTGATTTTATATGCTGAGCTATCCTACTTGTGTGGTGAGAAATGTTCTCAAATGCACTTGTGATGTTAGGCTGTATAAGGGTGTTAACTTTGGTCAAAATCGGACTTTCTTAATCGGATTTTTTTCGATTATCAGATGCATTCCAATACAAGACCTATATACGAACACTTTCAGACACATCAAGTACTTTTATTTGAAATTTAAAAAAAATCGGCCCAACCATTTCCGAGTCCATAGGGAACGAACACACACAGTTCCTTTTATCTAATAGTAGAGATAATATTCTAAACTAATCAACTGATCATTATAATTTTTTAAAATATACCTTGTAGATAACACAGTGAGTAACACGAGCATATTATTTCTTGCCATAAACTTTAGCATGTAAGGGGTGCATGCATTTAGTTTAGATTTGCATTAAATTTGATCCATATTCATTAGACATCAATCAAGCAAAATTCTTTGAATTTCAATTACTTCCTAAACCTAACTAACTAAAGCCTAAGGGCTGAAACTTTTACTTTTAGACATTTTCTAGAATTAATATTAGAATAAGGATTCTAGACATAAGATTCAGTATCATTCTATATTTTAATTTTAATTTTTAACATAAAAATAGTACAGAATTGTTCAGGAAAATTTTCCAATTCTGGGATGGATATTCTCTTAGTATGTGTGTGTGCATGTCTAATATATATATATATATATATATATATATATATATATATATATATATATATAGTAAGTTATAAAAATATATATGGCAATTAAGCTACACAGAATATTCTGCGTTTCATCCACGCTAGGATTGATCAGGCTCATGGTGTTGCCCGGTCGTAAATTACGCATAAGCCTGACGAATTCTAGCGTGGATGAAATGCAGAATATTCTGTGTAGCTTAATTGCCATATATATTTTTATACCTTACTACCTCGCTCTACCTATGTATTGAGCACTGTTGAAGTAAATATTTAAAGTTTATACCTAAAATTATACTTTCGTATATTAATTCATGTAATTAAATGAAGTAGTTATATATATATATATATATATATATATTAGCAGGCCGCCCAGGATAGCTCGATCGTAAAGTACATATAAAAGTGATATTTTATTTCATACAGAAACAGAGACATGTACATGCGAGCATTATGTTTTTCTAAACAGTTTACTTCTGGTAAGTTTAAAGGAAAAAAAACAAAATCGAACTGAAATCAAAACCAAAACCTGAAGACAGTGAGTCAAGTAAGATAACCATTAGGCCAGCTTGACATGGTCCTTATAAAGTGTTTTAAAACCTCATGAAACAGTTGACAAACAGATAAAAATCCAATGACTCCCAAGTACCAATTTTTATTTTTGACCACTAAGCAGCCAGTTTTTCTAGATGAAAACTGATTAAAAAGTTTTCCACCTCTGAACACCCTATATATCAAATTTAAAAAATTCTTTGATTATATAGGTTGAAAAGTGTCTTCGCAAACACACATTATCACTTTTTATATATATATATATATATATATATATATATATATATATATATATAATTAGAAGGCTTCCCAGTGTTGCCCGGTCGTAAATTACACATAATTATTACGTTTTGCATATTATGTTTTTGTCTAAATAATTCACTTATTGTAAGTAAAAAATAAAAAAAAACTCAAACTGCGATCGAAACCCAAACCTAAAGACATTGAGTCAAGTACGATAACCATTTCACTAGCATGACACAACATTTGCAAAGTGTTTCTAAAAATGTTATTCTTAACATAAAAAAGCTGTTATGTTTCTTCATCGCACATGTGCAGTCGTGAAACAGTCAACAATTAAATAAAAATCCGACGGCTCCACACATAACAATTTCCTCATTTGGAGCCCTTAGCAGCTTTTTTTTTTTTCCATATGAAAACTGATTATAAAGTTTTCCACATGTCTGAATAACCTTATTTAACTTTGAATTGTCATCAATTATGTTATATATGTCGATGACTACAAATATGTTTTAAGACCCCCCTCTTTGGGTAAAGCACTGTCGTAAATAATCTCACCCGCTACTTAATTGCTTGAAAAATGTGAGGCTCGCTGTTTGTTTATAAATAAGCGGTTTGAACACTACAAAAGTGGTGGACGAATGTTTGTTTAAAATAGACATTTGGCGAGATAAGTTACGGGCGCTGCTCCCGTGGGTCGATCGGTAGAACTGCTGGCTGTCAACGCGATGGTTCTAGGTTCAGTCCTTGGCTTGGGAGAGGTGCTAATCTACCGGCACTGATGAGTTGTGATACAATGAAACAGGATTGTATGCCGATGACTACAAATAAATAAATATATATATATAACTACTTCATTTACTCACATAAAATTAATATACGAAAGTATAGATTTATGCGTAAACTTTAAGTATTTACTTCAAAAGTGCTCAATACGTAGGTAGAGCTAGTTAGTAATTTATAAAATATATATGGCGATTAATCGCCATATATATTTTATAAATTACTATATATATATATATATATATATATATATATATATATATACTAGCAAAAGTACCCGGCGTTGACTGGGGTCAAAAACAGCTACAGGAAATGGACTCTGATTTATGAAAGTACTAGCGAGGGGTACCTGGCGTTGCCCGGGTGTGAAGCCTTCACGACGCGCAGTTGGAAAATAGTAAAGTGTATACAAAAAACAGGTGCGTGTTTTTGATTGACGTGACGGCGATAGGTATTCAGCAGTAAAGCATTTTGTGCGGGACAGTTTTGAATGAGGTGAATAAATCGGATTGTTGGTTTTAAAAACCCGCTCCCTGTTTATTAGGAGGAGCGAAATGAAAGCTACAGTCTGATATGACGAAGTCGACATTGAACAAACGTTACTTTGCATTCTTGAGACAACTGGCTTTCAGCCTGTGATTAGAGTCGAGTTTCGCTTTTTTTTATACCGAATGTAACACGTGCCGATGCGGGAAATGTGGAATAATTAACGTTTGAAAGTCAATAAAATTAAATAGACAGGCGAGCTCCGTGGGTAACTCTGAGATATTACAATTTATAGATGATATAAAAAGTTTTAAGAAGTTTTGAACCGAGCAAGCGCTTCTCTGAAAGAAGCCTTTTGTGGACATCGAGGAAAAGCGTACATACATACATACATACATACATACATACATACATACATACATACATACATACATACATACATACATTTTCGCTTTTATATATATAGATGATAGGTTATTAAAAGGAAGGGTTGTAAAGAGATAGCTTCGAATTTTGGGGTATCAAAACCAAAGCAAAATATGATGAAAGTAAAAATAAAATAGATAAACCCCATAATTTATTATACCATACCTGTTCACACTGAAACACTTATTACAATATTCTGTGGATCTATATTAAAAAACCTTGTTAAACTTTGTGACATATTTCCATTCCATGGAGGTCAGGTGCGAACGAACACCCCATAATTTTATTATACCATATTTCTTTAAACTGAAACATAACTATCAAAATATACTTACGCAGATAGATATGAAAAATCTTTATTAAAGTTTGTGCCTATTTCCATTCTATGGAGGTCAGGCGCGAATGCAGACCCCACAATTTTATTATACCATCCCTATTTAAGTTAAAACATACTTATCAAAGTATTCTTATGTACATCTATATAAAAAACACTTGTAAACGTTTTTTCTTTTAATTTTTTAATTTTTTATTTCCATACTTTGTGGACCAGGTGTGAACGCAGACCCCACAATTTTAATGAACCACCGTTCTGCCAGATCAAACATACTCATTCTTGTGTCTCGATACATCTTCTATCATTATATGTAATCAGTTTTTTAAAATAGTCAACCATATAGGAACCTATTCGTGACCACACACACACATTCAGCTTTATATTATATATATATATGAAATGTTTTTTTTTTTGGTGGGAGGTTATCAACACTGCTTGGGAACCATGTGATGAAATACTATTTTTTTTTTTTAAATTCTGCATTCAGTTGTTCATGATGGTCCTTACAATTTAATTGTGTAAATTTTTGGAAGCAAACTAATGCAGTGTAAGAGATCATTTGACAAGCAAAGGAGTTTTCCAATGAAGGATTTGAGACTATTTTTTTCCATATAGTTTTAAAGGTTGAAAAACTTCCAAGACTATATAGAAATGCTAGACTACCCATGACCTGTTGGGTCAGTATATGTTATGGCTAGTTATGAAATAGTGAGTATATTAATTATGGCAAAAGAATATGTGCTCTTGTGCATACAACAATGGCCACTACTTTTAACATCAGGAATTACATTGCTTGATAACCGGAAAACTATTTATTTGCAGAAAATTTAAATACGATATTTGTTTCAGCATACCCGAAAAACTTTAAAAGTCATCATTTTAAAAGAAAATGTTAAGGTGGAAATCAAGTAAAAATTTACCAAAAACTTCTATTTTTATATTTATTTAAAAATAACTATATTATATACAGTGTTGGTCATCCGTATCTTAAAATTTGTCTGACGTCACTTCTGCCAAATGGCTTTGTAAACAAAGAAGTGTGACTCTTAACAAAAGCATAAATCACTTATTACAAGTCAACAACTATTTTAACTTTTTAACAGGCTAAAAAGTCTATTCTTCAAAGTAAATAATAAATATTTGCAAGAAATTTTAACGTCTTTAAACTGCCAATTACAGAATCTAATGCAATTAAAAAGATGTTAAAATGGTTTTAATCGTAAAAAAAAAAAACTAAAGCAAATACGTAGAAAAATAACTGCTATTGCCTTTGGTAACAGTTACTGTTTGTACGATTTTTTGCTATGTTCCATTTATAAAAAATGTTAGATATTATTATGTGTTGATAGTTAAGTAGACTCTTTTTATTAACATGGTTTCAACGCCTGGGCAAGCTGATCTGAGTTTTAGGCATACTTGTTATCTTAACGTCTTTAAACTGTCAATTACAGGATGTATAAAAGACTTTAAATCGTAATTTGTTTTGTTTTTGTTTAAAAACGATTCGAACTTGAAATGCAAAACTCAACAAAATAATTGTAAATAAACAATTTGGGGCACATAAAAACGTGTAATTATTTTTATCAAGTTCTAAATTTCTATCGATTATTGTTATCAAGTTCTAAATTTTATCGATTATTGTTATCAAGTTCTAAATTTCTATCGATTATTGTTATCAAGTTCTAAATTTCTATCGATTATTGTTATCAAGTTCTAAATTTCTATCGATTATTGTTATCAAGTTCTAAATTTCTGTCGATTATTTTTATCAAGTTCTAAATTTCTGTCGATTATTTTTATCAAGTTCTAAATTTTATCGATTATTGTTATCAAGTTCTAAATTTCTATCGATTATTGTTATCAAGTTCTAAATTTCTATCGATTATTGTTATCAAGTTCTAAATTTCTGTCGATTATTTTTATCAAGTTCTAAATTTCTATTGATAGTTTTAATCACGCACAACTTGGGTAAAGAAAATATTTGTAAAAAATACGTAAATTGATCAAGTAGTTTTTTTTTGTTTTCTTTTACATTACAAAAAGATTTGTTTTTTTTTAGTTTGAAAACGATTTCAACTTGCAATGAAAATACAAGAAAAAATTGGGACGCTAAAAACGTTTTGTTCCTCTTATATATATATATATATATAATATATATATGTGTGTGTGTGTGTCTCTCTAAAAGTAAAGGTGGCAGTCTACAAATCTGTTGTTCTGCCTACTCTTCTGTATGGTGCCGAAACGTGGACCTTGTACCGCAAGCATATAAATCAGCTTGACTCCTTCTATATGAGATGTCTGCGTTTTATCTGCAATGTTGGATGGCAGGATTGTGTTCTGAATAGTGAATTACTGGAGAGATGTGAAATCAGTGGTATTGAATCATTTTTGATCAGGATACAAATGCGGTGGTCGGGTCATTTTGTAAGAATGGATGACTCAAGAGTTCCTAAGAAACTTTTTTATGGGCAACTGACAAATTCTGTCCGTCCAATAGGGCGTCCCTTGCTTCATTACAAAGATAAACTAAAAGACAACCTGAAACGTTGTGGAATTTCTCTGAGTTCCTGGGAGAGTGCAGCAGAGGATCGCAGAAAATGGAGGAAGACGTGTTTCCTGGGGACCAAAGAATTTGAACATAACCGCCTTTGTCATAGGGACACCCTTCGTGCAAATATGAAGGCAAAACACAAGAAAAATCCACCTAAAAATGAATATGTATGCCATTGTAGTTTCAGAGCACGCAGCAAAGCAGGGTTATCTGTTCATTCGAGAAGGCATCTTTGACCTACGAGCATATGAAAGTTCACCATCTGCGGAGGAGTCTGCCAGACGTCTACAGGATTGCAATTACGCATGTGGTGTCACAGATCTTGGGAGCTGCTGAAGATTGCATACTGAACCCTCATTCATCGTCTTCGATGAGAGAATCCACCATATATATATATATATATATATATATATATATATATATATATATTAGTTATGGAACAATTTCAATATATTTATTGATTCTGTTACAATTAACAATTTCGATTCTATTTAAATTTCGAAATATAAAGTTGATGTTTGTGTTTATGGGTTAGATCACCGCAATAGTTCATGTAATATGTGCATATATTTACACAAATGTAAAAAATACTATTTATGGGTGTGACTTATAGATTTTAGTTTTATTTGTAGTTGAAAAACAAATAAATATTTATCATTTCATCATTACGAGCCATGAAAAATTCAGTATTAAACAAAACCAAAGAAATAGAAATGATAAAAAGAATCGTTTTTAGCATTCGAAAATAGGGACACATTTTTCTGATTCCGATACTTGAAAAGTTCTGATTTTTTTTTTTTGTAGGGGGGGGGGGTCCCGTTACAAATTAATCGTCCCAACACTAATATACACATGTAAATTATTATATGTCTGAAAAGGTGTTAATTTTCCCGAAATGTCATAAGGATTGTGTAAAGCTTATTTCACATAAAAAGATTTTCCAGCTGTTATTTACATGATAGAATTAGATCACCCTGTCCTGCCCTACATAATCATACAAACTTGTAGCGTATCGTTTTTATGTCGGATATTTTTCTCACTTGTTTTGGATGCTGTTACACAATAAGCAATGTACATGCGGCATCAGTTAAATACACGTTAAAGGAAAAATAAATATATACAACACAAAAGTAGTTTTGGCTTTTTGCCAAAATACAGCGAAAAATAAATATTTATAAGACCAAAACGCATCCAAATTGAAATGCTTGAAACAAATCTAGAAACATTTTTATTTAAGTAGAATTTTCCTAGAACTTATTTATTTATTTATTTTCTTTTACTGCCATTGTTTTATTTTTCGTGCTTTCTTTTTTGGAGGAGATTACTAAAAAAAAAAAAACAATACACACACATATATATATATCTATCTATATATATATATATATATATATATATATATATATATATATATATATATATATGCAGGGTGACCCCCCAAAAAAAACAAAAGCTAAATGGATGCCATCTAGAACATATGCTGTAGAACGGAGAAAAAAAGGTCAAAGACCCTAGTGTTTTGATGTGATATTTTGAATATAATAAACTAGTTATGACCAAAGTTTCATTTCATTCGGACAAAACACTAAGAAACGGGGCCTAATTAGAGTTGGGGCCCGTTTTTTTTGGGGGGGGGGTTACCTTGTGTGTGTATGTATGTATGTATATATATATATATATATATATATATATATATACGTTTAGATATACGCAACATATATGTACATGTATATGTGCGTGTGTATATATATACACAGATGTATACGTGTGTTTATACATATATCTATATACATACAAACACATACGCTGTGTATGTGTATATATATATATATATATATATATATATATATATATATATATACACACGTTTAGATATACACAACATATATATATGTATACATACATATACACACATGTATAGATATGCACAACATATTCATACACATACATATTTTTTTTGTGCTCGTAAATAACAATAAATATTAAAAAAATATCTTAATAAGATTAAAATATAAAAAAAGAGCATCTCCCTAATGGAAGTCGTAATATTTATTTACGTAAGTGAAAATGTGTTTTTATTGTCAGTTAATTTGTTTTGTCAGTAATTTTTCTAATTAAATTTTAGGCTGTTTTTTTTTTTTATTTATTATAAATATTTTTTAGAAATAATATCTCCAAGGGTTTTTTTTTTTTACTTCTTGTCTTTAATTTGAATCTAAATACGAAATCTTATTTATCTCCTCCTCAGACACAAGGTTAAGTGTCGGTTTGATGAAAATGTGTCTATGGAAGGAACTGGAATCGAACTTATTACACCCAGGTTTTCAGTCCGTGTCATTGACCACTTAACCACCTCACCTCCCATTTCAACACATTCTTTCATTTCATTGATTCGCTTGAATTTATGCTTTGTTTAGAGCAGACATTCGCAACCTTTCCTCCATCATTTACCCCCAATCCCATACCAAAAAATTCATAGCCATCATAAAGTGACAGAAAAAAAAAGAAGGTAGAAACAAACCTTTGTATTGTTTAGGACTTTGTTTTTTTTTTTTATAAAAAAAATTGAATTATATATTTGGACTAGCCTGGGTGCTCGGCGTTGCCCTGGTGTTTGAGGTGTGAGTTAAGCAAAAAAATTTTAAAAAGAAATAAAGTAGGCAGGCAGACAGGCAGGCAGACTTGAACCTGTACCGCAAAAGAGGAAAAGAATGTGAAAAAAAAACCCCTAACATCTTTGCCGTTGCGTCCATTGCCAAACTGGATTGGCGAAGGTTTAGATTAAGGCTAGTCAATCGAAAAGAGGGAATGACTTTCGAAAATATCAGTGAATAAACGACCCCTCCTTGTAGAAAAGTGCCCAGTTGAGGGTGAAGGAATTAATGTTTTTAGCCAATTTTTCGATATTTGTCATCCAAAGGGTTGAGCTTCAAAACGATACCAGTCTCATGAAAATCCATTGCCTCTTTCGAAAGTTTTAGGTAAACATACATACATACATACATTTAAACAGGCAGGTGAGATTTATATTATAGATGACAAAAATAGAGAAAACCTTTTCTAAATAGAAAATTATGAAGTTAATTTGTATTACAAAAAATAATGACCTGAAATATCAACAGGAACACTGCTGATTTGTTGTGTCAATCAGTTTGTGTTATGTGTTGAATGGTAATAAAACGAAAGGAACACAGGACTCTTAGAAACAAACATGTATTCACATATATTACAGGCAAGGCGGGTTGAGCAATACCATTCCTCAACTGTTGGGCGTTTTTGCACACGGCTTGCTTAGCCGCGTACTAAACTCTGACTGCCGGGCACCGGTACTCGTTACCGGAAGTGACGTCACCAGAGGAAGTGACATCATGAGATAGTTCATTAATCCCATGGAGGAGCATCTCCATCAGTTTGTTTATGTGAGGAGCTGTTTTTGACAATGCTACTCCCATATCACCATCGGCTTTCAGGTGGTTTACAACCTTTGTCTTTATTGCTACTGAACTTGAGAACCCTGATCCGCAGAAGTACATAGTTGTACTTGGAAGGCACGCCGAGTAAGGAGTGGGAATGAATCTGTGAGTTTTATCTAAAAATTAACAACATTTTCAAATTTTTCTCTAAGAATAGTAGAAGATTGGAGATAAATCAGTTCAACTTTTACTAGGCTGTCATCTTTAATTTCTGAGAGTTCAGGGTCAAAACGTCTCATTATCCATTTCTATGTTGGGATTAAGTCTTTCGAAAAGCAGCCAGTAAAATGATCCTTCAAGATGTTCAAATGGTCTTCATTTAATACACAGGTTAACTTTTTTAGGAAAAGAAATATAGGTGCATTATTCTCCTAATAATTATTTAATTAATAATCACAAAAACAACAAAACACCTCCTTGAAACAAATAACAACAAATGGGGTTTATTCCAGAAGAAAGATGAGATTGTTTTTTGAACTGAAAAGAAAGAAAGGGCAAAGTAATCTGCCTGGTTGGGTGTCGTCTGCTGATGGTCGGGTAGGTGAGCGACGGATGGCAGTAGTCAGTGAGTAGCGGTGTTAGGAGTGCTGTGAGAGAGATCTGTTCTGGTCGCTGGCTGGTGTCTCTCTACCTAAATTAGCTGAGTTTCCAAAGGGCAAAAATAGTCCTTTAAGGGACAGCTAAAATCAATGCACTCTGCCACCCGATTGGTCAGTCTTGCCAAATCACGTTGGCAGAGGGCATTAATCTGCATATATAAAATAGTTTGTTAACCACTACATCACTCCCTGCTTAGGCGGAAAGCCGATGAAGAAAATAAAAAGGCAGCAGGTTTCACCCTGTCTATTGAAACTGTCTCTTTTTTACCACTAATGTCTAATGTAAAAATGTTATCAATGTGCAAAACCACGTGATAAGGACCAGTGTAGGGTGGTGTAAGAGGGGCTTTTACAGCGTCTTTTCTAAGAAACACGTATGTCCATGTAGAAATGTCCTTGGGGATCAAAGATTTTATGGTCTGTTCCTTGGGTTTCATAGGTAGGAGCTTACTAAAGTAACCTCGCAGTCTGTCTGATCCAGCTCTGTTTATAAACAATGTTAAGTCTATCGGGGCCAGCATCTGACCTGGCAGCGATATAGGTACTCCATATACGAGTTCGGCTGGAGAGTATCCCAGGTCCTCTTTGATAGCGGCACGACAGCCAAGAAGGACAACAGTATGTATTCGCTCCATCGCTGTTGATCTGGGTAAGCGTGTAATGAAGCTTTCAATTGTTGATGGAAGCACTCTATCATCCCGTTCGAAGCCGGGTGATAGCTTGTTGTGCGAATACGTTTGATCCCTAAAATCCTGGAAAGTTCTTGGAACAGGTGGGATTCAAACTGGGCACCACAGTCTGTGGTAACCGTTGTGGGGACTCCATAGCGCGATATCCAGCCCGATATAAGATTTAGCCAAAATGTCTTTTAGGGGAATAGCTTCAGACCACCATGTGAAACAGTCTATGCAGGTCAGGAGATATGTAAATCCCTGGTTGACTGGCCATGGTCCAACCACATCAATGTGAACATGGCTGAACTGAGCATCTGGGGTGCTGAATGTTCCCAGAGGTGCACGGATATGGTTGTGCACCTTTGACTTTTGTCAGGAAACACAAGAAAGTGTTCAGGCAGTGATGTCATGCCTAATATTAGGCAAGAAAAATCTAGCTGTAATCAGCTTCATTGTGGCTTTGTGTCTAGGGTGTGCCAGATTGTGTATGGTGTCAAAGACAGCCCTACGATGAGTCATGGAAACAAATGGTCTAGGTGAATCTGTTAACATGTCACATATGATCTGCATGTCTGAAGTAGGCATGGGGCGGATACGTGAATTTGTGAATTGCAAATTCAGGTGACGACAGATCCAAAGTGTTCAGACTTGGCTAGTCTAAAGCCATCTGCTATAAGTTGATATCTGAAGGTGAGGACAGAGAATGAATAGGGAGACGGGATAAGGCATCTGCTGCAGTATTCTGTTCCCCAAAGATATGTCGGATATTGCTGGTAAATTGCAAAACCAAATCCAAGTGACGAGTTTTGCGAGGTGAATATTTGTCTGGCTTCGCACGCAGTGCAAATATAAACGGACGATGATCAGTGTAGATCACAAATTGTTGGCCCTCGAGTGAATGCTGAAAGTGTTTCACTGCGAGGTACATAGCCAGGAGTTCGCGGCCAAACATGCTGTAATGTTGTTCTGCCGGTTTCAGCTGCCTCGAAAAATATGCGAGGGGTTGTAGTTGTTGTAGTTGCTGTTGTTGCAACACTGCACCTACAGCTGTGCCTGATGCATCCACGACCAGTGAAAACTAGGCATCAGGCATAGGATGTGCAAGTAAGGTATGTGTTGCTAGTTTCTCCTGCACTTCTTTAAAGGCTTTCAGCTGAATATCATTCAGTGAAATCTGTTCATTTTTCTTCTTCCTGTTATGTAACAGGTCGGAAAGAGGAGACAGGAGATCCGCACAGTGTGGGATGAAGTGCCTGTAATAGTTTAGCCGAGGAAGTGCCTTAGTTGACGAAGTGAAGTGGGTGGTTGAAGGTTTTGTAGAGCCTTCACCTTTTCAGGTAAGGGTGATATATCCTCTGGGCTGATGATGTAGCCCAGGAAAACTAGCTTTGAAGCACCAAAAACACATTTACCAGGGTTAATTCTCACCTGGTACTGTTGAAACCGTTCAAACAGTAGGCGGAAGTGAGTGGCATGTTCCTCAGGTGAGGCACTTGCCACTAGAATGTCGTCAATGTAGTTATAGACAAAGTCTAAATCACGCACTACCTCATCCATGAAGCATTGAAAGGTACTAGCCGCGTTTCACAAACCGAAAGGCATAGTCAAAAACTCAAACGCTCCAAACAGAGTTGTTACCGCAGTTTTCAGTATGTCAGCCGAATACACTGGAATCTGATGGTAAGCCTTAACCAAATCAAGTTTGGAGAAAGTTTTACAACCGTGCAGTGAAGAAGTAAAGTCCTGTATGTGTGGGATTGGGTAACGATCAGGTACCATAGTGGCATTCAATCGTCGGTAGTTCCCAGTCATATGCCAATCTCCGGAACGTTTCGGGACCATATGCAAAGGGGAAGCCCATGGACTGGATGAGGGCCGTATGATTGATCTCTGCCTTCGTTGTTTTAAGTTTGTCAGCAGGGAGGCGTCGAGGTCATGAGAATACAGGAGCACCTGTGGTCTCAATATGGTGATTTGTTAAGTGAGTTGGTTCACTCACAACAAAATTCAAGTTTATTAAATCTGGGTAGGAGTGTAGCAAAGTTTGGGTCATCGGCAGAAGCGATTAAAAATACCGGGCTGATAGATGTGGCGTTCGATTTTGAACCCTAGACAGAAAGTTCTGTATAAGCATCTATCAGCTGTTGTCTGCATAAATCAACTAACAAGTTGAAGTGATGCAGAAAGTCCACTCCTAGAATGGGATAGGGTAAATCAGCTATCATAAAAACCCATGTAAAGTCTCTAAGTAATTCCAAGTCAAGAGAACAAGAAATTTGACCGTACTTGGGAATAGATGAGTGCTTTACTGTTTGCAGTGTGATGGGTGAAACTGGCAGCTTCTCGGTGAGGAGTTTCAGTGGCTAAATACTGCAAGCTGCTCCTGTATCAACACACTTGGGATAAGGAGTCAGTGATAAAATAGGCACGGTTGTGGGAGTTCTGTGGAGAATGTGCCGTGCTCAGTTCTCCAGACGATTGTTTCCCTGGTTTGAATAGGAACAAGGCATTTTACAGCACCGTGCCTCCGCACCAAAACGACTATGATAGAAGCATAGTCCTGGTTTGTTAAAGTGACAGCAGCGATGTGGAGATGGTGAACGCCTCTTGTAGCGGTGTGTGGGCGATTGTGACCTGGCCATACTCAGCTTCCTCATCTCTCTGGTTAACCGCTCGATAGCATCAAGTATAGTCAAAGGAGTGGCTTCTTGACTTGTATTCCTAACTTTGGCTGAGAACGTAGAGATTTCAGCCGAAGTTTGAGGGATAGCTGCGGTGGTGAGCCAATGCCGCTACAACATCGACAGAATTCTTCTTCAACATGGGAGTTAATATGGCTTTTACTTGCGCCGGCAGCCTCGAAAAGAAAAGCTGCTTTATAAGGGCACTGTCAGCGGGGACATCTTCAGCTAGCTCTCTCATACGGTGGAGTAACTCACTAGGTGAGCAGTCTCCCAAGGGCTCATCGTGGACTAATGTTTGGAAGCGTTTTTCTGCTGACACTGACGTCCGGAGCAGGACCTGCTTAATTGAGTCGTATGTGGAGTGAGGGGGAGGGGGTCCGTAATCAATAAAATACGACTCGAGCTGGGCGAACCAAACTCGGACATCACCCGCATAAGCAGACAAGGTGGTAGACATTAAGTTGAAAAGTAAAATGAACAGACCAAAAAAAAAAAATCAAAAGTTGAAAAGTAAAAAAGACACTCTCATAGAGACATGAATGCGAGATAGAAAAACGAAGAAAAATAAATTATAAGGATTATTAATTAAATAATTTTTTAGGAGAAGAAATGTAGGTGCATTACTCTCCTAATAATTATATAATTAATAATCACAGAATCAACAAAACACCTCCTTGAAACAAATAACAACAAAAGGGGTTTATTGCAGAAGAAAGATGAGATTGTTTCTTGAACTGAAAAGAAAGAAAAGGCAAAGGAATCTGCCTGGCTGGGTATCGTCTGCTGATGATTGGGTAGGTGAGCGACGGATGGCAGTAGTCAGTGAGTAGCGGTGTTAGGAGTGCTGTGAAAGAGATCTGTTCTGGTCTCTGGCTGGTGTCTCTCTACCTAAATTAGCTGAGTTTCCAAAGGGCTAAAAATAGTCCTTTAGGGGACAGCTAAAATCAATGCACTCTGCCACCCGATTGGTCAGTCTTGCCGAATCACGTTAGCAGAAGGCATTGATCCGCAAATATAAAATAGTTTGTTAACTGCTACAAACTCTCTCACGCCATAGAAAACACCACTTATAATAATTAATGCATATAATCAGTCAATAAATTACATAACGAAAATAAACTCATTTCATTTCAGTTAGACATCCACATTTGAATTATAATGGCCATATTCATTCCAAAAAGAATCTAAATTACATCATATCTATAGATCGCCTCCTCACAAGTGTGTTTTTACATTTGAGAAAATATATGCACATTTGAGATATGTTTTTACGGTAATTGAGGGGCGGGGATAGCCATTTTATAGTTAAATCTTTAGAAATTTATATTTTATTGGAATTGGGAATTCAGTACAGAATCGGTCATTGTATTGGAATCATATCTTTTTTAAAAATATATTAACAGCTATATAACGTTGTTAAAAAAATCCTTACTCTCTACACAACGTTATAACTTTTTTTTGAATTTCCGACGACTTTTTTCGTTCTGAAATAGAACAAAGTCATCCTTTTCACCATAAATGTATTTTCAAATATTGTACTGGTATTTATTTTCTTCAATTGATTCATCCAGAAGAAGTCTTATAATGAAGATGAAACGTTGATGGACACTTAACTTGGTTTGTTCCTTTTTCATCTCTCTATCTTGTCGGAATACTATTTCCATTATTCTCATCATATATATATATATATTAGTGATGGGACGATTCCAATATTTTTCCTGATTCTGATACAATTACCGGTTCTGTACTAAATTCCCAATTCCGATACGGTATAAATCTCTAAGGATTTAACTATAAAATGGTTATTTTTTCCTGATTACCATAATAAAAACATCTTAAATGTGCATATATTTCCTCAAATGTAAGTACACACTTGTGAGGGGGTGATTTATAGATTTACTGGAAGTTTAAATCAATAAATATTTATTACTTTATTATTACTACAAGCAGTGGAAAATTTTTCTTAAACCGAAATCAAATGAAAAAGATAATAAAAGGAATCGTTTTTGGCATCGGAAAATAGGCACAAATTTTCTTATTCCTGATTCAAATTAATCGTCCCAACACACACACACACACACACACACACACACACACACACACACACACATATATATATAATGACCAAAGGAATGAATCAGTCTACAAATATTAATCGTTTTTGGCATGGTAAATTTTCATATTTTCTTCTTTACAGTCTTATGTGCGTTTTGCAACCTATAATGAAAAATACTGTGTTTAGTTTATTTGGCTGCTCTTCAGAGACAATCAAATATTAATAAAAGTCAACAGAGTATTCCAATATAAAATAAAAGAAAAAAGTTGCTTAAAGAAGAACAGCAAGTCAAAAAGATGCAAATCTTACTTTAAAGGTGATAATCAGAGAATCCCTTCACAAATAAAACATATCTGACATTTTAAGACGCCACCCAGTATATATGCTTTGAAGCCGGAAATAGAGGCCCATTGAACATGTTATTTGAAACAATTTGGATTATATTACAAGAGATATATACCTTAAATACATATATATATATATATATATTTTATATAAACTCAAGAATTATATATATATATATATATATATATATATATATATATATATATATATATGAACTATATGTATATATAAACTGTATTTCCTGTTAAATACAATGTACCTACTTTGAGAACGGTTCATTAAAATAAAAAAAATATATATTTTCTCTCCAGGTAAGTATGTATGTGTGAGCTTTTAAATGCAGATTACTGATTGATGTTTAGATTGTGGGAACTTCCAACTGAGCATATTGTATAAACATTTTTAGGAGATAGAAAAAACATAAGAGCTACAGCGTTGAATTGGGATTCATATCAAAGTGAAACCAGTTGGAGTTCAGCTGCTTCTTCTCTATATCTTTTATATCCCTCTCCCCCCCACACACACACTTTTTTTTTTTTTTTTTTTGCTGTTTCTTCCATCATTTTCTGGTTCCCGGTAATTTTGAATAACTACACAGTTTTGGAATAATAATCCACTTACAAGCGTACAAGGAAAGAACTTATCAAGTGAACTGCCTGAGTTCACCCTCCCCCATTTAGACTGCACACACTGATATATATATATATATATATATATATATATATATATATATATGTGTGTGTGTGTGTATCAATAAATAACGAAAATGAAGGTATAAAAATTATATAGTAATATATATAGATGTATTCATTTATTTAATAAGGGTATACATCAATTAAGGGTGTTGGGTAAGTGGGAACTCTTTATACCATGGTATTTGGAAGCCTAATGCTTCTCATCAGAAGAGGAGAGAAGCTGTTAGGTAACATAATAGGGATGTGACGTCTAGCGAAAGTTACATTAGGAGCAAAATAAATTATAGAGGCTGTTTGGGAGAACTATAATGATCTTTGTGATATATATATATATATATATATATATATATATATATATATAATGGAAATCGCTCCAAACAAAGCATAAAGCCACTTGATTTAAGGAGCTAAAAATCTACTTCAAAATCAAAAACTTGTGATAAGTGTTAGGTGGATTAGATTCTGACCTAGAAAACAACAATTCTTCGTTCTTTGTCAGGAACAGGACAAAATAAGGGAACCAAGATTTAGACGGTTGCAGAAACTAAACCCAAGATCCACTCTCTCCTCTCCTTATATATATAGTGTAATTAACGCTTATTTTAGAAATATTGTTAATTTCTATGTATACCGTTTTCACACAATGGGTTGAAACTGTTACGGAAAAAACAGAGTACCCGTTAAATACAAATAAAGTTCAATGAATTTATTTTAGAGTAGCACTAGCGGGGGGTACCCGGCGTTGCCTGGGTTTTTAGAGGTGTGTGTGCTCGGGCGGGGGTGGGGGTGGGGTGTTAATCAAAACATAAGAATAAGCGAAGTAAGTATTTTAAAATATTAAAATGCTAAAACTTAAAACAATCGAATAAAACACCCCCAAAAAACTAACGTAAGGCAAACGAACGATGTTAAATGTAAAAATGGGAAAAACAAAAAAAGAAAACGCGAATGTGACGGAAAAATAAAACAGAAAAACGAACGTTACAACTTCTTTAAAAAATCTGAAAAATAAAAACCAAAAAAAAAAATGGCTTAAATAACCCTGTTTCAATATTAAAATTTAAAAAATCGAAATAAAAAAAGACATCTCACATCACGATTTGAACACAAAACCTTTAGATTATGAGGCCGCCCTCTCTAAACAACTGATCTAAGATGACGTTGACGAAATTGTGTCATTTTTTTTATATTTAAAGTAAATCATGTTCCGACGTCATTTGCGCATGCGTAGAAGCAAACTTGTCATGAGAGGACGGTTTTTGCTGACCCCTCCCTGTAGAAAACTGATGATTTTAGGGTGAAGAAATTAATGTTTTTGGCCAATTTTTCGATATTTGTCGGGCGAAGGTTGGAAGTTTAAAATGATACCAGTCTGGCAAAAATCTGTGACCCGTGTCGAAAGTTTTGCGAGACATACAAACACACACACATACATACAAACATACATACACACATTTTCGTTTTATATATATATATATATATATATATATATATATATATATATATATATATATATATATATAGAAAAAGATTAATGAAATGGCTGTAATGAAGGAATACATGGTGTAATAAATGAAAGTTATAAAAAAAATGTGTGTCTTGGAATTTCAGCAAAATTTTCTTATATATATATATATATATATATACTAGCAAAAGTACCCGTCGTTGACTGGGTTCAAAAACAGCCTACAGAAAATGGACTCTGATTTATGAAAGTATGATAGGTTATTAAAAGGAAGGGTTGTAAAGAGATAGCTTCGAATTTGGGGGTATCAAAACCAAAGTAAAATATGATGAAAGTAAAAATAAAATAGATAAACCCCATAATTTATTATACCATACCTATTCACACTGAAACACTTATCACAATATTCTGTGGATCTATATTAAAAAACCTTGTTAAACTTTGTAACATATTTCCATTCTATGGAGGTCAGGTGCGAACGAACACCCCATAATTTTATTATACCATATTTCTTAAAACTAAAACATAATTATAAAAGTATACTTACACAGATAGATATGAAAAGTCTTTATTAAAGTTTGTGCCTATTTCCATTCTATGGAGGCCAGGCGCAAACACAGACCCCACAATTTTATTATACCATCCCTATTTAAGTTAAAACATACTTATCAAAGTATTATTATGTACATCCATATCAAAAACACTTGTAAACGTTTTTTTTTTAAATTTTTAAATTTTTTATTTCCATACTTTATGGACCAGGTGTGAACGCAGACCCCACAATTTTAATGAATCATCATTATGCCAGATCAAACATACCCATTCCTGTGTCTCGATACATCTATCATATGTGTCAGTTTTCTTTAATAGTCAACCATATAGGAGTCTATTTGTGACCAGACACATACACATACATTCAGCTTTATATTATACTAACGGGGGGTGGGGGTACCTGGCGTTGCCCGAGTGTTTGGAGGTGTGAGTGGTCGGCGGTGGGTGGGGTGTTAATTAAAACCTAAGAATAAGCAAAGTAAAAAAAGAAAACAGAAAAACGAACGTTAAAACTTAAGCAGGGGGGGGGGTACCCGGGTAGAGGGGGTTTGGGATAATCAAAGCATTGAAAAAAAAACCCACAAAAAAACTAACGTAAAGTAAACGAACGATGTTAAATGTAAAAATCGAAAAAACAAAAACAAAAAGGAAAACAGAAAAACTAACGTTAAAACTGCTTTAAAAAATCTTTAAAATACCCCCCCCCAAAAAAAAACATGTGAAAAATGGCTTAAATAAGCCTGTTTCGATATTAAAATTTAAAAAATTGGTGGGTACCTGGGTGTTTTGGGGTGTGTCTGGTCGGTCGGGGATGGGGGTGTTAATAAAAACCTAAGAATAAGCGAATTAAAAAAAAAACAGAAAAACGAACGTTACATGAAAAATGGCTTAAATAACACTGCTTCAATATTAAAATTTAAAAAATCGAAAAAAAAAAAAAATTCTCACACCACGATTCGAACCCAAAACATTTAAATAATGAACCAACACTCTAACCAACTGAGCTAACATGACACACATGAAATTTTCTCAGTTCTTCAAATATTTAAACTAAATCAGGTCATGACGTCATCTGATGCATGCGTAGAACTGATCTCGTCATGAGAGGACGGTTTTTGCTGACCCCCCCTGTAGAAAATTGTTGATTTCAGGGTGAAAAAATTAACGTTTTTAGCCAATTTTTCGATATTTGTTGTCCGGAGGGTGGAGCTTTAATATGATACCAAGTTTGTTAATTTTTGTTCTGTCTGTTGAAAGTTTTTAGCGGAGACGCACACATAAATACATACATACATTTTCGCTTTTATATATATATATATATATATATATATCTGACATGCAGAAGCTTAAATGTAATGTAAACCGACATCTTTCTCATCTCCCCTAAACATGGTCCTAAATAGTAGCCCCTTATGTTCAAGTTACAATATGCCTTGTTTGGGGTGAACATGACTTTAAAAAAAAGGTTAGTATGAGGAAAGTTTAAGGTGCTTGTTCAGAAAAATATTTGAGTGAAGTAAAAACATTGAGGTGAATTGATATCACCAGACTGAAACAGGCCACCATATGTAGCTTTGATTAAAACATTTGATAGTCTTAACTTTGATGGCATGTAGCAGAAATTTAGGGATCAAGTTTACTCAGTGGGAATTGAGTTGCTTGGTTTTCAAAGCAGGCAACATCGGGACTGGGTTGATGAAATCGATCCTTATATCAGCCACCTACTGGGAAGCAAACGCATTCTCCACGAAAAAAAAAAAGCAGAAAGCTATTTAATCAGAATCGTCTAACGCAACCAACAGACGAGAAAGTTTACATAGATCAAAAGTTAACACTACAACTTGTTGATACAAGATTTCTGTCCACTAATTTTCTTAGTAATATGCTTGAAAGTCTTGGAATGATGCCAATATTATTTAAGATGTGACCAAAGTCGTCCAATGAGCATTGAGTCTTTTTGCAATTTTATTGGGTAGGACGTATGAATCGAATGGAGGATGGTAGATGCCTCAGGTAACTATTTCTATATTTCAGAAAGCAGAAGAGACACAAGGACAACATCAAGAACAACCCCAGATACTTGATGAATGATATAGACAATGCACACGACGAATACCGATTCAGAACTGATCAAATTAATTCTCCAAACAGAACAATTTTGCACCACTTTTATGTCTCTTTATGATGATTAAAATCAAGACATTGTGCTACTAAACCTTATGTCTAGAATACTTATTTCAATTTTGATGCTAGTTCACATTACAACCCCTTGTGCTTACACAATTTTATTTATACAGAGATATATATTCTCCAAGTTATATATGTGTACGTATTAGTGATGGGACGATTCCAATATTTTTCCCAATTCTGATACAATTGTTCAAGAATGGATTGAGAGAGGGAGGTGAGTAAATTATATTGTAGACACGTTGACCGGAAGTGAGGGTCAGCTGATCGGATTGCATGTAAGTCACGTGATCAAGTTAGCTGGATCGAGGAGATTGGTTTTAGATATAGAAGGCGACGGACGGCTTAAGAGTCGTTCCCTCCCCTTCACTGTGGGGGGGGGGACGCTGACGTGTACCACACAAGCCAGAGATTTACTTCCATCCTTCTGCGGTCAACATCTGGAAGGTGAATAAAAAACTATAAAACTAATTCATCATTTGGAGTGAATAAATCTTTGTCCCAAAACAGGTACCAGTCTCCCTCTAAGACACAAGATGAATTCAGGTGGGCCAACATCGACGACGCATCGAGGTATGTCTCAAAAATACATGTACTACACATACACACACAACGGCATATGAACAAATAGACTGGACCACTAGACGATCACACGACGTTCCCCGTATTAACTACATAACACAATTACCAATTCCATGCTAAATTCCCAATTCTGATACAATTACCGATTTCTATTCTTTATAAATCTCTAATTATTTAACTGTAAGATTGTTATTTCCCCCGATTTTGATAAAAAAAAACACATGTTAAATATGCAGATATTTTCCTAAGTGTCAAAATACACTTGTGGAGGATGATATATCGATTTTAGCTCTACTGGTAATTGAAAATCAATAAATATTTATTATTTTATCATTATTACCAGCAATGGAAGATTTTGGTTGAAACGAAATCAAATAAAAAAAGAAAATTAAAAGAATCGTTTTTGGCATCGGAAAATAGGCATCAATTTTTTGAATTCCGATACCGATTCCGATACCCCCAAATCTTCCGATTTTTTCCGATTCCTGATTCCAATTAATAGTCCTAACACTAATACATATATATATTATTGTAGAAAATAAATAATAAATAACAATTCGATTACAGATTCGTTTGATTAGATTTCACTAAAAGTATGGTGTGTGTCTGTATATATATATATATGTGTGTGTGTGTGAATGACTATAATGCTCCCTATCTTGGGTCGAGTATATTGGGAAGTGATATACAAACTGCTATTAGCATATCAAGCGATGCTCTTTGTATAAGCAAATCAAGCTTAGGCATTTGGATAATGTTAAAACATTGTTAATTCACTACCCGCATAGCAGCAGCCAAATAGCATAATGATGAGAAGCATTGACTGTCGTTCAGGTGGTTGAGTTTCGATCCTGCCTTGAGATAGTTGCTTGTCTAGCTGCACTGATGAACTGTGATACAGCAAAACAGTACTGTATGTGGATGACATATATATATATATAGGGTGTCCACAAAGTCTGGCTACATAATGTAGTGAGACTTTGTGGACACCCTGTATATATAATGTCAGGGTTACCTCACCCTTAGCCTTTGGTTCAAAAACCTTATCCCACAAAGTAATAGGGGTCCAGTTTTCTGATGTTGAACACTCGCCATTCACCAGAGTTGCATTAGCGTAGCAGAACTCACAACATGCACGTGGGGATGATTTGACTGGGAGAAGCTATATATGATGCTAGAGCCACTATGTGCTTTTAACATGTGCCCACACCAATCCTTGAGTTCAAAAATGCTTGAGACTTATCTTAAACATCAAGTGGCAAGCGCAAGTACCCAACACTGAGGTCCTTGTGAGAGCATGTTGCTCTAGTATTGAGACCCTTGTAATCAGATCTCACATGTTGTGTGGGCCACGTGGTTTGAAGGAAAGATTGTAGGCTGCCGAAACAAATTTTTTTTATGGGGAGCTGAAAAATGGCAAATGCTCTCAACATAAGCCTAGGAAGAGGTTCAGGGACTATACAAAGAACAATTTGAAAGTCCTGCAAATCAACATCGACACATAGGAAGGACTTACTCTGTCAAGGCCGAAGTGGCAAAAACTTGTATGTGGAAGTTGTAATGCTCTAGAAAAAAGAAAACAGACCCACAACAATGTTATATATATTTTGGTCCCCAAATTTATCAGGGAAGGACCTATGTTTTCAGTTGCGCCCATCTATGCTTTAACCCGGACGATTGTCAGATAACCGTCCATTAGTTTTTCCTGAAATTTTGCCACAAATTGTATTTTATAAAATAGATGTGCAAAGTAAAAAAATCTTTTTTGTGAAAATTCCCGTTGCATCCCCAGGGGCTCAAAAGAGGTAAAAAATGCCCCCAAATTACCAAAAATGACACTTTTTTTTCCCCCCATTTTTTTTCTCCATTGTATTTGATCCATCGATTAGATTTTCCTGAAACTTGGCCAAAATGTAGAGCCCATTGTTCTTAATATAAATCCAGTATGGGTGACTCTGGCAAAATTCTGGTTCGTGTCTCCAGGAACTTTTAGTGCTAAAAACATTCCTTTTTGTGGCTTTTTTCATAATTCTCAACAAAAACTTGATATATCTGACTATATAGTGGTTTTCTATGGTGTTGAATTCAAATTTACATGTCTTAAGACGTGAAACTGCACTGTTTGTCCATTTTCACTGAGATTTGGCATTCCCAAGAGCTCAAAAGGGGTCACAAATGCCCTCAAATTGCAAAAAATGACACTTTTTACCCCATAATTTTTTCCCCATTCATTAGATTTTTCTGAAATTTGGCGAAAATGTGAAGGCAACGTTGGCCCTTCACACTTTTCACATTCATCATTTCTTCACTATTTTTTGTGGCGTCATCTCGAATGTAGCACCAGAGGGGGACTATGCACGCACGGCTAGTTTTTAGTTTAATGATTCCCTATGGGAATGAAATGCAGAAGATTCTGTGTAGCTTAATTGCCATATATATATATATCTTTTGATACAGTATAATATACGGCATAATCGTATTGACACACCGGTTCTCATCAGATCACCAAAGTTAAGCAACGTTGAGCCTGGTTAGTACCAGATGGGTGACCATTTGGGAATTCTAGGCGCTGTATGTGCTCTTATTTGTTTTGAGTCGTCCTGTACATACACTTCACTTGCCACTGGTATTTAACAATGTAGACTCACGAAAGGTGTGGTTGGAGATTGCGCACCTCCTGCTGCAAGAATTTCATGCTCAGGCACCCCTTCGTGGGTACCCATAGTCTATCAAAGACTGAAGGAGCCTTTGTTGTTTTGTATATTTTGAAAATATATATGGCAGTTAAGCTGCACAGAATTTTCTGCGTTTCATCCTAATGAGAATTAGTCAGTCTATTGCTTAGAATCGATGTTATTTCTTGTTTTTATATATTCTCTATCTCAACTTAAGTATTGAACACTGCTGAAGTAAATAGATACATAAACTAATGATAATAATAAAAAAAACGTGCAAGAATGATATTGCATTTGATTAAAAATTGGTCTCAACCTTTTTATGTTTTTTTTTTTGTGTGTGGATTATTTTTGTTCATATAAATTTGAAAATACATTTTAATAATGCTTGTTCATGGATACTTTTTATGTAAGATGTTTTTAAATTCATATATATATATATATATATATATATATATATATATATATATATAAAATAATATTATGTAAGATGTTTTTAAATTTATATATATATATATATATAAAATAATATTACATAAAATGTTTTAAAATTTATGTATATATTTCTAAAATAATATATTACGCATATATTTTTGTTTCAGTGCACAATACATAATACTTATAGTAGCATAAAACTATTATATATATATATATATATATATATATATATATATATATATATATATATGTGTGTGTGTGTGTGTGTTAAGTAGTAAATATGTTTTAAATATCAAATTTAAAATTCTAATCTTCTTTTGGTAATATTCAGATTCATATCTTGGAATGTCATGAAGAAGTTGGATTAAGAAAGTTATTGGAATTTGATATTTGGATTTCAGTTCCGAACTGATTCTTGTTTGTCTAGATTTTTTTGTTGCTGCTGTCTATCTAGAAATCTGATATCCCAGAGTAGATCATTTCACGTATGTTTATTTAATGAATGATTCTGATGTGCTTCTAAGCTGCCAATGATATTAAAATAAATTTGCAAATGTAAAAAACACAAACAAGAAATCACTTTGATGTTTAACTTGGAGGTATAATTTACTTTAGCTTTTTTTTTTTTTTTCAATCTCTATAACCTTTTACCATTTCACCAAGGTTCTTTAAGGCATCGGTGCTTAATCTCCATGTTCTAGTGTTCCATTAAGAAATTTGTCATTCATGTAGGATTTTATTCAAGTATACAACTGATCTATCTATTTATCTACAATTTGATTGGCCCACACTTTCTTCTTCACTGCAACCTCTCTCTCACAGACGTGATATTGCTAGTCTCAGTCTTTTTGCTTGTTTGACTTATTGATCTAATGGTCTTCATCAATTCGTTGTTTTAATACCTCATTGTAATACAGCTTCCTATTCCGGTAGCTTTTTTTACAAGGACTACAAGGGTGTTGAACTCAATTCCTGCTTTCTCTTTTCATTCAAGACTAAGGTCAATAGGCATCTTTAGTCTTTGCAATAATCATCTTTTGTTCTTATTAGGTCCTTATATCAAGGGGATTTATGCCTTGTCTCGAGCGATTTCCATTAAAAAAATCTGTGTAACCACATGCTTTCCTGCTCAGTAACCATTGCTAACTCCCAATCCTGTTCTTGTGGTCTTTTTCTCTTTCATTTTCTATTCTGGCCGTGTAGTCGTCCCTTGCATTGGTGGCGTACACTGGTTCACAAGTATAAAAAATAAACATACAAGATAAAATACAGAAAACACAAACTGAGGCACATTCCATATACATCGATTAGATTCTGTGTCTGACACTGTTGCAGAAAACAGCATTCTAAATACTAACATCCATATCTTAGTCATCTGTCAAAATCTTTTTATCATAAGTTGACATCAGCTCATCTTGAACTCCTCTTGATCTCATTCAAACTGCAACCTGCTGTCCTACTGTCTCCAACCGAAAACTCTTCAACTGTCACAAACTCAAGACTGCCCATAAATTGTCATAAATCTCAGCTCCACTCCTAAAACTGTCTGCAAACTAACTCTAACTCTTGTTCAAACTTTTGTCCAAGGCCTCTATTTTCTTTTACTCAAAAACTAAGACGGCAAAGAGCTACAAAAAAACTGGAGTGATACCATTAAAACGAGCAACCTTTTGCGCTCCAGTATTTAATTTCCTGCATAGTCATCACCATTCTCAATGCACTTTTGCCTGTATTTTTTTATGCCTTGGTCGTAAAAGTTCACAGCGTGCTTTGTCACACATCTCTGACGCCATTCTGAAAAATATTTGTACACGTGAAAAAAAAAAAAGTCATGAAAAATGTTTTCATGACGAGCTAACCAATTCAGCTAAACTTTGAAGTTAAATAAATTCATTGTAAAAATCCTTTAAAAGATAAAAATATTAGTTTTCTGGGTCTATATGAAAGATAATTAATAAAGTCCTAAGATATTGAATTAAATTAAAAAAAAAAAAAGTTATGAAAAATTTTTTCATGACGAGCTAACCAATTCAGCTAAATTTTGAAGTTAAATAAATTCATTATAAAAATCCTTTAAAAGATAATTAGTTTTCTGGGTCTATTTCAAAGATAATTAGTAAAGTCCTAAGATATTGAATTAAATTAAAAAAAAAACAAAAACACCTTGTTTGTACAAAAAGTAGCTCAATTAGACCCAAAACCAAGTGATTCTGCTGTTCGCAAAAGCGCAACCAACTAAAGTTTTGTAAAAACGGAATATATGGAAGCCTAAAATTTCAGCCAGTTGAAAGACTGTCAAAATGATGTCATGTAATTAAAAGGGAGGAAGGGGTGTGCCAGTTTTCTTTTTTTCCCAGACGTGCATCCGTACATTCTCCTATTCTGAACGTTTGTATCATTTTTACCATTTTTTAATTAACTTATTTTTCTATGTTCCTGTTTTTAAATTAATTTTTTTTTTAATTATAGTTCAATATTATATAAAAATTATGTTACGCCGAAAGTTTAACATTCATTTAAGCTAGGAAAATAATAAAATCTTACATATAAAAATTATGCGAAACCTGTAATTTAAAATAAAAAAGTAGAAATATTTTTTGTTATTATAATTTTTTTGTGGGAAAATATTAAATAAACAATGCTTAATTCAATGATAATATCGGTAGTTTGAGAAATTCATTTTTCTTTGAGTTATATCGAATTCATTAATACAGACTTTAGGGCTTTTATCGTAATGTTCCTGTAAAAATTAAATAATTTTTTTAATTGTTATATTTTACGACGCTTTATTTTCATAAAAAAAGTAAAAATGAATTGAATCATATTTTTTTTTATTACTAAAAACCATAAATTTAGTAAAGGTATTTTCTGTTTAAACAAAGTAATACATTTCCACTAGGACTTAAATAAAGATAATGAGTTCAATATATTCTGTGATCATTATTTGATAAATACTGAAACTTTCATTAAGATTGGTTAATTTCCTGATTTTTGGTGAATTTTTAAGTAAAGGGAGGGGTCAAAATGTTTATTCATTTTGAGCATCGGCATTCATTTTGCACGTACCTAAGTAATATATATAGCGCTTTGTATTCTGCAATGGTCACCCAGGCTCATGGTTACTTAACTTTGGTGATCTAACCAGAAGTAGTATGTCAATGTGATTACACTATATATACTAGCAGGCCGCCCGGTCGTAAAATATGCATAAATATTATATTTTAATTCATACGGAAACTGGGACATGTGCATGCGAGTATTATGCTTTTTCTAAACTGTTCACTTTTTGTAAGTAAAAAAAAAAAAAAAATACTCGAGCTGAGTCGGAAACTAAAACCTAAAGACAGTGATTCAAATATGATAACCATTAGGCCAGCTTAACACGATTTTAGAAAGTGATTTTAAACATATTTATTCTTAACATAAGTAATCTGTCATGTGAACGATTCGCGCATCAGAGACAGTTTATATGTTTCTTGAAAAAAAAAAAAACAGATTTTTTTTTACCTTGGGAATATATATATATGTGTGTGTATTTTCACAAAATCAAGACAACAAAGATCGGATTGATAGCAATAAGTTGTGTATTTTCATTATACGTTACAATCGTTTCTTGACCGTTTAGACAATTTCAAACCTTATATCGTTCGAAAATATTCACAAGAACGACCTCTTTATGAATGCTCGATTACAAAAACTGGTCATTTTGAAGCTTACAAATTAAGTCACCTTAAACTGACTTCAACTTTATATTGGTATATAAACAATTGCCAAATTTTCACTTATCTGAACATAATAACATTCGGAATATTATAAATGAATAAATAAATGAATGAATGTGTGTGTGTGTGTGTGTGTGTGTGTGTGTGTGTGTGTGTGTGTGTGTGTGTGTGTAATTAGAATTACATTCAAATAATACCTTCATTTTTGTGTTGCTTTTTGGTTATGTACAGAAAATCATCTTTGGTCAGCCAAAACGAGGATTATCTTTGACTGGAAAACTTTGTTTTTGGAATCGTGCAAACCATGTCTGGCACACAAGTTCTGTAATAGCATTCACCCTATGCGTATGAAATATCTTTGTGCAGGTTTCTGTAGCTTTTTTTTTTTTTTCTTTCTGCAGTAAAAAAAAAAAAAGCATCAGATGTTGGGATTGTTCTGCTTGATCTTTCATTTCCTGAAATAAAATAAAAGCTCTTGTTGTTTTGTTTTCTTAGCTTCCATCTTTTCAAAACCTCTGAATATGTTTCTCAATTCAACAGAGATAGTTGCTTCTTGATCAGTTATTTTTATTTTAGTTTTTTGTTTTTTTAATTTTAACTTTTGGGACATCTCACCAATCCCGACGGATGCATCAGAAATCTTTGATAATTTTTGTCTGTATTTTCAATGGGCGCTGTCGGCTCCATAATCATATTTTTTTCTCTGATTGCTTTGGTCTGCCCTTCACCTCCTCCCAAACTCCACACAAAGCATTCTCTAAGCATTTCCAAATCCCGACTATTTCATCCACGCTAAGTTTTAGCAACTTTTCCTCCAGTTCCTTGTACCTAGTTTCTGACATCTTAACCAGAAGAGTTCTATTTTGATATCGTGACTCCAACTGTATAGGATTGAGGCTTTCTATAAACCCCCACCACCCTAGTCTTCAGGACTGACAGATTTCTTGTGTGTTTTACTGTCATGATCTTTTTAAAGAAATCGTACAATCGTAAAAACGCAAGGTCATCCACATGAAAGTTCAAACGTTTTTGTTTTTTTCTTTTGACACTTATCATCAATGTTGGAGGGAGCCTTTCACCACATCTACCACATTTACCTGTTATCCTCTTGTAAAATGTTTTTGACTCCTAATGGGGGTATGTGACGAATGGATTCGCCAATCATTTTTATATCCACCGGCTGTGCTAAACAACCAAGGAAAACCTTTAAAAATTGATTCTTGGCCGCCATCTTGGTTACTGATCTGAACTATACTGCCATCTTTGTTCAACATAATGTCTCAAAACTTAACAGGTTATGGGCTCAGCCATCGTCTTTTCTTTGGCAGATCGGAATCTAAATTCGAATTGTGGCAGGTAAAATTTCTGGGATATCTAAGGATTCGAAAACTACACAAAGTAATACAATCTCGAACAGAGAATCCAAACGACCCCGAATTTCTCGAAAAGAATGCAACTGTTTTTGCAGAACTGCTTCAATGCTTAGACGATAGAAATCTGTCTCTGATTATAAGAGACGCATTGGATGATGGTCGGAAAGCATTGAACATATTAAGAGAACGTTATTTATCAAAAGGGAAACCAAAAATTATATCACTATATACAGAACTAATGTCTCTGAAATGTAACGAGGATGAAACGATTACTGACTACGTTATAAGGGCAGAAACAACCACCAATGCCTTAAAACTCTCAGGTGAAATAATAAGCGATAGCTTATTATTTCAATGACCCTCAAGAGACTTTCAGCCGATTTTAAACCATTTACAACTGTTATAACTCTGAAAGACAAACCCATAAATTTCAGCGAATTTAAAGTGGTATTGTGCAGTTACGAAGAGACTAATCGTATGCTCGTGGACAATAATAACTCCAGCAATATTATGAAGTTCAAAAATGCTTCTCGAAAACAGACACCACAAAATTACGCACCACACAGCAACGTGTTCCCCAAAAGTAATTTTCTCAAGAAAAAGAATAAACTTATCTGCTATAATTGTGGACGACCCAACCACAAAAGTTTCCAATGTCGATATAAACGCTCTTAAATGGACTCTGTAAAAAAACGTTGAGAACTTTGGGGAAGAACATACATTTCTATTCACATGTAACTTTGACAATACCACAAACGGTAAAAATCTCCTTGTAGACTATGGTGCTACAGCACACATTATCACCAAGGAATCTGATTTTATTAATTTTGATTCGAACTTTTAATCCACAAAGTCATTTTGTCGAACTTGCCGACGGTAGTCAAATAAATGATATAGTCTTGAAAAGAGGCGATGCTAAAATAGCCCTAAAAAATAATAATGGCGAAATCTGTAGCTGTATTCTAAAAAATGCTCTGTTCATACCTACATTTAAGCAAGACATATTTTCCGTGCAACCTGCAATTAAACAAGGCGCAAATATAAAATTTGGCGAAATTAAGTCCAAATTGATATACCCCAATGGAACTGTATTTGACATTAAAGAAAATGGCCGACTATATTATTTAAAAAGTATGGTTCCCTCAAAAACTGCCTGTCACAACTTGGAAACCTGGCATAAAATTCTAGGACACTGCAATACAGCTGATATTAAAAAATTACCAAATGTAGTCGAAGGCATGAAAATAATACCTTCAGACGATCTCCCAAATTGTGATGTGTGTGCACAGGGGAAAATGACAAAATATATAAGTCGAACGCCAGACAAAAAAGCTACGAAAATTCTCTCACTTGTGCATTGTTACTTAGCAGGTCTGATCAGCCCGATGGAGAGAAATAATCCAAGGTACGTTTTGAACTTTATTGATGATTTTTCCGGTTTAATTATAGTTTATTTTTAAAAAAACAAATCCGACACTATCCTCGCCACTAAGAAATATTTAGCTGATATTGCCCTGTACGATTCAGTAAAATGTATTCGCTCAGACAATGGAACTGAATTTACTTGTAAAGACTTTAAACTTCTATTAATTAACCACCGTATTGAACACGAGAAATCTGCGCCGTATTCCCCCTTCCAAAATGGCACCACTGAAAGGGCATGGCGAATCCTTTTTGAGATGACAAGATGCCTACTTATCGAATCGAAATTAGCACATAGTTTATGGACGTACGCTTTAATGGCAGCAGTATATATCAGAAATAGATCGTTCAATAAGAGGCTAGGAAAACCGCCGTATGAAGCATTTTGTAGTATAAAACCTAAAATGAACAGAATGCATCTATTTGGTTCTGATTGTTTTGCATTTATAGAAAACACCAGTAAACTAAATACTAAAAGTGAAAACGGTATTTTCGTAGATTACAATAAAAACAGTCCGGCATATTTAATCTACTTTCCAACTCAAAATGCCATAAAAAGGGTTAGATGTGTAAAATTCAATGATACATTAAATTTAAAAAATGGCGATCCAGTGGATGAAAAACGTGAAATATTACCTAGCATCTTAATTGATCACAATGAAAATATTAATAACGACGACAATTACAGTAGAACTTCTGACGAAAATATTAACCAGACATGTCCATACACAATAAGGGAGCGAAAAAGGCCAGACTTCTTACAAATTGAAAAGATACAAGATTACGCAGTGGATTACGGTTACTCGTTGAACAGCATACTGGAAAATTATAATGAGGCGATTAATTCAGAAAATCACCAAGAATGGGAACAAGCTATGATATCCAAATTGAAAGCTTTATCTGAAAATAACACATACGAAATAGTGGCAAAACCAACAGATAAAAATATAATTTCTTCACGCTGGTTTTTTTCCAAAAAAAATCACAGCTTCTGGCAGTGAAACTTTTAAAGCAAGATTTGTTGCAAAAGGCTTTTCACAAATTTCTGGAGTGGAATATTTTGCAACATTTTCCCCAACGACAAATTTAACGACAATTAGAATTTTATTACAACTTGCCACTCAATACAATTTAAAAATACATCAAATGGATGTAAAAAAAAAAAAAAAAAAAAAAAAAAAAAATGAAGCTATATGTCCTTTTGTGATATTATTGACCTTGCCCCCTCTCCTACCAAGTGTTATGAGAAAAAAAATAAAAAAGTATTAAAAAAAAATAAAAAAAGAAAGAAATAAGTTTGTACTGAGTATTTGGTAAAATTCAGTTGTAAAGTTATACTCTTCTGGAGGTTGATAGTTCAATCCTCAGTGCAAGCGACATTAAAAATACAATTGTAAATTACTTAGGACTTCTACTTTCCAGTCATGGTTGACAGAATGAGAGCATGCCACCTCTGTGGATTAAAGAAAAGGTTCCTGTTTGAAATTCTGTGCAGATTCCTGAGTTCGGCCAGATACACCTGAAGATGGTCGGAGGTTACATCAATCAAAACGTTATAAAAATGACACTCAAGATGAGAACAAGTCTTAATACGTCAAATGATATGTAAAAAAACGATTTCTGAGAATCTGAAACAAAGCAATGCCTGAAACTAAATGGCAAATGAATGCATTCCTTGTTATTACTTCTTTCATGTAAAATTCTTTTATAGAAGGCACCTACTATAAAAATGCAGCAAGGCAATTAAATTGTAACTCATGACTTGAAGAACGTTTCGTTCATAATTACTTTACTTCACCTCTGACCGACGTTCTGACTATAGAGAGAGGGAAGGAGACAAAGAAAAAAAAAGAACGTGGTTCATGTTTTTGACAACATAAAATATTTCTTACTTGCTGTGATAATAGATCAATGAACTCACACGCAACGATTTTTCATCTAATAATCCTCAACAAATTTTCAAATAAAAAATAGTAAGTAGATTGCTTACTTTCATATGTTGCCTGCAATTTACAAAAATTAGGAAACCGGGTGGTTCTGCTTAAATAAGACTAGAAAATGTTCCGGAGAAAACGGTTTCTGAGAATCTCGACCGAAGACAAATTGTGTGTATTTTTTTAATTTTTTTTTTTCAATCTATACAAACTTGCACAACGATCGATGTCTGAGACTGAATGGCAAAGATATACAAATGGCAGATAAATATAAATTACTTGGCATTACTTCTTTCATAAAAACAATTCTCTTTTATGCCTCATATAAGGTAGTCTGGGTGCTAGCTCACACTGATTGGAGAGCTAATAAGAAATCTCTACTCAGGTTGTCTTAAACATTTTAAATTCCGTGACGCTAATTCTAGTGTCACGAAATTTAAAATTGTTAGCGTTTTATTTTGTGTATTATTTGGACTATTATTCTTATCTTGGTTTTTTTTTTTTTTTTTTTTTCACAACGTTTCAGCCGATGTAACCTCCGAACATCTTTAGGTTTATTTACACTGGATTATTGCTATAAAGCCCCCCCCCCACACACACACACACACACACACACTTTGGATTAAAGCTATTGATCATTGGGGAATAGTGAAAAAGGTTTTTTTTTCTTTTGTTTTTTGCTTTCCCAACGAACATAGCCGTTAGAAATTCCAAACGCGAATAGTTTTTTGCCCGGAAAGGAACTTAATTAACTTTCATGCAACTGTTGTTCACATACACGTTTCTCAACTATCTATTGAAATTCTCTTCTTTTCTTCAGCTTTTATTTATTCATTTAATTTTGTCACTTGTAGAGGATTCAGTGCAGAATCGAAAACGTCCATGATTTATATGAAACATATATAATTATTTTTTTTTATTATTAAAACAAAAATCGAACTGAAAAATAAAATTCGTATTATTTAGATTCATCGAACTACTGTTCTGATTTTGAGTATCATTTTCACAACGTTTCGGTTGATGTAACCTCCGATCAACTCATCACAAGACGATTACGAGAACAAATGTTTAAACTGGCAATTCTGTCTTTTACATTCATAATCAATAATGATTAAATATGATTTATAGTACATGAAAACGGTATCTAGTCTAGAGAAATAAAAGTCAGATTTTGTCAATATATAAAGCTTCACAATTTCTCTTAATAGACAATTTTTGATGAATTCATTTAATATTTAATAGTTAATAAATTCTGTTAATAAAAGAACAGTACATGAATTCAGGTAATATACAATAGTTTATAAATTCTGTTAATAAAAGAACAGTACATGGATTCAGGTAATATACAATAGTTTATAAATTCTGTTATTGTATATAATGGTTCAGGAAATTTGGTAATATACAATGGTTTATGGTTTGTCGAATTAGGTAGTAGAGTTTTTTTGCAAATTTACCGCTTTCGAGAATTTTGTGGAGAATCTTAGTGATTTGAGTGATGAACATGGCGGGAGATTCCATCAAGATATTTCAGTGTTGGAGAAACATTTTAAAACGAAAATGGAACACTGACATGTTGAAAGACTATTGCTGGAATATAAAAAGGAGGAATGACACTCGACACAAAAGGGTCAAGATGACGAATGTTTAATCGACAATTTTGTCTTTTACATCCATAAGCAATGATAATTAAATATGATTTATAGTACATAAAAACGGGGTCTAATCTAGAGAAATAAAAGTCAGGTTTAGTATTAGGATATTTTTATTGCACCGACACAGGTCTTATGTAGCATATACTTTTTTTAACCTGAAATTTCTTGTACAATGTTATTTAACTACTACTACTACTACTACTACTACTACTACTACTACTACTACTACTACAGTAACAATAACAATAACAATAATAATAATAATAATAATCTTTTAATCTGCATAATCATTATCAGCATAATTTCGAAGGTAGATAAACATTGACTGTCACATACGTCACATTCAACAGTCGCCAGCCACCCATCGATCCACACGTGGAGAGATGAGGATGCAGGCCAAGGGAGGAACATACTGCCTAGAGACGGGCGAAGGAAAGAGAGGGTAATTCACATGTGTTTATATAAACAGAAATGGGGGAAGTATATTATTCTGTTTTTATTTAATTAAAAGTAATAAAAATATATGAATCAATGCTAAAATTAAAACCTATTTCCTTTAATTACGTGTGGAATTTGCAAGGGCTCTTCTGCTTCAACTACTGATGATGTTAGAGTGTTTATAAATCCTCATAGGGGGTCGTTCTTGATCCCAACATTTCGTCCGCTTCATCGGTAGAATTGGCTGATTGAATTTCTGCAGTCGCAGTGATGAGGTGTTAGTCAGTTTCTGTCTTTTTTTTTTTTTTTTTTAATTTTGAGATGATTTCATCTTCCTTTTCTTTTTTCTGCTTCCTTTTCGTTCCTTTTTTTCTTCTTTCCCGTTTCTTTTTTCTTCATTTACTTCCATTCCTTTTTCCTTTTTTTCTCTTTTTCTTCCTTTTCTTTTTGTTTCTTTTTTCCTTCTTCTGTTTTCCTCTTCTCTTTTGCCTTTTTTATTTTATTTTTCCCCCCTTTTTTTTCCCTTCTCTTTTTGTTCTTCTCAATAACAACTTTTCATATAGCCTGCCCTCACAGAAGTAATACTCACCCGAGGTGGGTTGAACTGAGGAAGTTTCATGGTAATTTCACAAGCAGTCTCCAGTCCGTTATATATCCCCATTAACGGAGATGAAGACGTTAAGTTTTTTGCAGTTCTTGTAGGGAGGTGTCAATGTCTTCCTACATACAGCGCCTGGTGCCCCAAATGGTTACCCATCTGGTACTCCTCAGCCTTATCACCAGATATGTTCAAAAACTGTATTTTGAAAGTCCTACTAGTCACCACACTCAGTGTTTTCAGTAATCTCTGTTGCTTTTCAGCACTCTCCGTTGAATTTGTACACACACACACACACACACACACACACACACACACACACACACACACACACATATATGTGTGTATTTTATAAATATAAAATGGCATATCATTGAAGATGATACCCATAGAGTGAATGTGGTATCTTAGTGGCTGAAACTAGGTTAGAGAATAGACCAAAAACGATAGTCAACCACATTTTATTTTATATAAAAAAAAATTACTACACTGTGAACTTTTTGTGTAAAATTTTAAAGATAAATTAAAAGTAATAAAGCAGAAGATATAGATGTGGACCTTCGTGTTCAGAGAGCCGATCGTGTCACACACATATTCAGAGTGTAACTGATGTTTGCAGAATGTGTCGGAGTTTGTGTTTTTTTTATTTTTATTTGTATATTTGTGAACCTGTGCGTGCCCTCTCGGCAGTTGCGAATTTGAAAGACAACTGAAACGTACTTAACTAAGTACAATAATATTTTGGGATCTACGTCTGTTCCGGATGTCCATAGAATGGAAATATGTCACAAACTCTTACAAGGGTTTTAGAGATAGACCCCCCCCCCCATAAACAGATATATTTTGAAACTACATTAACCAGAGTACTTAGATAGGTATTTTTCAGTTTGAATAAAAATGGAACAATAATATTGTGGGGTCTGCGTTTGTGCTGGACTTCCATAGAATTGAAATATTTTTAAGCACGGCAGCAATATATAGTAGATGAATGATACAGATGTGAAATTTCCATGGGTCTCACTGGTAATAATCATTTTGCCAGCATATTTATCTTCTGATTGAACTGAACACGACTGCTCAAAGGATTGAATGAACGTCTATGTATACCATATGTTTGACACCCATCGACCGTGTGAAAAACGTGTGATCCGCACAGATAAAAACTGCTAATAGTTTCTCATGTTCCCGACAGGATTGAATCTATTGAATATCGGAAAGCATTGACGTTACTATAGACTTGAGAACCCGCGTTTTTAAGCCGGTAATCAGACTGCTTCTCAGTGGCCTATCCCAGAGTTCAGGAATTATTTTGAATTGTGCTTATAAGAATTATTGGGTTGAAACATGACACGCCCACAACCGCCCACAACCGTTAGCTCATTGTCATTTAGATTAAAAATCCCGTCTGCTTTTTTTTCTTCTTCTTTTCTTTCTCACGCTTTTTACATATGTATATTCTAATTATGAACATGAATTCGGATCAGCAATTGAAACAATATCCATTTTTTTTTTTTTTTTTTACAAAGGAGTCACCACTTATCAAGGCCCAGGGGCCACTCGAGGATAAGGGTTAATAAGTATACGGTGGTCAATGGCACAATGACTTAGTAATTGTTAGTAGTGGAAATTTGGTAAATTGGATTACTTAAGGGGGAACGGCTCATCAAAGAACTTGTTTACATGTGACTTGAAGACGACCATGTTATAGTCAGCCGGGAAGGAGGCAAATGGAAGAGAGTTCCACAGGTGTGCAGTTCTAAGAAAAAAGCTTTGTTCATGGAATCTACGTTTAGCTTTAGACACTGATAAAGAGTGGGGGAAATTATTGATAATGTTTTCAGCTAGACGAGTGTTTCTCGTGAATGTTTGGCAAGGGGGGACCATAGATTGGAGCTCAGACTGGTACTTGCCATGAAAATAATGATAAAGCAGAGCCAGGCTCGCAACATCTCTTCTGTAAGAAAGAGGTTGCAGGGAAGAGTTACTCGACACTGATAGTTTTAACCGTCTTTCTTATTATTGAATATTTTCCTCATGTGTGAGTGTATGCGTTACTCACTTATAAGCTCCAAAGCTACTGAAAATAATTGTGCTAAATTTAACATGGAGAATCCTTAGAATGCTGGCTATGACATAAATCATTAGTATACTACTAATTCTTCTATTACTAACAGATACTTATTAACTCCAACAATATTGGATGTAATTGCATCAAGTGTGCCATGAAGCACTTACGGCGTGTTGAATATGTCATGAAAATATTGATAGTGTGAATGCTGTTATTATTATGATACTGTCGACGCCCTCCCTCCACCAAATGTTAGGAATTAAAAAAAAAGAAAAAAGAAAAGAAAAATATAACAAAAAATAGGAAGTAAGTTTATCAGCAGAACGATAGATAGAAAGTTGTTCAGAAAGGAACACAAAATAAAGCTAAAATGGGTTAGTTAATCAACGTGTGGCAGTAATGGGAATAAAAGGACCGAACAATGAAGGTTAGTATGCTTAGAGCTAGTTTTAGGTGTGGCAGTGGGTTTTGCAACACTTTGCTGGAGACAGTCTTGGGTTTGCGACGGTTGACAACAGTTAGAGTTGAGGAAAGTTACGAATTGAACATAGTCAAAGGCAGGTTGCGGCTCAAAGGAGACGGGGAAATGAATTGATTAACTGCTTGACAAACACAGTTTCGACAGTAGATATAGATGGGGACCTTCATGTTCAGAGAGAGTCGATCATTTCACACACACATATTCAGAGTGCAACTGATATTTGCAGAATGTGTCGGAGTTTGTGTTTTTGTGTTTTGTTTTATTTTAATTTTTATACTTGTGAACCTGTGCGTGCCCCCTCGGCAGCTGCGAATGTGAAAGGCAATGACCAAGCCGAAAGAGAAGACGACTATGGAAACAACATTGAGTTCAGCGATGTTGACGAATTGGGTAACATGTGATTTCATGCTACGTTTACTATTAATTAATAATAATATTCAATACTTACGGGCTTCAAAGCTTTTGGTCATGATTACATAAAAATTGGCACAACGAATGTGTCGTAAATATGAAAATGGAGTATTTATGTAGAATAAGGACCGTGTTGTCATCAGAATTTTCTGAGCAGGTTTATGTAAAATGTCAAAAGGTGCCAAAATGCTGAGCTAATGAAATCACAACAGCCAACATCATTTAGAAAAACATATATTTGCTATTATTGGTTTATTACAAAAAAAAAAATAATATAAAATATATTTATCTTGATTTGAACAGAAAAATTATAAAAATCCAAAAATCATATAAAAAAATCAAGAACATTTTTTTTTGTTTGCTATCAGTTTGTTATTCAAAAAAAAAAAAAATTATTTGTGTAACTTATTTTACAATTATTAATCTTTTTTTCTTGATTTTAATTTTAATTTTCTCAAGTTTCATAAAATTTGTCCAATTTATCACATTTTCTTTGTAACAGCAAAAAGAAGATGTTTTCTTTTCTTTTTCTTTCAGTTAATTTTTCATTGAATTTTCTTTGTAATAACAAAAATAATATATTTTTCAATAAAAAAGTTTGGTCAGCATTTGCAAAAAGAAAAAAAACAAAAAAACACAAAACTTTTATTTACTCTCCGGCATTTTATGTAAACTGCCTGGAAAATTTAGACAATAGCAGCACAATCATTATTCTGCAAAATGGTACTAATTGTGTTGCTAATATTACTATTAATACTAATGCGGTTACTACTGTTACTATTAACCATAAACTCTTAGAGGCTACAAAACTATTTGATAAAACTGCATCAATACGGAGGGCATAATAGTATAAACAATAGTCATACATCTCTGTGTCCTTTGTTCATTTTTCTGATCACTATCAAGAATGATAAAACAAGTGAAAATGAAGGGCAAAGTGGATATAAAGTGGTGGGAGATGGGTAACAGGGTGAGGAGTGTGTATTAAATATAAACGTATTATAATCTGAAGGTCGTGAGTTCAATCCTTGTACAGGGCAGTAAATTTTCATTTTCTCTTTATTTGTTACATACCTGCTTACTGTTATAGCTTACTGTCACGGGTGTGTAAACATTACACACCCATGCAGCTTTGATCATAATGAAGGTTTCATTGATGCTGTTGAATTCAAGTGTTGATTAAAAACCATGCAGATGCCAGTTTGGTTTTAAAGAGTTTTATTTATTGTACCTATTTACTATGTCTCCCCAGAGTTAGACACCAGGGTCGTTTTTTAACGTGGAGAAAAGGTACAAAAATAAAAATTAAAATAAATGTGTGTATGTGTGTGTGTGTGTGAGAGAGAGAGAGAGAGAGAGAGAGAGAGAGAGAGAGAGAGAGAGAGAGAGAGAGAGAGAGAGAGTAAGTTGCAATATTTTGTTATATAATAATAGGGTGTGATTAAAGAACATTGGAAGGTTCTATTTATAGACACTGGCAATAGAAACTGACCAATCAAATGGAGCCACACTCTGCTAGCAACCAATCAGAAACCAGAATCACTCAATAAAACATCCTGGATATTTTAGAATTCCCACACATAATTTTTCATGTCCACACAAAAAGAAATCTTGCTCTTTGTCTGGAAACTTTAAACGTTTAAGACCTACAGATTAGCTACGGACAGAAAACTCAGAATTTATATAGATTAGCTACCTACTGAAAATTATTTTCTATTCAGATTCCCTACCCATCGGCAAGTCCATTTTTCATTTCAGGACTTATACAGATCAACTACCCATAGGAAACTCTTCTAAAATCAAACATGGCTTTCAATTGAAAAAAGAGAGAGAAATTGAGAAGGAATGAATTAGAGATATCATTCGCATATTTAAGCCGACTTTTAGCCACATGTGTCCTTGCACTCTCTGGTAGCAAGACCTCGTAATGCATCTGATATCATGGGGCTGGAGAAAGAGCAATCCACTTTTCTGGGTGAAAACCATGTGATTTCCAACTTCCCTCCCTCATTTTAAGGCACCCTCTTCCCTGGTCTCATTTGCTGTCTAACACATTTACATTTGAAAATAAATTTTTCTAAACAATACCCGAAAAAAAAAAAACTGACATGACATAAAAGTGAGAATTGTTTGCGGTCGCTCAGTGTCACAACAATCCAACGACTGTTATAAAGCTAATCTTGATTGTGTAGAACAGTGGGGATGGATGACAACTCAGATATGGAGAAAGTGTTCCGGAAGAGGGGGGACGCTGTTTAGAAAAGGAAGGAAAAAATGTTATATCTTGAACAATAATTGATTTTATGTTTGTGAATTTTTGAGATAAGGATTGATAATTTGGATTATTTCGACTACTGTTTTCACCTTGAGTGTTGTTCTCACAACTTTTGAACCTTCAACTTCAAAAGTACTTGAATAACATTCAAAGATATATTTTCTTTGGTCGATATCAAGATTCAGAAAGAAATCTATATTTACCAAGATGTTGTCTGTTGTGGTTTGTTTGAAGAATGGTTCATAAAGCTGGACGTTCAGTGTGCTTTTGGCCGGAATTAGATTCTAGCAAGAAGGTTTCCCAAACTTTGTGTCCCTTTCAATTTGGTGTATGAATCAATAACTGGTTTTACAAACTGCGAGGACCCATGGCATAATGAATAGAGTACTTAGTGCATTCAGTTTTAAATAAATCTTTTTGAGGTTGAAAGTTTAATCCTCAGTGCGGGTAATATTAAGGATACAATTGCGAATTACTTAAGACTTCTACCGATTCATATCTGACAGAATGAAAACATGCTATCCCAGTGAATTTTTTTTTTTTTTTTATATATAGAGATTGCTCCAGACAAAGTATGAAGCCACTTGATGTAATAAGCTTAAAAATAATTACTTAAAGGTCAAGAAATTGCCAACAATAAGTGTTAGATGGAATCTATTTTGGCCTAGAAAGCAGCAATTCTTTCCTCTTTGTCAGAAACATCGCTCACGAAATGTGAGGACTAAAGGACAAAATAAGTAAAGCGAAAGTTGCACGGTTTCTGAAAGCTAACACCAGATCGACTTTCTACTTTTCTAATAAATAATTAAATAATGTGTTCCATTTTAAATTCCGTGCTGATTTCCGAGTTCAACCGAAAGATTTGTTTGATAAGATACACCTGAAGAAGGTCGAATGTTACGTTGGTTGAAACGTTACACATTTCAGTTTAGAACAATAGTCTAAATAATCCGAATGATACAAATTCTCCTAAATAATGATGAAAATTATCGGGCACGTTGATATTTGACTGAAAATTTCACAAGAAAGTCTTTGAGAATATTTTATATCTTTAACAAATGTGACATAAAGTCGGTTACAGACATACATCAAATCAGGATTCCCATAAATTTTTACCAATAAAAATGCCATCAGTTCTTGACACACCATAGCGATCTCGGTCTCATATATAACCAATATCTGCTCATCTGGCAAAACCTCTCAGCACAATTAGATTTTCTTCTAATTAATATATTTTCAGAACAAATTACTAAAGTTAAAAATAGGACAAGCATTGAATAAACATCGTATTCTGTTTAATGTCTGCTTGCTGGCATGTGTTGAAAAGCTTTTTGAAATTGGCTTCCTCTCCATGCAACGCATATCCTCAATCCTTACTGATCAGTTTTCACTTCCATATATTATTACACTGTGTGCACACATGCCTGATGAACTCTTCCCATGATCGACCGTAATAGCACTCTGCTAGTTAGTAATGGCAGAATTCAGAAATAATGGTGAAATAATGAATTTAAAAGGACGTTTTTAGATGTACGTGAGTTAAAGCTTGTATGCGAGTCATTAGGTCCTTTATCTTGCCACTCCGGGTCTCAAAAGAGGACGGGAGCAGCGAGTTTGGAGAGAATACGTTCTTGGGTGCTTTTCGGCACTTATGCATGACAGTTACATGAGGCGAATGTTTGTATTTTAGTTTCAAGAACCACCGACAGATGTCGCTTGTCAAGGGTCGATAACTGTTCTTTTTTTAAAAGTTAGTGTAAGCTAAAATTATATTTTTATATAATCTTTCTGTACAAAAAAAAAATTATTCCTCAACCTCTATATAAATGTTTCATGTTTTTATTTAATTATATTTTGCTACATTTTCATACAACTTTACCAAAGAAATAAATAAATAAATAATAAAAATAAAAATAATAATTCTAAAAACAATCTATACATGTTTTTATCGTATTTATTATTTTATTTTCAGTTATGAATCACTTATTGAAAAAAAAAAATACATTAAAATTAGATTTGGATACATTTTTATGCAATAAATGTTTCGATTTTCATATATTTTTATGTTATTTATTTCGTTATTATATATTTTGGCGTTATCGTAAACACTTGTTTATATTTGAGGTTCATATAATGACCGCTAGATGGCAGTTCTCTTTCTAACAACAGGGATCGATAACTCGTCTCTGATGCTACTATGTAACTGTCATACAGAAGTGCCTTCTTTTCTTCCGGCGGCTGATGAAGTCTCTCCAAAACTGGGTTTCTTAACAAGGTCCCATAGTTATTTCGCACTGGCTTACTATATTCACATGTAGGTGTTACTTTTGGGGGTTGTAAAGGTTTCCATTGGTTGAAAATTCTTTGAGTTAAAATTTTCATGTTAAACTGTTAGCTTTAGCAAGTGTCGAAAAGGAACCCGAGAAAGAAAGGTTTTAAATTAGAGCCATTTGTATTTTAGCATTCGTTAGAATTTTGATGTCTAACCTACCACAAATATTTACAGTTTTTTTTTTAATTTGAACTTTGCCGTGAATGTTGATATTTATTTTCTCTACTACGTTTTGGCCGATGCACACTCCAGCCTTCTTCAAGTTCTCATGCAGGGTGATGAATTTTCTGTATTCACTGTTACCGGTTATTTCAGTATTGTGTATTTCGCCATCCACGTACACACCACACCAATAGCGATTGTTATTTCTAGTTGAATACGAGAGAAATGGTCACCGTGAATGAAAAAAGCCGGTTGGCACACCGACCGAAGCGTAGTCGGAAAATAAATGTAAAAGTGCAGTTAAAAACAATGTAAATTATATTAGTAAGTCTCAGGAAATAACTCATAAGTTTGTAATTACGTGGGAAAAAAAAGACGGACTTTGACGAGGGCAAACGAAACAGACGAGGGGAAGCAGTTGGAAGTGAGAATGTACAAGAAACTGATCACTTCCGGAAAATCATGTTGGGAAAAAAATATCTTAACATTTTTTTTTTTCTCTTCTTTTTAGATTATTTTTAGAACTGTCTTTTCGAAATGATAAAACATTGACCTCCTCTCCTCCTCTCATTTATAAAAAAAATAAAAATAAATAAAAATAAAGAAAGAAAAACTTGTGGGTGTCCATAAAGCATACCATGGGAAAATATATCATTTCATTCAACTTTTGCATAAATTTTTGGATTAACATTGAATCATCATTAAAAAAGAAAAAGAAAACCCCAGACAAAATGGCAGACAAATCTGTAATCTGTTATTTGAATCATATTAACCCTTTTGGTGCGACTTTTTTTCTTTTTCTTTTTCTTTGCATTATGTTGCATTCAGCTCAGTGGAGCTGGCACAATCTACCTCTGAGCCCCTTTGAACAGACGAAATGGTGGGGTGGGGGGGCTTAGTTTTAGGTGTTAGCCATGTTATCAGAAAAGAAAACGTTACGGAACAATTTGGCCCAAGCTGAAATCTTAAGAGACTTATATTCGTTTCAGAATCTAATAAACACCTTATGTTGTTGAAAAAATATAGAATATATTGAATAAATATTACACACTTTATAAAAATTAATAGATTTATTCATCTATTTTTAAAATTATTTTTAGGAGTATTTTTTTTTTTTTTAATTTTTTTTTAGTAGGGGCCGTTATGATTTTGGCTCCAGCACTATATATCTTTGAACCCCCAACCCCCACTTACTTAGTGAATGTACAGAATGCCTTTGGGTCATTCTCACCAATGGTATTTTGTTGATTCTTTATCATCATCATCATCATCATCATCATCATCATCATCATCATCATCGTCATCATCATCATCGGTTTCGCATCCGTTGTACATGATAGCATAACTTCTACCTCTCTTTCTTCACTACCCGTTTTCTCCATCCTTCTTCTTATTCGCCTCAATTTAGCCTATTCCTCTCACTGAACATACACATATGCATCTCGAGTCGGCACAAAAGGAATTTCGTCCAAAATCACTGTCACGCCTTGATTAACAATCCTATTCAGCTTCCTTTTGTTACCTTGATGAACAACTTCCTCTCCATTGTTCTGTTGATAAACCGATTTCCTCTTTTTTTTTCTTTTTTTTTTTTTTTTTGTAATTATTGATTTTTCTCTTTCTCCCTAACTTCCCAACACTTGAGGGGGGGGGGGTTCAAGATGTTTTCATGTTAAAATAGCATAGAAATAAGAAACCAACACAACAGGCCAGAGTTTTGATAATTTTTCAAACATTCAAAGGTTGACATGAAACTTTGGGAGCAAGATGTATTAAAAATACTCAATGTTCAAATTGTGGGAATAAAATCATTTAGTTATTGTTTAAAGAGGGGAGGGTAGACGATCAACTGGGAGCGGTTAAAAATGTCCTCGTAGATGTGAAAGCTTAATTGACCAAATCCTCATTTAATCGGTAATCAAAGAGAGCTGAAGAGTAGAGAAAAAAAGCAAGACTTATCTTAATTGTTCTCTTCAATCTGTGTCAGAGGACAGTATCTAGTAGGTGCGCACGCGCGTGCGTGGGGAAGAGAGGAGGAGGAGGAGGGTACATATGTAGATGCTCGATGTCTGAAATGAGAGAGATTGCGTGTCTTTTGAATGTGCTTGCAGGGGTGACATGAGTAGGGGGCGTCTGGAGGGTGTGATATGAGTAGGGGGGCGGGGGTCTGGATGGAAACGTTTGATATCCAGTGAAATCCTACTAATTAATTTCTGAATTCCCTAGTCCCTTTATAGTCTTTGATAAATTAAATCGTGGCGGGAAGAGGGTCTCTCTCTCTCTCTCTCTCTCTCTCTCTCTCTCTCTCTATATATATATATATATATATATATATATATATATATATATATAGAGAGAGAGAGAGAGAGAGAGAGACCCTAAGATAACAGAGCTGGTTTTTAATTATTATTTTTTCGATTTTTTAAATCTTTTTTGCAAGAAAATGTTAATGCATGTCTTATATGCATCCTCACATTTCAGGCTTCTTAATAATAATCTGAGAATTTGATATTGAATCATCATCATCATCATCATCATCATCATCATCATCGTGTCCGTCCATTTAAACTAACCTATATCTGGCCAGGTCATTATTTTTCCCTCTTTCTTTCAAATCAATTTTTATCACTTTCACCCATGTTTTCCTTGGCCTTTTTCTGTGAACTGGACCTGCTACCTTAACTGTTCTACATCTACTAACCAAAGTTTTTTTTTTTTTTTTTTTTTTTTTAGATGAGGATTGGTTATTCGTATTATTTGAATTCTTTGAACTACTATTCTCATCTTGAGTGCTATTTTCACACCGTTTCAATCGATTTAACCCCCGACCTTCTTCAGGTATATCTTGTCGAATTTAGGAATCTGCACAGAATATCGAACAGAACCCAATTATTTAATCCAGGTGGGGTAGCATGCTCTTGTTCCGTTGGCCATGACTTGATAGAAGTCTTAAGTAATTCATAATTATATTTTTTTAAAATGTAACCCTCAGTGAACCTTCAACTTCCAGAAGAGTGTAACTTTACAACTGAGTTTTACCAAGTACTTTATCCACTACGTCACAGGTCCTTGCGGATTAAATAAAGGAGTCCATTTGAAATTCTGTGCAGATTCATTTGACAGGACAATTTGCAAGTTCAACAAGATACACCTGAAGAAGGTCGGAAGTTACATCGACCAAAACATTGTGAAAGTAACGCTCAAGATGAGAACAGTAATTTAAATAATCAAAATAATACGAATCTCTCACCCATTCTTTCAACGCGACCAAACTAACAAAGTTTCCTATTCGGCACATACTTGCCTATAATGTCCAGACTTAATCTTCCTCTGAGCTCACCAGAACTATTTAAAAATTAAATTAAACGCCATTCATATCATCATAGCAGTTCTCTTCATGCAACGCATAGCCTCAATCCTCATCTGTTAGGTTTCACTTCTGTACATCATTATACTGTGTACACATGCCTGATAGGAAAGAAAGATTTTAAAAGATGAGGAAATAGTCACAAAAAAAAAAAAAAAAAAAAAAATATCAACTCTAAGGGATCATTTTACTTCGACCTACATTGCAACATTTTTCCACATTAAAATTCCTTTCCGTTTTCTTTTTCTAAACATTTATATGCACTGAAAACTCAAGCAGCCCCCACCACAGGAGCAAACTTTAAATTCTGCACCCAGAAAAGATTTTAATCCTATGATATTATAACGTGGAAGTTATTTTTTAGAGGAAGCAAATGAATCTTGATTAAAAAAAAAAATGGAACAAGAAAGGAGTTCAATTTTATCTAAGGATAATAATTTTTTGTCAAACTTCTTAGCAATAATTATAAAATAATATCAAACCAAAAACAAACCAAGAGTTTAACATAAAAAAACATGTACACATATCCAACATAATGTTAGCAACCCGAAACATTAAACTAGCAGTAATGTTAGCAACCCTGAACATTAAATTAACAGTAATGTTAGCAACCTTAAACATTAAACTAACAGTAATGTTAGCAACCTTAAACATTAAACAGTAATATTAGCAACCTTAAACATTAAACTAACAGCAATATTAGTAACTCTAAACATTAAACTAACAGTAATGTTAGCAACCTTAAACATTAAACTAACAGTAATATTAGCAACCTTAAACATTAAACTAACAGTAATATTAGCAACCTAACAAACGACCTTTAGTCTATTTTTTTTTTTTTTGTCTCATTTTACTTCAGTTCTAAAAAATTAAAGAACCCCTTCTTGGGTGGCCACCACTTGATCTTTATATAAAACACATAAATATTTGAATATTCCATTAAAGTTCTTCTGTACATATCCAACACTGAGCTAGTAAAAAAGTTACGAATATTAATATTTCTCTCCCCAATTGACTATTTAAATATATTATAGTAAATCTTTTCTTTCTTGGTCTTACTGGATTTCAGGATAAGTATTCATCTAGTCTGGTTGAGTATTCAGTTTAGTGTTATTACTTGAGGTAACATCACTTGGAAAAGATGCACCATTCCCCGTAAAAGCCGATGTGTGTTAGATATGGTGAGGAGATCTTATTTGGGCCATGAATGCTGTGTGTTTTTGAATATTTATTCAGGATTTACTTATAGGTAAAAGTATTGTCATCCCAGGTTATCCTGACAAACCCCTGTACAGAGAGTGACCCTTGACACTTGAGAACAGTGTCTAGTAGTCATTTAAGTTCTCTCCTGTAAGCATTCAAGTTCTTTCTAGTAGACATTCAAGTTTGGTAGTGGAATAAGTCGTAAATGGATTGTAACATTTAATACTATTAAGCACTAAACTTTTTTCCTTTAAAAACGGCAGAAATTTTCTCAACTAACGATTGGCACAACAATCTATTATTATATAAAAGGAACTTTGTATGTGTGTGTGTGTGTGTGTGTGTGTGTGTGTGAGTTCCCTATAGACTCGAAAACGGTTCGATCGATTTTTATGAAATTTCACACTAAGGTACTTTATGTGCCTAGCAGTGTTCTGTGATAGATTTTGTATCGGAATGGCTTTGATAAGTATCGATAATCAAAAAAATACAATGAAAGAAGGAACAGTCGATTTTGTCCTAAGTTAATACCTTATTCGGACGAACAGCACAAATGCATTTGAAAAGTTTTACACAAGTAGAAAGGCCTGACATATAAAATCAACAGTTGATTCTTTGATATGATAGGGGCGCGTTCAAAGTGAATGTTTCTGTTTAGAGCACAATTGAAGCATGATACTTGACTTTTGCATTTTAAACTTTAATTGAAGCCATTATATATATAAAAACTAATTTTATAAATTTACCAGTATGTTCTCTACAGTGCAATGTAGACTACAGTGTATTGTTGACTCAGTCACTGTGGGAGGGATGTGAAGCTTCCTCCCGGTGCACTGCAATGAGTCCCCAACTAGAGCAGGCAATCAGTCGATTTGATTGAAAATGGACGATTTCACTGATGACAATTAAAAAATATGGGAGTGTTAAACATTCGTTGATCATCATTCAATCCTGGGCAACGTCGGGTCTCCCTGCTAGTAATAAATAATAATAAAAGATAAGAAAATCACATAGAGGTGAGAAACTCACAAGAAGTAATCACACAATTTTATTAATATAGAGATTATTGGAAACAGTGACCAATATGAACAACAATAGTTCAGCCAGGGGATTTTTTCCGGGGAATGCCGACGGGGCTGTCCAAGCATTTTTTGCAGATCAGAATGCTCCTCCTTGGGGGCGCTGACTTTTCAACCCTACTTTCTGGCCCTTGTGTCACATTTCTCACTGTGAGAAAGAAATAAGTACACCAATATGGACAACAGTTGGTGAAAATAGCAACATTGCCTTTGTTTGGTCTGAGTTATTTAATGTCAAAACAAAATGCCTGTTGTAAGCAATTCATTAAACACAAGTTGCTATTTAACTCATAGCTAGAAAGATTCGTTTAGATATGCATTACAATATAAGTCAATGCAATAAATTCAACTGAAACCGGCTTAGTTGATTTAAAAGTCAACATTGGTTGCAGTCTGTTGAGCCGTCTTCTTATTTCGCTGAATTTTCGAGTATTCGTAATCGCCATGAAAACATTTTTTTGTTATAACTGTTTTTTTTTTTTGTTTTTTTTGTTTTCATGCATAAAAAATACATTTTTCCCCCCTTTTAGAGATTAACTTTAGACTTTAATCTTTCAAACACAATCGAAAAGTAATCGGAAACTTACAAAAAAAATTTTTTATAAGCCTGCTTTTATAACCATGGGCTCTATGAGTTTTCAGCATTAATTTGCACATACGTAATTTTAAATAATCAAGCCCTACCCCAAGTTCCACCATTACTGATCATGTCGTCTCACCATCTACCTAACACTTATTCTCGAGTTGTTTCTGGGCCTTTATGAGTGGTATCTTCCCCAAGTAAAAGTTTCTTCCTCCAAAACACAGAATTCAATTTTGCGTGTGTGTGTATGAAATTTAAAATGGTTGCAGAGAGACCTAGAGGCTCGACCTTCAGACGACAAATATCGATAAATTGGCTAAAAAGATTAATTCCTTCACTCTCAACTGGGCACCTTTCTACAGGGAGGGGTCGCTTTTTTCGCTGATATTTTTGAAGGTCATCTGCTCTTTTTGATTGACTAGCCTTAATTTAAACCTTCGCCACTTCCAGTTTGGCGATGGATGCAATGGCAAAGACGTCCATAACGTGGAATAGCTGACCCACTCAAATAAGACAGACGATGAGGGAAGGTTCTGTCATGATTTTGCCATTGCTTATGACCTCACTCAGATTGTTCGCAAGCCCACCCGTGTGTCCGATACTACAAGTCAATATGCAAGCCTCCTAGACCTTTTTCTCTCAACTTCCCCTGAGCTATGTTCATGTTCCATTCTTTCTCCTCTAGGATCCTCCGACCACTCGCTCGTATCAGTTAAGATAAAAATGAAATGTAATAAGTCCCCAGACGTACCCCTCCGCCGTACTGTATACCGATACTCCATGGCTGACTGGGATAGCTTCCATACATTCATACCTGATCTACCTCTGCATTCCATGTTTAAAAAGGAAGTGTCCTCTATAGTATCAGACCTGACCGAATGGTTAATTGTAGGCATAGACCGATTCATACCATCTAAAAGATTCCAACAAAACCTAACAGCCAGCCATGGTTCTCCCCAGAATGTGCTGCTGCCATCGCGCACAGAAATCACTTTTTCCATAGCTACCAACGTAATAGATGCACTGAGATTAAAGCTGCTTTCAGGACTGCCAGCAAGCACTGTAAAAGAGTAATAAAAAATGCAAGAGAGCTATATGCCCAGTCTGTTAAATGCAAAGTAGCTGAGCAGCGGCTTGGTTCCCACCAGTTTTGGCAAATAACAAATAGGATCCTGAACAGAAATGTGCGTTCTATCCCAACCATTATCAATGGACCGGAGATCATCTCGTCAGCATCAGACAAGGCCAAACTATTTGCCAAGAACTTTGCAGCAAATTCTACTCTATTGTGACGAAGGCCATCAACTCCCCATATTTCCTCCTATAACACAGAACACGCTAGTTAACATACAAATATCTATGCATGTCGCCAAGCTAATGAAGAACCTTGATTTCAGTAAAGCAACTGGTCCTGACGGCATCCCAATTATAGTGTTAAAAAAGCTTCCACCAGAACTTTCTCCCATACTTACGAAACTCTTTAAGCGTTGCCTTAAGGAGAAGTGCTTTCCAACACCCTGGAAAATCTCATCAGTATGCCCTGTATTTAAGAATTCAACTGATAAGTCATCTCCTTCTCAGTACAGACCAATAAGTCTCCTGTGTGTCATGAGTAAGTTGCTGAAATCCATATTAAATAAAGAAGTAGTCAACCACCTCAGCAGAAATAACCTTAGTGACACGTAATATGGTTTCCGTTCTGCCAGATCTACTGTAGATGTTCTAGCGGTTATATCTCATAAGATTAGTGAATCACTTGACAAAGGCTTCCTTTCCAGGACAATTGCTCTTGACATATCAAAGGCCTTCGACAAGGTATGGCATAAAGACCTACTTCACAAGATATCCAGCTACGGTATAACTGGAAATGTTTTCTCTATCATTAAATCATTTCTCTCTGATAGGCTCATAAGAGTAGTGATCGATGGACAAAAATCAGAAGCCTGCAGTATTAATGCTGAAGTCCCTCAAGGGCCCATCCTGGACCCAACTCTTTTCCTGATCTAGATCAATGATCTCCCTAAACACATACTTAAATCATTCGTTGACATCTATGCTGATGACACGACCATCTACGGCAACACATCAAAGGCTGTAAATGACAAATATCTGGGCAGGAGCTGCTAAAAACAGCCTATCCTGTCTTGACAGAGTACAAAATAGACTTTGTGGCTTAGTGGGGGATGCCCTTTTCTCTTCCTTACAACCTCTCTCCCAGAGGAGAGACGTTGCAAGCCTATCTTTGTTTTATCATTATTTCCATGGCAGGTGCTCGTCTGAACTCCAATCTCTGGTCCCCCCTCGCCAATCTTTTACGAAAAACACCCGTCTAGCTGAATCCACTGTCAAAACTTTTCCCCACTCTTTATCTGTGCCTAAATCAAAACGTACATTCCATGAACAAAGCTTCTTTCTTAGAACTGCATGCCTGTGGAACTCTGTTCCGTCTGCCTGCTTCCCACCTGACTACAACCTGGATGTCTTCAAGTCCAACATAAACAAATTCCTGATGAACTACCCCCTTAAGTAGACACTTTATTAAATCTCCACACTAACGTACTGTACTTGCAATAACCCTTATCCCTGAGTGGCTTCCGGGCCTTGATAAATGGCGACCACATTGTAAAAAAAAAAAACGTCACTTTTTTTTTCACATTTTTTTCTTCCTTCACAGTGTGGGTTCGAACCTACCTGCCTACTACCACTTTCTTTTTTTTTTTTTTTTTTTTTTTTGCTCAACACACACCTCTAAACACCCGGGCAATGCCGGGCACCCACAGGCTAGTCTGTGTGTGTGTATATATATATATATATATATATATATATATATATATATAGTAAATTTTGAAAATATATAAGGCAATTAAGCTACACAGAATTTTCCTCATTTCATCTTCATTAAGATTTGTCAGGTTATTGCCGGACGATTCCTCATAAGGCTGAAATGCGGAAAATTCTGTCTAGCTTAATTGTCATATATATTTTTAAAACTTACTACCTAGCTCTACTTACGTATCGCGCACTATCGAAGTTAATGCTGCAAATATTTACATAAAATTTTATGTAGATACATAATATTATATATAAAAGAACAAGTTGATAAAATTCAACCAGTAAATATGGAACATTTTTTAGGAGGCAAGGGTCGTCAAAGAAAACTTTCATCATTTGGTTGAAAGAGCAACAATGTTTATTGTTAGTTTTGAAGTGTGTCTGAAGATCCCTGCATACCTCCCCCTCCCGTCACGTTTTAGGTAGATTTTAGAGGGAGATAAAAATGAGAGTTATCAATAGCAGATGCCGAGGTGTGCGTGTGTGAGGAGTGGGGGAAGTTGTAATGAGCAGGCTGGAGACCCTGAAGAAGACAGCAATGCCAGATGGCAAAAGTACGATGTAGGGGATAAGGCGGTGGCGCGGTGTCGGCAGGGCTGTGGAGCAGTACCCTTTAGCAAAAGCAGATGTTGTTGACCTGTGGACAAAGAAAAGTCTGCTACTCCTCAAGCAGCAATCTTAGCAGCAGCCGTTCTTGTGTTGAAGACATTTGTCTTTTAGACCTTCTTAACCTTCCTCTTGAAAAAAACAAAAACAAAAAGCAGAACTTGACTGACCTAGAAAGGGAGGCGATTCTTTGCTCTAATTCAGCGATTATTTTTGTTTGTTTGTTTGTTTGTTTGAGAGTGTGAAAATGCTTTGTTTTAAAACTTGATTTATCATTTTAAAGTTATAAGGATTGTGCAGTTAAGCCAACAGACAAACAAAAAAAAAGGTAAAAAAAACCCCCCCAAAAAACAAAACAAGTCTGTATATCTGTAAAAGTGAGAATGTCTGTGTGGGAAGACATTTCTCAACCTATATACTCAACGAATTTTGGATCTAAAGACTTGAAATTTGGTATATAGGGTATTCAGACACGTGGAAAACTTTTTAATCTGTTTTAATCCGAAAAAGGGCTTCTAAGGGGTCAAAATTGAAAAAATGGAACTTGAGGGAGAGGTCATTGGATTTTTATCTGTTTGCCAACTGTTTCACGATTGTGCATACATGGTCGTGAAACATGACAGCTTCTTTTTGTTAATAATAAGTAGGTTTGAAAACACTTTTTAAAGATCGTTGCAAGCTAGTCTAATGGTTATCGTACTTGACTCACTGTCTTTAGGTTTTGGTTTAGATTTCAGCTTGCGTATTTCATTTTACTTACAAGAAGTGAACTGTTTAGAAAAAAAAAAACATAATACTTACATACACATGCCTCAGTTTCTTTCTGTTTTTTTACTTGAATCTTTTTAAAGGAATTTAACGTTACATTTAATGCCTACGGTATTTCTGTTTGTAATAAACTAGTGAGACCTGTGGAAATTCCACAGCGGACTCTTTCATATGTAATATATTGATGTTGGCATTCTGTGGATGTTCAGTGTAAATGAAGACGCACTGATATTATTGTAGCTCTTTTGTTAAAACTTCAAAAATATTTATCTAAGCTAGCAGGGATGCTCAGCATAGGCCGGTCGTGAAAAACGCTTAAATATGATATTTTAATTTATGAAGATTTCGTATATATTATTATAGAGTCATGTTATATCGATTCTTATATATTTATGAAGTTGTGATTTAAAAAAAAAAAATAATAATAAATAAATTCATATGACTTGGGTGCATCAACTTGAATTGAAACCGAAACCAAAACTTATGAAGAAAAGCTCCAGGATACAATGGCCCTAGGTTACGTTTTTTCAGGTTATGATGTGCAATACGATGTTTTCCCTGCCCCTGGTTACGATATTTACCTCGCCTTACGGTGTTATTTATAATGTTATCTGATTATATATATGTATATTATATACTGTACTGTATTTTGTTACTAATTTTTAATGTCGTATCTTGGGGTTCTACTATATATATATATATATATATATATATATATATATATATATGAAGTTCCTTCGTCTATAATCGAAACCAAAACTTATGAAGAATTCTTGGTGAAATTATTTATAAAAAAAAAATAAATGACTTGAGTGCCAGCAGCTATAATTGAAATCGAAACCGAAACCAAAACTTATGAAGAATTCTTAGTAAAATTATTTATTACAAGATAAAGAAGGTCATAACAATTAACGACAATCACTCGGAAGAAAAAAGATGTAAGTATGATACACAAAATAACACACACACTATCATATTAATATATGGATAAGAAATCTGCATTAATTAAAATATAATATTTATGCATATTTTACGACCGGGCAACGCCAGGCGACCTGCTAGTATACAAAAAGTAAATGTTACCATAGGCAATAAACGTTACTTTTTCTACCTACCTGGCTCATTTTTTTTTTTTTTTTTTTTTTTTTTGTGTTTCAAAGTAGTTTTAAATGCTTTTTTACTTTTTTGCATTTCAAGTATTCACTTTTTTACAAAATGTTAGTCAACAAAGATGGCTGCCGACACCTGCAAAATGTCGGCAGCCATCTTTGTTGGCTAACATTTTGTAAAAAGTGAATATTTGAGATAAATAAAGAGTATATTTAAAACTACTAAAAAAAAAAAAAAAAAAAATGAGTCAGGTAGTTACAAAAGTAATTTTTTATTTTCTGTGGTAACATTTATTTATTGTGTATTTGATGTTTTTTCCCTCCTCTTTAGTCGTTTGTTGGCTTAACCGCTCAATTGCCGGATTTATTGCAACTGATTTTCTCTATATCTTTTAATGCCTTCGCTATTATTTCATGATACCAAAATGAAGGAACGGTACACTGTACAAGAGGATGAGCTTAATTCTAATATAACATTTCTATAAAAGATTCTAAATTCTGTGTTTTTTGTTTTTTTTTGGTTCCTGATCCTCTTACAATAATATATGCTAGCTAGATCTGTTGAAATTCCACAGCAGCATCTTTCGTATCTAATATATTGCTACTAGGCATTCTATGAACGTTCGGTGTGAATGGAGACCCTACGATATTATTGTACCTATTTACTATGCCTCCCCACGGGACAGAATTAGACACCAGGGTTGTTTTTTAACGTGGAGAAAAGGTACGATATTATTGTAGCTGTTTTGTTAAAACTGTAAAACTATTTATCTATGTAATCTGGTTAATGTAGTATGGGAATATATATCTGTTTATTACGGTTTATTACCAATATCCTTATAGGAGTCTGTGACATGTTTCCATTGTATAGATGCCAGGCGCGAACGGAAATGCCACAATATCAGTGTACAATTTTAGACAGAACAGTTCTAACCAAAATACCAAGAAGGTATATTTTAATTTCAAGTGTGACTCAAAAGCAACGTCATGTTTTTTTAATTTATTTTTTTTTACATTGATTTTTTTTTACATCTTCAGTGATTGGAAGGTCTTATTTAATAAAAGGAGGATAGGAGGTGATAAAAATACTGCAAATATTAAATTAGTGTATCTATATATTCAATGTTCGTAGTATGTTATTACCTTCTATCCTCCCTTTTAATAAATAGGATCTCCCGATCGAATAACTCATATTCTGGAAACCATGACACACGTAGGTATGTTAAAGGTACTATGGTATTATTATATAGATTGTAAAAGTATCATTGAGAAGGATTGACTCTATGCAGGCTTCCAAGACCAAGGTCTTCGAAGCCTGCATAGAGTTAATCCTTCTGTACGGTTCAGAATCATGAACGCTAAGCATATCATGCCGAAAACATCTCGATAATAAATATTCAAGAATGTTTCGACTAGCCTGTAACATATCCTGGAAAAGTCACCCAACAAGTCATTATATGGTTTTATGTTTCCAATATTGTGAGACAGAGACGTCTAGCACTTGCCGGTCGTATTAGTCGCCATGATAAACTGGCAGGAAATCTCCTACTTTGGACTCCAGATGCAAAAAGAAGAGTTGGACGTCCATGTGCAACACCAAAATCCATTCTTGAAGAGGAAACTGGTCCGGCAGGAACTGAGCTGGTTGCTGCAATGGCTGACGTAGAACCCTGGCAATCGGAATTTGTTCACGTTTCACCTGTGCTACTGGCATTGGATGAAACAACAAAATCAAAAAAAAGTATTGTTATTTGAATGTTAACTTGGTGTAAACTGACCTCTACCCCCACCCCCACCAGGTTGATATCGTTTCTGAAACGATCGTATGCAATTCTATATTGTTCTTGTTTTGTATTTTTTTTAAATGATCTTGTGTATCCCTTGTCCTTCTTCAGCAATGTTCAGTGAGTGACGTCACCAAATTCGGCCATTCTGGGTTCCAGTTGGTCTCTTGGTGCTTGGTGGTCGCTGATGAAAGCCCTGGATGTTGAAAACTCCTGTCTGGTGAATTACCACTTTTCTCATGTTGCAAAAAGTTTGAAAGAGCAAATCGTCTGGCACTTGTTGCCAGTCTGTTTCACTGGGAAGCAAAAGTCATTTAAGCCAAAAGAAGAAAGGGTTATAGTCAGCTAACGTACTTCCTAACTTCCGGCATAGAACTACCGGAAATGGTGACGAGGCAAATCAGTTCCTCCACTTTTATTGTTCTTCGGTATTTCTATTATGAAGTGATTTATTGAAATAAAATAGAAAAGAAAGGGCATTATTGAAATGTATACAAAATGAACCAAATTATACAGATAAAAATAACACAATTAGTTTTTACTAGCAGGGGTGGGGGCTCTGCCTGGTCGTAAAAAACGCTTAATTATGATATTTTAATTTGTCTAGATTTTGTATATATTATTATAGAGACGTGATTTCAAAATGAAAAAAAAAAGTATTTAGGTGCCATCAACTAGACTTGAAACCAAAACCAAAACTGTAGCATTCAAAGCTGGTGACGTTACCACTGTACCAACGTGACAATAATTATTCATTGAAAAATTATATATTCTGCTTGTTCACAAGTCTTAATTTGGGCTCTTAATATTCGTGTCTGGGCGACACTCTTTGGTAAAATCTGGGTGATTTTCAAGTTTAACAATTTCAATCCTAAGACCGAGAGTTAGCCTCTTAACAGCATGGAGTCGGCAGAGAGCAAAGTGGAATCTTGGCTCAGTACGGTTGAGTCTCTTTCTCTTTACTTTTTTCTTTTCTAAAAAAAAAAAAAAAAATTCTGTCAAAGTAAAAGACAATATTCGTCAAGATTGTGATATCCTAGTTGTAACGGTACCAATAGGTCATAGTTTGCCTGTATCAGCATTTAAATAACAGCAGCCTTCGGTCCAAGATCAAAGTGTAGTATCTGTTCTTCAGATACTAAACTTCAATTTCTTGTTCTTTGTCAGTAAGGAGAAATTCTTCACGACTGAGACAATTTTTATTTTTGTTCCTCTTCTCCACGTTAAAAACAACCCTGGTGTCTAACTGTCCTGTGGGGAGGCATTGTAAATAGGAACAACATGCTATTGTTGATTGCTCTTGCTCCAGATGTCTGTCAAGAATCTTAATGTTCCTGCTATGGTGGTGGTAATAATAATAATAATAATAATAATAATAATAATAATAATAATAATAATAAAAACAGCCAATTTTTATTTCACAAATCCTTGAAAAATGAATTTATTATCAATATTTCTCTTCCCATTTTTTTATGGGTGAGAATAACCAAAAATGCCTCCTTGAGGAAGAAACAGAGTATTTTGCTATCAATCCCAGGTTTTATAACTTCTACATGCATTTAATAAAATTTTAATTTATTTTTTCCCTCCTTGTGTTTTTCTGACCTTTCCTTTCATTTTTTTTTTTTTTTTTTTTGCCCTTTCCTATTCTTTCTTTTCCACCATCTAAATTTCAACATTTGCCTCCTATTTACTCTACTTTAGCTCTTGAAGATCTAACTTATCTTCTATTGAGCTGATTATATATCTGTAGTATTCTGAATGACTAGTTGTAATTCCTATACTTTTCTTACTATTATAAGGTTAGATATATAATTATGGTAAAGTATGGAAGAGAACTTGAATGCCTACAGGAGAGAACTTGAATACCTACTAGACACTGTCTTTGAGTTTCTAAGGTCTCTCTTTACAGGGGTTTGTCAGAACACCTGGTATGAGGATACTTTTACTTATAAGTAAACCCTGACTAAAGGGCCAGACAGCTCATGGGAGGGGGGGGATGCATCCTAAGAGATCAGTGCGAGCAATGTGGCTAAGAAGTTGCCAGTTCCATCTCGTGGCTAAGAAAGAGACTTTATAGTAGGTCCTCCCTTTTATAATCTCCTGTCATGTTTTCAGATCACACGAGGCATGGAATTTGATTGGGCAAGCTAGAAATGAATTTATATGCATGCATGCACCAGTCAGGACCCAGCTTAGAAATTAAGCATGACTTCAAAATCGTTAACTCTGACTTGTCACTGCTGCTGTTGTCACGTGTAATACTGCTGCTACATGATCACTAAAATGTCCCTGCATATCATGAAATGGTGAATAACACAATGACTGTTGGATATTTATGACTGAAATTTGGTGGACAAGTCAGACAGACTGAAATTTATTTATACCAAATGTAATTGGATTATGGATTTTATTAAATATTCCATGAGTGCTAGTTTTTTTTTTTTTTTTTTTTTTTTTTTTTTGGAGAGGACGGGCACCCTCTATTACCAATAACTATTTATGAAAAACTAATTGTTAGGATTTACTTAAAACATGAATCAAACTTTTAGTTCCTATTATTGTATATGCAAATGAAACATGGACTATACCATCAAAGCCTGAAAGGAAACTCGGTGTCTTTGGTATAAAATGTTTGAGAACTATCTTTGCTGTATATGTTTGCTACATAGTGAAAGAAATCGAATTCCATGAGTTTACAGGGATCGGACTAACTGACTGGAAAAGGCAAGCAATAAAAATTTCCGAAAACTTGAAAATAGGATATGCATATATTTTTTTTTTATTGTCCGAATGAAAAAGTCGCTATTCCGATTTTTACTTCTAATCCATTAGAGTATCCTTGCATAAGTTCAGATTTCATCCTTGTCACCAGGTTTGCAGTACATTGAAAGTTCTCATTGCAACCGAGCGGGTTCTACTTAGACATCACTGACTACATACACAACATTCTTTATGGAACACGTAATTGTACGCTGAACATTTACTAAAGTAACTTTTATATTCTTATCTCTTGTATAAAAATGTTTTGGTATAAAATTTCGTTTTTCTCCAGTTTTAATTTACAAAACCCTATTTATATTTTAGGTAGCACTTGCTACCTGGTGACCCTTCTATTCTCTTAAGGTTTCATTTATTTCCACCTTTATATGCATGCATGCCCATATTTATCCTTTATTCTCTTTCTTTCGCTAAAGCAATAACATTTATGCACAACTGATATTAAATGTTGGTATGGCTTTCAACAATACTCGAAATTGCCCATACCAAAGCCAGGGACTACACCACAAATCCACCACAAATCTTTTGTGAGCTAGTCAATCAAAAACCTTGGAATGGTGACTGGTTAACACAAAGTGAAAAAGTAGTAAAGCGTTTTAGTGAGTTATATGAAAATAATTTATTGAAAACAAAATGTTTATAAAAATATTTGTTTCACAACACAATTCTTTTGTTTTTGCAACATATAAATAAAATAAATTTTATAAAAATATTCTAACTCGTCTCCATTCCAAGTTTTAGATCAACTACCTTAGAAAACGTCCATGATTGATTTAAAAACTTTTCATAAGTAATACTAAATTGAAGCAAATATGTTCAGCATGTCATAATCTTATTTATTTTTTCAGTTATTGCATATCATATTTCCAATAAAATTACATGTTTTTAGGAGACTACTTTGATTTTTTTTGTATGGATAATTCTGTGGCCTACTAACAGTGTGTATTGTAAAAAAAAAAAAAAAAAAAAAAAAATGAATAAATACAAATAAACAAAAAAAAAACTTAAATAAAATATAATATTGTATTATAGAATCAGATGTGGAAGCTCCTTTAAATTGTGTTCGTATTAAATCAAAGGGAAGTAACCTATGCACACTTAAAATGAGTTTTCATTAAAAAAACCCAACTGTTTACTGTTTTTGTCAATTTCAACCATAAGTAATGCTATCTACCTAACTGTCATCTCACAATTAATTAAATATTTCTGGAATATTACATAAAAACGTATTTCTATGATTCAATGAAAAGATTATTTCGCCATGTTAGTCACATGTGACGTAAACACAAGGGAAATAACTAGGTACGGGCAAAAATGGTGTCATAAAGTAGGGGGACATAGTTTTGAAAGCCGATTTATCATAATTTGTTTTGGAAGTTTCTGACTACTTTTTGAATGTATTTGAAAGATTAAGGACTAAAGTTAATTTCCAAAACGAAAAAGATATTTGTACACGTGAAAAAAAAAAGTTATGAAAAATATTTTCATGACGAGTTAACTAATTCAGCTAAATTTTGAAGTTAAATAAATTCATTGTAAAAATCCTTTAAAAGATAAATATTAGTTTTCTGGGTCTATTTCAAAGATAATTAGTAAAGTAAAGTCTTAAGATATTGAATTAAATAATTTAAAAAAAAACAAAACAAAGGAAAAACGAAGGAAATTCCCCAGCACATAGATTATACAGAAGCCCAAAATGTCGAAAGGCTATCTGAAAATGATGTCAGGTAGTTAAAGGGAGTTAGTTAAAGGAGTGCTGTTTTTGTTTTTTTTTTCTCCCAGATGTGCATCATCCGTACATTCCTATCGTGAACGTTTGTCTAATTTTTATCATTTTATAATTTAACTATTTTTCTATGTTCCTGCTTTTAAATTAAAAAAAGTTTTATTTTTCAAGATTATATAAAAATTATGTCGTGCCGAAAGTTTCACATTCATGCAAGCAAGGAAAATATTAGAATCGTACATATAAAAATTATGTGAAACCTATAATTCAAAAACAAAAATAGAAATATTTTTTGCAATTATAATTTTTTTGTGTGAAAATATTAAATAAACAATGATTCAATGATAATATTGGTAGTTCGAGAAATTAATTTTTCTTCGAGTTATATTGGATTCATTATTAGGGACTTTAGGGGCTTTTTTTCATAATATTCCTGTAAAGATTAATTTTTTTTAATTGTTACAATTTACGATAATTTATTTTCATAAAAAAGCAAAAATAAATTCATGCACTTTTTTATTACTGAAAAACATAACTTGAATAAAGGTATTTTTTGTTTAAACAAAATAATACATTTCCACTAAGATTTAAGTAAATATAATGTGTTCATTATATTCTGTGATCATTTTTTGACGCTGAAAAATTTCATTAAAATTGGTTAATTTCTTGATTTTATTGTGAATTTTTAAGTAAAGGGGGAGGGGTCAAGATGTTCATACATTTTGAGCATTGGCATACATTTTGCATGTACCTAGACATAACTTATAGTTTGAATTGGCCTAAGTTTTCGAGTTTTCACAAATGAATTACTTCCCCTGCTAACATATGCGTCCTTCAGTATTATGTAAGCTAAAATTGTTAATTTCTTTGAAAACTATTTTTTTTATTAATTAATTTTCTACCGTAACATTTTTCATAATGTTTTGGATATTTTTATTACTGCGATATAACAATTCAGTAGATATCATTGGTTTCACATGAAATTTAATATTTCAGTTTTTGAATTTTGCTAAAATAATGAGGAAAAACTTGTTTTATTTTTGTTGAATCTTAGGTTTCTGTCTTGATTTTAGTATAAGATATTTTGAACTTTGTTTTGAAGAGAGCTAATTTTCTTGAATCATTCTTTATTAAGTTTTAAAATATAAAACTTTTACAAGATTTAATTGAAATTGGTTAATTTTGTTTTATAAGATTATGTATATAGATTAGTGATGGGACGATTCCAATATATTTCCTGATTCTGATACAATTACCTATTCCGATTCTTTATAAATTCTTTATAAATCTCCAAATGTTTAACAATCGAGTTATTATTTTTTCCCGATTGCCGCAAAACACATGCTTAATATGCAGATATTTTCTCAAACATAAAATACCCTTGTGGGGGGGGGTGATCTATTTTACTGTTAGTTTAAAATCAATAAATATTTATTATTTTATCATTACTCTCGGCAGTGGAAGATTTTACGTTAAACAAAATCAAATTAAAAAAAACAAACAACTGAAACAATTGTTTTTGGCATCAGAAAATAGGCATAAATTTTCCCGATTCCGATACCCCCAAAAGTTTTGATTTTTCTGATTCCGATTAATCGTCCCTACACTAATATAGATATCCAAATTTATTCTTTATTTCAACCTTTTCTCTTTTTCAGCTACTACGATCTGGATGGCACCGACTTTGATAGCATCAACAAATATCTGTCTGGTCTCGTGGAAAAATCTCTCTTCGACTTATCCTGTTCTGGTTGTATTGAAGTTTCCGAGGTATTTTATTAATTTGTATGATAACTATTAATTATTACTTTTTTTATTTTTGCATTCAGATTAGCATTCTCATAAGCAGATAACTGCTGTATTGTATGTCCATTTTTCTCCTGTCTGATACAGCCGTTGTACAGATAATATTCTTGAATATTTTTCATTAACCATCAATCAACACGGATTATTTTCATTTCTTTATGATCAAAGGGAGATAACTTGTGTTTTATTAATTCTTGTTCAAAGCTGATCAATGCAAAGACCTTTTCTTTTTTAAGTAGTTGAACTACTGGTTTACTTTCCTCACGTGAGCTAGGGTCCCAAAGCCAACAGAGTATATAGGTCATTGTTGAGATGGCTTATTACCTATTGTATGTATGTTTCTTTTCCTGCACACTTCTGAAGGAGGTCCACCCTCCCAGACTTTGTTTTTTCCCTTTATTGCTAATCACCTGAGGCGCCCCTTACCAAGGAATGTTGACAGGGTTGCTCAGGCATTTTTTGCAGACCAGAGTGTTTTTTCTTTAAAGAGCTGATCTTTCTGACATATCTTCTTATTGTGGGAGGAAGAAAAATAACAGTTCAATCGGTCATGAGCAGTTGGGGGTCATTTTAGCATTAGAAAAAAAGAAATGTTTCATCCAATACCGGCATGCGCAGGTAAAACGTGAACAAAATTCCACAGAATCTTTCATGTTTTTATTCTAATGGCTAGAAATACTTGATGCTTCGCCAAGGCAATCAATGGTATTTTTTATCGTGACGCCATCACTAGATGGGTTGCCTACCACGGCTTAAGAGAGGTCCATCTACCATCGAGAGAAGGATAGACCACGCCAGTTTCTCAATTTGGTATTTTTACCTCGCGGTACATACAGTGCCTCACCTTCCCAAATGGTCAACAATCTGGTACTAGCTAGGCTCAACATTACTTAACTTCGGTGATCTGGCAAGAACCGGTGTGTCGACATGATTGTGCTGTATTTTAAAGCATTATTTTAGCATTAAAGAAAGTAATTTTGTTTGATAGTATTTATGGGCAGACGACACTTATGCTTCATAACTACCTGCTGACAAATGAACGTTGCCACTTCAGAAAAGCAGCTAAGGAGTCATAACCGAAACTGCAAAGTGGTTCTCTTAACAATCATGTAGTGCTAGATCTGTAGTGGAGTTATTAGCTATTAAGCTCAAAACAAGATCAAGTGTTAATCACATCAGAATTATCTCCAATCACTTGTGCCCCCTCGACATAAATACCCCCAACTGATCCAACAAACAGCAAAATCCCACTCTATACTGTAGAGATCCCCAGATGCCTTCTACTCAAATATGAGATGCCTTCAATAAGTTTCCAGACATTTTCATATAAGCTCTTTTATTGATACTTTAGTCCCCTTCGAAGTAATCTCCTCCGGCTGCAATGCACTTGTCGTATCATTCCAACAACTTCTGAAAAGCCCCATGGAAGTCCTCTTGTGTGAGCGTGTCAATGACCCTCGTGTCAGCATCTTTCATCTCCTCACTTGTTTCATAACGACAGCCTCTAAGGTTTTCCTTGAACTTAGAGAATAACCAAAAGTCACAGGGAGAAAATTCTGGACGATAGGGTGGGTGAGGAACTGTCTTGATGCCCGTATTGATCAAATAGTCTGTGACAAGGATAGAGTTGTGAACTGATGCATTGTCCTGATGGAGATGCTACTGACCCAATTTGGAGAATGCTGGCCTCTTCTGACAGAATCTCTTCCTGAACTCCCGTAAAACTTCAACATAGTATTCCTTGTTGACTGTCTGTTCAGTGGGAACCCAGTGCATATAGATCATGCCTGTGCTGTCAAAAAAAACCCAAAAACTGTAGGATCTGAATTGATCAGCTCAACCATCTCCCTGCTGTCATAACGTCTTTCTTTTTGATCTTCCCTGAGCACCTTTGGGATAAACTTTGCACAAATTTTCCGTATATTCAGTTCCTTGCGAATAATTATGTGAACAGTTCCCATAATGACATAAAACTGTGCACTTATGTGCTCTATCAACACACAATGGTTCTTATTCATGAAATTCTTTATTTGGCCAATCAATTCTGGTGTCTGATATCCTTACTCATCCCACACCTCTCATCATCCCTCACAGAATCCCTGCCTTCCTTGAATCTCTTATACCACTCAAAAACCGATGCTCGATTCATGCAAGATGGTCCAAAAACAGTCTGAAGCATTCCATACGTTTCTGTGGCACTTTTTCAAAGTTTAAAACAGAATTTTATTGCATATCGTTATTCTAATGTGTCCTCATATCCAGATTGCATTTTTGAAATTCACCAGCTGTGACAATCGGGTTTTAGTAGGATTTATTCCCATACTTGCTGTAGCTGTTCATTTGAACCTAAAACCATAAAAATTGGTTAGTCATCTCATAAGATGGTATAGCAATAAAATACTGAATTTTAAACAGTCTACAATTTTAAATGGCTGTACAAAAATGTCTGGAAACTTATTAAAGGCACCTTGTCGTTTCTTTCTTCAAACTGCTGGACTTTGGAATTCCCTCCTGGTTCCGTGCTTTCCTGACTGTACTGACATGCAGGAGTTCAAGTGTAATGTGAACAGATATATCACTGCTCAACTCCATACATAGTATCCCTACAAATTTGGTTGCAAGTAGTAACCCTTACGTCAAAATGACATTGTGCTTTGCTTGGGGTAAAATAATAGTAAAAGAAAAACTAAATGTTTGATTGGCTTCGTTAATGAAGAAGAACATTTCATTTCTTTACAAAACAAAGTTATTATTTTTATCATTTTTATTGGCCCACAAGGAGTTTTCACACAAAGCATCAAAGATCTCTCCTTGAAAACAACCTGTGGTGTTTCCTGGAAGCTGAGTGACAACAAGTCTTCCCAGATTTTCAGTACTCTCCACCTCTTTCGATAACATTTGCAAATGAATTTGCTTTATCGCAACAGCCGCTTACCATTGATTTCTCACTGGCAGTGGGCATTAATCTCCACTGGAATTTAAGTGTCAATAAGCCTCCCCAAGGAGGCTTATTGACACTCTTCGCACTTGTCCAGCAGATTATTATTATTATTATTATTATTATTAATATAATTTATTATTATTATTATTATTAATATTCTGTTTCACTCCAAACAATGCTTATTGCTGCTTGGAATGTAAGGGGCTACTATTTGTGACTGTGGAGAGTTGAAGAGCAAGATGTCTGTTAACATTACATTTAAGCTTAGTATAGTCCAGGAAGGAAATTCCAAATTTTAGCAGTTCGAAGGAACAAACTATTAGAATAGAAACTTTCTGACATTTAAGGACTTCAACAATGATGGATGGAATTTTGCTCTGTCAGGTAATTCAGATGTATGCACATCAAGAGAGACACAAATGTTATCAGTTCATCAGAACACATCGTATTAAAGTACTTGTAAAACAGGTACAGGAATGCCATATTGTGGTGATGGGACAGAGGCTCAAGTTTGGCTGATAGTGCTAAACCGATTAGATTTGAAATTCTTTTTTTAGATCTTATCTAAGAGTGAAAGATAGCTGTATCAGCCCAGATGTGGCAACAATATTCCATGCATGGGTGAATTTTTGTTACAAAAGGAGTTACCATTGTTTTCAATCAATATTTTTCTTTTTCTGTTTATTCTTTTGTGAAACTTTTGTTTGTTTTCTTTTGTTTGTTTTTTTTTTAATAATTTTTCTTTTTTTTTCTTTTTTTTTTATTATTTTTGTCAAGGTGTTGACACAGAAATTATTGAAACAAATGATTGTTCTGTTTTCAACAAAATGTTGCATTTTATTTATATACACAGTTTGTGGTCATAGTTGATGACATAGGTGATATTAAAATATATTAGTAGTTTCAAACTTGGGAATCTATATGGAATTGTGAATTGAACCCCTTATTTAATCCATAGCAGTAGATTGTTCTTGTTGTGGCAGTCATGATTTGGTAGAATTCTTAAGTAATTTTTATCTTATTTCCAGTTAGTATCACCTGTCTCGACTCCCCCTCCCCCAAGTGAAGTAAATAAGTGTTCGGTTTGAAAATCTGCGTAAATTCCAATATTTGACTTAATAATTTTTTAATTTAAAGATGCAAATAATTGTAAATTGAATTATTCAAATCACACAAATTATCAATTCTCATCTCAAAAAGTCCTGAAGTATAATTTAAAATCCAAATCATGCTACTTCTTTCATTTTCAAAATAAAATTTCTCGACTTTTTTTTTTTTTTTTTTTTTTTTTTTTTTTGAATAAATTTGGGCTTCAATTTTCCTGCTTTTATTTTTGAGATCCAAAAATATCTGTCTGTGAATGAGTAAAATTAATTCACTGTTTTGCGTTTTGCACCACTTTTGTGTTCTGGTTAAACAACGTCAGAATGAGGTAACAACATGTATTACAAAAACATACCAAAAAATGGGTAGTTCGTCTAACCACCGAACGACCTTAGGTGGTCTACTGGATATTGACTTCAACCTTATGGCTTGATATTTTGGTATTTATTGAGTGTTGAATAGTCTATGAGTACGTTCTTGTTGCATAAAAAAAGGGAAGATGACGCTTCATTACAACGTTTCTTTTGGTTGTCGTTCAATTCGTGAGACACCCATTTATCAAGTTTTTTTTTTGTTTTTCCAATCTCTCTCAAGTGATTAGAAATCATCATATACCTTACGTCTAATTCAGAATCAAGTTCTTGAACAGTTGTGCATGGATTGGCTTTGACTAAGGCTCTTAATTGATTGTTGTCAACATCCAATGGATGACCGCTATGCTCATCATCTACAAGACTCTAGTAGCCGCCAGGAAATTTCTTAACACCATTGTGCTGTGCATTCAGTAGTGGTTCCTGGGCCAAATGCTTCATTGATATCGCAAGCTGTTTCAGCAGCTTTTCGGCCTAGCTTGAATTGAAATAAGAAAATTGTGTGAATTTGCTTTTTTTCCATCTTGTATTCAATGTTCTGAAAAAAAAAGACATAATTGTTTTAAAAACGATTGTAATTTAAACGATTAGATAGAGGGAAAAGTGCTCTTTAAAATTTTATATAAAGTTAAGGTATTCTAACGAATACTTATCTGAAAATACATCATTTGAAATAAAAATTTAAAATTCTGCAAGAACCTTCTTGTCAACATAATATTATTAAAAGAAAAATCTAGCTTGCGCTCTAATATGAATCATATTAAGAAGGTTCAATGTGTTAACTGTTGAAATGAGTTTCATATTAACAAAGGTTAACGTTTTAGAAGAATAAAAGGAATTTTGCACAATGCTTCAGTGAGTTTGATCTGATAATTATTGTTTTCATTATTGATCTTAATTTCTCAAAAGATGGCATTGTCCCTATTTACAATGCCTCCCCACGGGACAGAGTTAGACACCAGGGTCGTTTTTTAATGTGGAAAAAAGGAACAAAAATAAAAATTGTCTCAGCCGTGAAGGATTTCTCCTCCACTGACAGAACAAAAAATTGAAGTGTAGATCTGAAGAACAGATACTACACTTTGATCTTGTTTATATATTTTATTGAGAAAGAAAAAATTGAACATAAAAAAAAAAACGTACAAAAAATTCAATTCAACAAAATTAGGCACAAGGCCCTACAAGAAATTGGGAGGGGGAGGGTACAGGGTCTTTTTGACTATGTAACCGATGAGACTTTGAAGTCTTACTCTTGACTGGCAACATTTACCAAAATACCTCAATCACTCTGTGGATCCTAATCTAACTAATAACCCCAGCGTTCAATGTAAAATTTAACTATGTACAATTTGTATATTCATTTCTGTATGTTGTGTGTGCATTTTTTTTTTTTTTTTTTTTTTTTTTTTGTGTGTGTGTGTGTGTGTATGTGTGAGAAAATAAAGTTCGATTTCATTAGAAAGAGTTCTTGAATTAATTGGCATAAAATGTTCGTGGAGTGGGAAAAAACTAATGAAAATGTTCATTTCAAAAATAAGGAAAAAACTACTAATGTGTTGTTAGTAAGACCCCCCTGTACTATTCTATGTGGCTAGATCCCCCACTGTTTTCCGGGGAACCGAAAACAAGCAGAGCATTCCTAATGGGGTTTGGGGAAGTCGCCTTAATGGAGGTGGGAGAAAATAAAGCAACGGATGGAGGGGGTAGGAAGGTGACCTCTGAGTAGGGGGATGACCGGGGGCATCAGAAAATAAAGATGAGGAGCAGGGGGGTTGGGCAGACTCAGAGGTTCTCTAATACCAAAAAATAAAATCAGGAACAGGATCTCATTTGTACCACCAGTCAAGAGTTACTTTACTGAACTTATAATGCTAACCTAGGCGGGATGGGTTCCGTAGGACCCAGCACCGCCCATGCCATGCCTAAGGAGGGAACACGTATTGAAACTTGGCTCCTCGACGGATGCACAAACTAGTGCTGTGCACCCACCTCTTGTCAAATTCCACTCTAGGCAACCTCTTCCAATCGCATCTGATCTTTACTTTAAGCAAATGTTTAAAGTAAACGATCAGATCCCGATCAGGAACAGATGTCCCTTCGTGGACCAACTTGAGGCGCGCGATCCAAATGGTCATGCGCGCTACTGCTAGGATCGCCAGGAAAACCAAACTTTCCTCCCTGGGGAACGGCGGCTCCATGTTGTACACAAAAGTTCCTACGTCGAGATCGAGCAGACACTCGGCATCGATGCGAGCTGTTACCCCCTCGACGTACCTTAATAGGGGCTGTATCCGGCTGCAACTAAAAAATGCGTGCTCGATTGTTTCGGGCTCGCGTTCGTCACAGCACGGACAGAAGCGGCTGGTATGTTCTTTATACCGGAAAAGTACGTCGAAGAGGGGCAGCGCATTTCGGACCAGTCGCCAAGTCAGGGAGAATTCCGAGTTATTCAGAATCTCCCGTCCCGGCGCCCAACGCCATTGAGAACGGACAACCTCCATCGACCATCCCATCCGCCTACAAAGTGGATCCTTCGCGGTCCCCTCCACTAAATCCCGATACAGTTTCTTCCTTGGCTGATCGAGGACATTGGTCCCCGGCAAAGCTCTAAGAGCGGTTCAGCATTCGGAGAAGAACTTGGACTCCCCCTTCGGTCTACGACGACCTTCTACCGAAGGGTTGGGTTTGAGATTGGGAAACGAGTTCTCAACCACAGGGACCCAAGGAGCGTCTCCTTCAAGCGAACGACCCAGGAAAGCCAATCTCTCGGCGTTTCTATGACACAAGAGACTGGGCTGACCCAGGCCTCCCTCGCTCGGATTTTGAACACAGACCTCTCTGCAGACATAATGCTTACCCTCGTTCCACAAAAGTGAATCGAGGCGCCCTTGTAAGCGGGTTAGTCGTTCTGCAGGGAGAGGAAGTACAGACAAACGGTAAAGGATGAGCGGAAAGACGTATGTAGCACACGCCTCCGCCCGACCCTTCAAGGACAATTTCCTTCCAATCCAAGTCTTTACTGACGATTTGACCTTAGACTGTACTTCCGACCAATTCTTTTCCAGCTGAAGTCCCGGTCCAAACCAGACACCGAGAATGCGGACCGGTCCATCGGTCCAGCTGAAAATACCTGGAAGCGAGTTTACCCCGGTCCAGGCCCCCAACCGTAGGCCAACAGACTTGCTACGGTTGAAGATGGCCCCTGTTACTTCTTCGTATCGAGCGAGCGCCTCGACCACCGCTTGAACGTCCGTGAGGCAAGACACGAACACGGTGACGTCATCGGCGAACGCGGAAACCCTGGCTCGTGTGCCTCCAGGGAGAGCTATTCCGCGCAGGACTGGTGTAGCCGCCTCGTCCCTTAACTTGCAAAGGAGGGGTTCCAACGCCAGGACGTACAACAGAGGCGACAGCGGACAACCCTGTCGCACCGACCGAGAGACAGCGAATGACTCCGACAGCTTACCGTTGATCTGCACCGCTACCGTCGGCCTGTCATACAGAACAAAGATCCACTTGCGGAAGTCCGGATTAAATCCGGCGGCCTCTAGCACAGATCCTAGGAACCGATGGTCGACCCTATCGAATGCCTTGGACTGATCCAAACTGATCAGCGCGGCTTCGGCGTCGTCTTCTGTCCCCTCTATGATCGAGCGTATCAAGTTCAAATTGTCTTGAATCGATCTCCCCTTCACAGCATAAGTCTGGTCCGGTTCGATCAAGTCAGTGATGACAACCTGCAAGCGATTCGCAAGAATCTTTGCCAAAATCTTTAACTCTGTGTTTAGCAGAGTCAAGGGCCTAAAATCATCAAAGTTTTCCCTCCCACCATGCCGTTGACCTTTCCTCAGCAATGTGATCACACCCTTGGTCACCTGTCCAGGGATGGAACCCTAGGCAAACCAATGGTTGAACATATCCTTCAGAATAGGGACCAACATGGGCGACAGCCTCAAGTAAAACTCGTAGGGTAAACCATCAAGCCCCGGGGATTTGTTATAGCCGACCTGCTTCAACGCAGTAATGACCTCATGTTCAGTAATAAGACCATCACAGCTAGCCGCCCGAGCCGCCGTGAGGCGGGGCGAGTCAGCCAAATAGCTGCCAAACTCATCAACCCTGAGTCCGGGTAGTTGGGTGAAGCGCACCGATAGATGCTCCCGAAACCCCTCGCAGATCTCCCGAGTCGATACTAAGGGGTGTCCTTCCAGGTTATGTACTTTACGAATGTACCCATCCGAACCGCGCCTTAAAGCAGCCTTACGCTCAACAGCGTCAACATTCACAGCCTCGTTAGAAACTTTGTTTAACCTAGCCCTAACTACTTGACCTTCATACCGCTCGCTAGCCAAGCGGTTGAGATCTTGTTTAGCTAGTGCTAACTCTAGGGGGTCCCCCCCCTCCGCCGCCCGGGTCAGCTTATCCTCTAAACGCTTCTTTGCCTTAGCCTTATCTATCGCGAGGCGTTGGCTATACTGGACAGAGAAGCGCCTAATTTTGGCCTTGAGACTAACCCACCACTTACTCCCTGTAACCGCCCCCACTAAAGCCCGCTGAATTAGCTCAGTGACCTTCAACCGGTAGTCCTCCAGCTCCAACAAGGTGCTGTTGAACTTCCAGTATCCGGCCAGTTTAGGCCTAGCGCTTAAGCTCAAACGGGCCATAACAAGTTTATGGTCCGAGTGTCCTAGCAAGTGGAACGTGGGGCAAGATAGGAAGTCTACATCGCCTCTTCTAACTAACATCCGATCCAAGTAAGTGCTTGGATGGGAAGGCACTACAGGATGCCACGTCCACATCTCCCGCCCCGGATGATCCAGACGAAATCTGTCGACGAGATCGCACGAGGCCATCAGGTCAGACAGACTGCTGTCACACCACGCCGACCCGCTAGTCCCCCCGACCTTATCTATTTTGGGATCAAGGATTGCATTCCAATCCCCCATTAAAACTAACCGTTCCGGATCCACTAAGAAGCCCTCCAACCGTCGAAAAAAGGTTGCCCTCTCTACAGCAGCATTGGGAGCATAAACAGCAACAATCCGAAAAACACTACAATTAACAGCAACATCAACAACAAGCGCCCGCCCGTCCTCGCCTGCGTGAACAACATTCACCGACGCTGACAGGGTGCGACTCACTAGCAAGGAGATTCCACGACTATAGGTATTGCCATATGCTGAGTAGACATCGTAATCGTTTACCAGCACCTGACAATCCCCGTCACAAACAAAGTGGGTCTCCTGGATAGCGGCAATATCTACCTTGAGGGACACCAAGTCTCTCACAACGCGCGAGGCCTTGCTTCGACACCTGATGCCCCTCACATTCAATGTAGCCAAGTTCAAAGACATGATCACTTACCTCAAGCACTGTCACAGACGGGTCTGAAATCCTGGGCAGTGAGGACATGGCAGGCCTGGCCAAGGCTGCCGGTAAGTAAATCCGATGAAGGTGACCCATCCTTGGCCACGCCCCCCACGTCCAGGGGGAAGGTTAGTTTGAGTGCCCTGTATAGCGATGGGTGTACATACATGGGGATTCTACCCTCACATTTAAAGAAAATGTTGGTCAGTGAAGGATGGTCCCTATCCACCAGCTGCTGGCCTGGGATCGCATTCTTCGCTGCCTTTATCATTGCCCACATTCCTCCAGTCCTAGCGTCCTTGTCGACCCTAACGAAAGTGGTCAACAAGGGAGCGTCCTTGAATTTAGTGGGGTCTGTTACTAGGTCTCCACCGACTTTTTCAAAGTTTTTAAGTTTATTGTACCGGACCTTCTGTTGTCCTTTAAGGTCCGGAGCCGGTTGGAGAGGGTCTGTTTCACAAATCCTGCTTCCTGGCAGGAAGGGGAGCTTTTTGGTCCGTTCAGTGCGGACTTTGGGAGTGGGGGAGGGGACCTCTTTTGGTTGATGGGGAGGCTGAGCGCTTGGGGAGGGGGTAGCCTGCTCGTTTTCTTCTTTTTGGCTCCTGTCACGGGATGAGGGGCGGGAAGAGTTTCTTGGGGCCTTTATAGGAGAGGGGGAAGGTTGTTCGGGTTGCTGGGGTGTTGGGATCACAGGGGGCTCATCCTGTGTTGTTGTTGCGAGGGAGTCCTTCTCAGTCTCAGTGGGGGTAGGAGGGTTTGCGCGTGTCTTGCGGCTTTTCCTCCTCCTGGCCCTCCTGATCTCTGTTGCGCTCAGGGCCATAGAGACTGTTGTTGTCTCTTCCTCTGCCTCTGACGCGGCCTCCTCCTCAGATTCTGGTAGTTTTCTCTTGTTTGAGGAGGAGGGTGTCTGTGTGTCCATTTTCTCCGTCTCGCTCTTCGGTTGTTCTTGGTCTTGGGTGACTGTCTGCAAGGATGGCTGTTTGTTGATCTTGCCTTTCTTTACGACCGTCACCCAGCCTGTCGGTGCCTCTGGAGGATTTGCGGCCGGCGCGGGAGCAGCGGCTTGATTTGTTGTCACGCTTGTTCCCGCCGCTTTTGTGGGCTTCTTCCCTCCATTCCTCTTCGGACAGTCCTTCGCCATATGCCCTTGTTGTGTGCACAGCCAGCAATGGGGCCTCCTCCCTTCCACTATAAGGGAGAGTGTCCACTCTCCGAACTTGAGTGTGGCTGGGATGGCGTAGAATCCAGCCTTGTCCAGGACCATCTGTACTTTGTAGTCCCCGGTCATGATGTTTCTTAATCCGCGGACCGGGGTGACTTCCTCTACGTCCCCATACTGGCTTAGGATAGCCCCCAGTTGTTTGGCCTCCATATAGCAGGGGACGTTTAGAGCAGAAACATTTGCTCTCCTCTTGTTCATATAGATGGGTTGGAGCTTTATGTTCCTGCTCTGATGGCAGGTCCTGGACAGCCTGACTGCGTCTTCGGAGGTGGGGAGCAGAACATCCCACTGTGCGTAACTCCTTCTACAGATGTAGTTGGCGGGAATGTTCTGTTCCAGCAACACGTTCATCATGGTGTCCTTGTTGACGCCCGTCAGACCCCTTGTCTTGGTGTCTGAAGTTATCAGCGAGAGCACTCTTTTCTCCAGAACTTCCACTTGACCCGGGAGGGGTTGGATGTTGTTCCCCTGGGTATACTCCTTGTAAGTGGAGTCGAAGAGTGCTCTGTAGTCTTCGGGCGTCAACTTCCCTTGCTGCTCTTTGGGGCCCCATGCCGGTCCTCCATCCTGGTGGGTGTCAGCTGGACTCGGGTTGGGGGGCGTAGCTGGTGTTGTGGGGCTCTCCCCTGTTATGGGCCTTTTTGGTTTCGGAACTGGCCCGTTACCAGGCAAAGTAGGCCATTGTGTTTTTGGCGTTGTTTCGTCCTGGCTTGGTTTGCTTTCCGGGCCGCTCCCCTTTCTTATTTTCTTCCTTTGCTGGGTGGCTGTCCCCTTGGGGGATGGAGGTGTCTCCCCTTCTGGTGCCGTGTTCCCAGCTGGAGCCTTGGTGGGTACTGTCAAGGGTGTCTCTCCTTCCAGCTTGCTTTTGTTACCACTGGCCGGAGAGTCACCCTTTTTCCGTATTTGGTCCTCTTGGGGAGTGTTGGGGGGCCAATCACTGTCTTCCCCGCCGAATAGTGAGCAGATGGAGGCTATTACATCTTCATCCAGCGCCTCGGTTTGGTCCGCGGTGCTGTTTTCCTCCTTTTCTGTTGGGGAGTCGCCCTTTGGGGGAGCGGGGGATGGGTTCCCCGGTTTTCCTCCCTTGGTTCTGCCGTCCTGGGGTGCAGCTGGTTGGCTGGGTTCTGCACTTTCCCCAGCTAGTGACTTAACGGCAGCTTTTTCCGCTGGGTTGCCCTCGTGGGGAGCGGTTGCAGGTGCTTTTTGGGGGGTCGCCGCGGGCTGCGGCCCTACCCTCCCGCTTTCTTCCAAGGTCGCCGCGCGCCGGGGCCCTACCTTGTTTCCTGGCGCCGTCTCGCCGGGAGATGCATCAGCTCCCTCACATAGGGAGTCGTTCGCAGTTGAGATGCTGCGCATTTGGGGTGACGTACCCCTCCTGCCTGGCATCGTGGCGGTTGCACTGGCCGCTGGCGCGGACCAAAGTGTAGTGGGGGAAAAGAAAACCCAGGGGAATGGAGGGGGAGGAGGGGGAGGAGCGGACTTTGAAGAAATTAGAGTTTTTGACTTCCCCTCACGGGGATGTCGGGTTAGCAGCTCAGATCCCCCCGCGAGGGGGGAGAGCAGAGAAGAAAGACGCAGTGGGTGCTAGCGGGTCAGAGTGCCGCGTCGCAATTAAGAGAGAGAGGGGATAGGCATCCCTGCCCACAGAGGGGAGCAGAAACGAAGCACCCGCCCTACCCCACGTCACCCTACCCACTAACTTACCCCAACGGAAGCGAGAAAGAGAACCCTGTCTGCTCGATCCACTGGGAGAGCAGCGAAGATAGACAAAGTTTGGGCCTGGCAGGTCAGAGTGCTGCTCAGGCAATTAAGTGTGGAGGAATTAGACCATCCCCTGTCTCTAGAGGGAAGAGACCGGAACGAAGAAAAAACGCATGCAAAAAAAAACCCAACAAAAGCAGGTCTCAACTACCAGCTAGTGGTGCTGGTCCCGAGATTCCAGTCTCCCAAAAAAGGGGATCGGTTTCCGGGTCCAAGCTCCCACAAATGTGGAGTCGGTCCTTTAGGTCCTGACTCCCCAAAGGAGGGGGTCGGTCCTTGCTAACGAAAGTTAGTATGAAAACACCTTAACCTAGCCCGAAAGCCCGGTGGCGGAAAGTTTAGTAACTGAGAGAACAGATACTACACTTTGATCTTGTTTATATATTTTATTGAGAAAGAAAAAATTGAACATAAAAAACGTACAAAAAATTCAATTCAACAAAATTAGGCACAAGGCCCTACAAGAAATTGGGAGGGGGAGGGTACAGGGTCTTTTTGACTATGTAACAGATGAGACTTTGAAGTCTTACTCTTGACTGGCAACATTTACCAAAATACCTCAATCACTCTGTGGATCCTAATCTAACTAATAACCCCAGCGTTCAATGTAAAATTTAACTATGTACAATTTGTATATTCATTTCTGTATGTTGTGTGTGCATTTTTTTTTTTTTTTTTTTTTTTTTTTGTGTGTGTGTGTATGTGTGAGAAAATAAAGTTCGATTTCATTAGAAAGAGTTCTTGAATTAATTGGCATAAAATGTTCGTGGAGTGGGAAAAAACTAATGAAAATGTTCATTTCAAAAATAAGGAAAAAACTACTAATGTGTTGTTAGTAAGACCCCCCTGTACTATTCTATGTGGCTAGATCCCCCACTGTTTTCCGGGGAACCGAAAACAAGCAGAGCATCCCTAATGGGGTTTGGGGAAGTCGCCTTAATGGAGGTGGGAGAAAATAAAGCAACGGATGGAGGGGGTAGGAAGGTGACCTCTGAGTAGGGGGATGACCGGGGGCATCAGAAAATAAAGATGAGGAGCAGGGGGGTTGGGCAGACTCAGAGGTTCTCTAATACCAAAAAATAAAATCAGGAACAGGATCTCATTTGTACCACTAGTCAAGAGTTACTTTACTGAACTTATAATGCTAACCTAGGCGGGATGGGTTCCGTAGGACCCAGCACCGCCCATGCCATGCCTAAGGAGGGAACACGTATTGAAACTTGGCTCCTCGACGGATGCACAAACTAGTGCTGTGCACCCACCTCTTGTCAAATTCCACTCTAGGCAACCTCTTCCAATCGCATCTGATCTTTACTTTAAGCAAATGTTTAAAGTAAACGATCAGATCCCGAGCAGGAACAGATGTCCCTTCGTGGACCAACTTGAGGCGCGCGATCCAAATGGTCATGCGCGCTACTGCTAGGATCGCCAGGAAAACCAAACTTTCCTCCCTGGGGAACGGCGGCTCCATGTTGTACACAAAAGTTCCTACGTCGAGATCGAGCAGACACTCGGCATCGATGCGAGCTGTTACCCCCTCGACGTACTTTAATAGGGGCTGTATCCGGCTGCAACTAAAAAACGCGTGCTCGATTGTTTCGGGCTCGCGTTCGTCACAGCACGGACAGAAGCGGCTGGTATGTTCTTTATACCGGAAAAGTACGTCGAAGAGGGGCAGCGCATTTCGGACCAGTCGCCAAGTCAGGGAGAATTCCGAGTTATTCAGAATCTCCCGTCCCGGCGCCCAACGCCATTGAGAACGGACAACCTCCATCGACCATCCCATCCGCCTACAAAGTGGATCCTTCGCGGTCCCCTCCACTAAATCCCGATACAGTTTCTTCCTTGGCTGATCGAGGACATTGGTCCCCGGCAAAGCTCTAAGAGCGGTTCGGCATTCGGAGAAGAACTTGGACTCCCCCTTCGGTCTACGACGACCTTCTACCGAAGGGTTGGGTTTGAGATTGGGAAACGAGTTCTCAACCACAGGGACCCAAGGAGCGTCTCCTTCAAGCGAACGACCCAGGAAAGCCAATCTCTCGGCATTTCTATGACACAAGAGACTGGGCTGACCCAGGCCTCCCTCGCTCGGATTTTGAACACAGACCTCTCTGCAGACATAATGCTTACCCTCGTTCCACAAAAGTGAATCGAGGCGCCCTTGTAAGCGGGTTAGTCGTTCTGCAGGGAGAGGAAGTACAGACAAACGGTAAAGGATGAGCGGAAAGACGTATGTAGCACATGCCTCCGCCCGACCCTTCAAGGACAATTTCCTTCCAATCCAAGTCTTTACTGACGATTTGACCTTAGACTGTACTTCCGACCAATTCTTTTCCAGCTGAAGTCCCGGTCCAAACCAGACACCGAGAATGCGGACCGGTCCATCGGTCCAGCTGAAAATACCTGGAAGCGAGTTTACCCCGGTCCAGGCCCCCAACCGCAGGCCAACAGACTTGCTACGGTTGAAGATGGCCCCTGTTACTTTTTCGTATCGAGCGAGCGCCTCGACCACCGCTTGAACGTCCGTGAGGCAAGACACGAACACGGTGACGTCATCGGCGAACGCGGAAACCCTGGCTCGTGTGCCTCCAGGGAGAGCTATTCCGCGCAGGACTGGTGTAGCCGCCTCGTCCCTTAACTTGCGAAGGAGGGGTTCCAACGCCAGGACGTACAACAGAGGCGACAGCGGACAACCCTGTCGCACCGACCGAGAGACAGCGAATGACTCCGACAGCTTACCGTTGATCTGCACCGCTACCGTCGGCCTGTCATACAGAACAAAGATCCACTTGCGGAAGTCCGGATTAAATCCGGCGGCCTCTAGCACAGATCCTAGGAACCGATGGTCGACCCTATCGAATGCCTTGGACTGATCCAAACTGATCAGCGCGGCTTCGGCGTCATCTTCTGTCCCCTCTATGATCGAGCGTATCAAGTGCAAATTGTCTTGAATCGATCTCCCCTTCACAGCATAAGTCTGGTCCGGTTCGATCAAGTCAGTGATGACAACCTGCAAGCGATTCGCAAGAATCTTTGCCAAAATCTTTAACTCTGTGTTTAGCAGAGTCAAGGGCCTAAAATCATCAAAGTTTTCCCTCCCACCATGCCGTTGACCTTTCCTCAGCAATGTGATCACACCCTTGGTCACCTGTCCAGGGATGGAACCCTGGGCAAACCAATGGTTGAACATATCCTTCAGAATAGGAACCAACATGGGCGACAGCCTCAAGTAAAACTCGTAGGGTAAACCATCAAGCCCCGGGGATTTGTTATAGCCGACCTGCTTCAACGCAGTAATGACCTCATGTTCAGTAATAAGACCATCACAGCTAGCCGCCCGAGCCGCCGTGAGGCGGGGCGAGTCAGCCAAATAGCTGCCAAACTCATCAACCCTGAGTCCGGGTAGTTGGGTGAAGCGCACCGATAGATGCTCCCGAAACCCCTCGCAGATCTCCCGAGTCGATACTAAGGGGTGTCCTTCCAGGTTATGTACTTTACACTTTGATCTTGACTCGAAGGCCATTTGAGGTGCTATTTTACAATTTGTCATTGTGCAGGGGTAGATAACTCTCGTTTACTAAGATTCATTTGTTCATTTTTTTCATCTCATAATTTAGGACGCAATATTTTTTTTTTTAATCTTAAAAAAGCTGTGACAATTTTTTTTAATGTAACAGTTGGTAACAATAATAATAAAAAAAATGTAGTCTTTACGCGACTATTAAGAGAAAACCAACTCACGATATTTTAATTAGATGAAGACATTTAAAATATAGAAGTTCGGCAACTTTTTTTTTTCTTAATTAAAAAATAACCTCTAAAAACTACCAAGAATGAAATTCTTTAATAAAACTAGGTTGAAACTTTTAAAGCTTAATATTATGTAGTTTTTTTTATTTCTTTTTTTTTTTTTTTTATCAGGACAACAAAATTGAAGCGACCACCCTTGGAAGAATTGCTTCCTATTATTATCTGAATCATAAAACAGTAAAAATGTTTCAAGAAGAACTCAATGAAAAATGTACTCTTACAGAACTTCTCACAGTTTTATCAGTAAGTTGAATGCTTTGCTTTTAAGTTTTCTTGGTACTAGTGCGAATTCTTGTAAATGTCTGATAGGATTGGACTCGAAAACTTAGGTAAACTGCTGAAATATGCCGAGCACTAGTTAAGTTGATCAGCCAATCAGAAAGCAACAACAAATGCAATTAGCCAATAAAAAGCCACATAAATAAGCAAGCGACTTTTGATAAATTTTGGGAAAAAAAAAAAATTTTGTTATTATTTTTAAATCATTAAATTTGAATTACGGAACTATAAATGTCAGAGCAAGTTGTAACGCCCCCTCCCCCTAAAAAAAAATTAATAGCATCTGAAAATTTACAAAAAAAAAAAAAAAACTTTTTTAAAGCTTTTCTTAAAATTATCTTGTAAAAAAACAATGTTCGAAAGTTTTTCTTGCAAAAAAATAATAAAAATAAAAAAGTAGCACTAGGATGTTTTTTATATTTCATTGCCTTTTTATTTATTTCTCTGATAAAAGTTATTTTTCCTAGTGTTTTTAAGTTTGCATTGGTGGCACTTGGCATATTCTGGTAGTGTCAATCAAGTCCAAGCAGACATTTACAAGAAAATTAGATTTAAAAAAAAAAAAAAAAAATGATCCTGATTCATAAAAATGCACCAGGATCGTTTTTTTTTTTTTTAAATCTAATTTATACATGTAAGAATGTATTCATTTCTCGTTTTTTTTTTTCAGTGTATATATATATATATATATATATATATATATATATATATATATATAGCATATTTCTATTTATCAATACCAACATTATTATTAGCTACATATATGCAAGCATGTTTCAGTTACGATTTCTTCAGAAATCCAACACTATCATCAATCCAATGAATTAAATGTTTAAACAGTAATTCTTTTACAACAAATCTTTCTTTTAAAGGAAATAGGGAGAAAAAAATTATACTTTTAAGTAAATTAGAAATACCTTTATTTAAATTGTTTGTATAAATAAATAAAAATTATAGTATAATTACACTCTGCTTGTCATTGAGCACTTTTTGATAAACACTGGAGTCTCATTGGGTTTACATCTAAGAAACTATAGCAATACAATCATATATATATATATATATATATATATATATATATATATATATATATATATATATATATGATAGTATTGTTATAGTTTCTATAGCAATGCAATCATATATATATATATATATATATATATATATATATATGATAGTATTGTTATAGTTTCTATAGCAATGCAATCATATATATATATATATATATATATATATATATATATGATTGTATTGCTATAGTTTCTATAGCAATACAATCATATATATATATATATATATATATATATATATATATATATATATATATATATATGATAGTATTGTTATAGTTTCTATAGCAATGCAATCATATATATATATATATATATATATATATATATATATATATATATATATGATTGTATTGCTATAGTTTCTTAGATGTAAACCCAATGAGACTCCAGTGTTTATAAAAAATCTTGAGTGGCAAAACTCAATGAGTAGCAGAGGATACATAAAAGTTAAAAGAAGAAAAAAACAATAACAACCAAAACCTTATTTCAACTCAACTCAGAAGGGTAAAAAGTCAAAGTTCCCTAAAGAGATTTAACGTTTTCTAGTAGGTGAACAAATTATGACGGCTGTATGTACCAGCATATGAATTAAGCAGATTTTTCATGATTCAGGTACAAAAGAAAACCAGTTCACATAGAGGCCAGTAAAAGTCGGCTTCTTGTAAATGATAGTGAGAAAGCCACCTCTCGAACATTCAACAAGAAAATTTTGGAATCTGTCTCTCGTGATTTGAAAATCTTCTTTGTGCCATAGAAGGAATCGATAAAGACATTAAATCTGTTTAGGGAACTTTGATCCCCCCCCCCTCATCCTTCTGTTTTTTTTTTTCTTTTTTACTCCCTCACGGTGCCATTTTAATCACCTTATCCTCGTTTATTGAATTAAATTGTTTATTTTAATTGTTCTTTAGCACCTTAAATATATAAAAGGAGATCTCCCATTGCTCTTTATTCTTGCCATTAATATTGTTTTCCATTTCTATCGATTTTTCTTCTGGTGAGATGAAAAAGCTCTAGAGAGATTTTCGCTAATGTCCAAATATGTTTATAAATTTTGTACCTATGCATGTGTGTATATGCATATATAATATTCATCTATTTATCTGTATATATAATATCCATCTAAATATATATGTGTGTACATGTGTGTGTGTATATATATATATATATATATATATATATATATTATAATGAAAACAAAGGAATGTAGTGTTTACCTGATATACGCAATGGTAAGCTTCAAACTAATATAAATAACAGTGTTTGTATATAAAAAAATTTAATCCCAACCGAATTTAAAAAAAGCTCAATACGCAATAGAGAGTAGAGCTTCTCTTTGGACTATTGCACTGCCCGGAGAAAAACAATTTTCATTATTTCAGCTGTTTTGAAAACTTTCCAATCGGATTATATGCATCATCATGCTGGACTTATCTTGGAATACATTCTATCTAAACAACTATTTTGCATTTTGGATCAACTCTAGAGGAGTTTTATTCAAGCTGAAATATTATGCGTGGTTTGTTTTTATATTAGTTTTTTACATATCCAATATTTTTTCACTTTTTTTTATGTGGCAATTTATAACTACAATAAATTGCGGTTTCACTTAATGCCTTAACTAGCAAATTCTAGCCTTGCTACAAATATAATTTGCTGATTTCTTTATGTCCTCTGATGAGAAGAATAATAAGAATAGCCTTCTTTGTAACTCCGCGGAATAAGGACTTTGTAAATTGTTTTTTGGAGTATTCAGTAGAACAATAAATTTTGATTGTAAATTTCAACTTACAGTTTTAATTTTCTTTCTCAGATATATATATATATATATATATATATATATATATATATATATATATATATGACAATGTGACCTATCTGTTTAAGTTACAATCTATCGATCCATCTATCTATTTATCTGTGTATGTCCCCCTTGATCCTGCCCTATTGTAATAAACCAGGAAACTACAGTAAAGCATTATTTATTTTTCTTATAAACGAAATCATGTCCAAAACCATATTGAACTAAAGGATTACATTTCTTTTTTTAATTACATAGAATGCTCATGAATATTCCGAGTTGCCAGTTCGTCATAACGAGGACCAAATGAACAGGTAATTTCTTCAAAATTTCACATTTCAATTGCGATGCGATCAAACAAATATAAAGACTCCACCAGAATTCAATTTCTGCATAGATTGATAAATCATTGTTGAAATTTATTATCTCCTGATGTTGGTTTAGTCTATTTAGAGTTAGTTCCCTTGAACCATCACGGTGACACTTCAGTTTTTGTTAAATCACTTCAGTGAGGCAGTGAGGCACGTTAAACCTAGTGAGTACCAGATGGGTGACAATGGATCAAGTAAAGATTAGATACCCCATAGCAGATGACAAAAATAGGCGAACAATTCAAGGGGCACCGGTTGTTCGACCTTGACGTTGTCGTTAGTTGTTTCTAAAATAGTAAACACGTCAAATAGTAGACATATTCGAATGTTCGCGAGCAAGATTTTTAAAAAATATATTTACAAAACTTTAAAGATTTAAAAGAAAAAATATATATTTACAAAACATTTTCTTTAATATTAAATATTTACAAATCTTTTAAGGATTAAAAAAAAAAAAAACTTTTTTCTATTTATGCACAACTTTTTAATGTAAGTAATAAAACGAACGTATTTAAACAAAATATATTTAAATAAATGGGTGTCTTTCTGAGTACGTTCTTTTTATATATTTACAGAACTTTTAATAAAACTATTATTAATAATAATAATAATAATAATATAAATGGTAAATTTTTACGATGTGCCCCAGCATATTATAAACACTCCAACTTCTCTATGTTAAGAATGGCTTTCGGAATAAACACCCCCAACCTCAAAAGCCGTTCTTTAGATGGGGAGGTTGGGAGGTGTTTATTCCGAAAGCCCTTCTTAACATGAGGTGGTTGGGGTGTTTATACTGCGCTAGGGCAGGTCATAAAATAATACCAAATAAATAGATAAACCGATGTTAAAACTGAGAATTTCGGATGATGTCAATTAAAAAATACCCAATTTAAAAAAAAATTTAAATGAAATTATTATAACCAAACTTTTTATGGCAGAAACATGTATAAAATAACTGACTTGTTCGGACTTTGCAACCAAGATTAATTTTTATGTACAGTGTGTGTGTATGTGTTTATCTTTCTTCGTGCGTTTTTAATACAATTCAATATTTATTTAAAATGCGATGTATGTAGGTGGTCAGTGGAAGACAAATCCTTCTAGACTGAGGCATTTTTTATGCATAATAAAATCACAAGTATAAACAATCGAGATTTAAAAAAATATATTTTACTCACACATCTTTTATAACTTTTATTTTTATAAAGATGAAGTGTAGCATCACAAGATACAAATCTTTTTATAATTTTTTATTTTTATTTAAAAAAAAACAAACAAAAAAAAACTTGCTATTTGCTTACTTCGGCATAAAGACAAATTAAGTGCAAGTAAAGTTAGTGTCCGAAAATTTAAGTTTCTAATTTTTTGCAATTAATATAGTTCATTCATTTTATTTTTTTAAATTTTGATTATAATTATTATTATTAGTTTTATTAAAGTTCTGTAAATATATTTAAAAAAAAAACGCACTCAGAAAGACACCCATTTATTTGAATATATTTTGTTACATTTATGTTCGTTTTGTGACTTACATTAACAGTTTTGTGTAAATAGAAAAAGGTTTTTTTAATGCTTAAAAGTTTTGTAAATATATATTTTTTCTTTTAAATCTTTAAAAGTTTTGTAAATATATTTTAAAAAAATCTTGCTTGTGAACATTCGAATATGTCTGCTATTTGACCTGTTTACAAGTTTAACGGTAATGTCAAGGTCGAATAACCGGTGCCCCTTGAATTGTTCGCCTATTTTTGTCGTCTGCTATGGGGTATCTAATCTTTACTTCATCCCAATTTGGCAGTACCAAGTAGTACTATCTGACAGAGGACGATAACACCTCCCTGCTAAATAAAAAACAAAAAACATTCTTGCTAAAAAACAAAAAACAAAAATTAAAAACAATCTTGCTAAAAAAAAACATTCTTGCTAAAAAAACAAAAACAAAAAACATTCTTGCTAAAAAAAACAAAACAAAAAACATTCTTGCTGACCCCCCCCCCAAAAAAAAAAAACAAAAACTAACATTGTCAAAAGCATCTTGTCTAGGATATATGTATGTTTGGGAACTGCTTGTGAATTTAATATTCCCTCCAACTCCAACTTGCCCACGGTGAACATTGCTCTAGAACAATGGTTCCTAACCTTTTCTTTGGTCTACACCCTTCAAGAAATTTCCCTCAAACTTCGCACCCTCCCCAAAATTTCTTAATTCAAATACATGGTTGGATTAAATCTATTCAACCATGCATTTAATGTCCATTTAATAATAATGCTTATGCCTAAAAGTACTTTTATGGTAGATGCTCTGACGAACTACAAGCCCTTTTATCCCCTCGACATAAATATCCCCGACAAACCCGACAAGCAGCAAAATCCCACCTCTACACAGTAGAAAGCCTTCTACTCTTAATAGTTTCTTTCCTAGGACTGCTAGACTTTGGAATTCCGTTCCGGGATTCTGTTTCCCCGACTGTACTGATATGCAGAAATTCAAATGTATTGTTAACAAACATCTTACTGCTCAGTTCCCCACATAGTACCATGTTCTAGATAGTAGTCCCCTACATCAAAGTGGTACTGTGCCTTATTTTGAAAGCAAGAAGTTGGTACATTGCATAAGGAAACAAAAATAAAGAGTAACAATAGTCTATTTTCTATTCAAACTTTTCTTGTACTTCTTGGAATATCATCTTGCACCCCTGGGTTGGGAACCTCTGTTGTAGAATATAATATTCAAGTTATCTCCCCTGAATTATACTAGCAACAAGAGAATGAATGCTTTTGAAGTACAAAAAAAAAAGAAAATAACTTTTACTATGCATGTGCAAGATTGGAAATCATGACTTGATCTCTGATTTGGTGTTTTTACCGAGAGAACCTGTCCCACCGTAGCTCTACGTTTTTACATGGTTTGACACCATGTCACCAAATCTCGCTTTTGGGCTGTTAGGACAAGACTCCCAAACAACTAACCATTTCAATATGGCCCTTTTCTACTTGTTGCACCATTCTTGGCAGAATAGTTGCCAAATATTATCAAAATATTTGTGCATATATATGTATATAAGTATATGTGTGTACATCCATGTGCGTATATATAAAATGGCTGCTAAGGGGTCAAAAGTGAAAAATAGCAGTTGACCTTGGCAGGAGTAGATTGAATTATTTCTAAGCATACATACATATAAATTTTTAGCTTGAAGTCACTGAATTTTTAGTTTTTTTTTTATCCATCTTGTGATTGCTCAGACAGTAGCAATGAAGGCTGAAATGCTAAATGATGACTAAGGCTGACTGTTTTGGTTTCAATTCCAGCTAAGGCACCAAAGTCAATTTTTTAAAGACTTTTGAAATCATTACTATATATATATTGGGTACAATATAACATTCAATAGAGAATTTGCTCTATAATAATAAATATGAATTCTGCATACATTAAAATGTTATATTTATGCGTATTTTACAACCGGGCAATTCTAGGCGGCATGCTAGTATATAAGGCAGTAATCCACGTAATGGTGTACTGGCAACCTGCTGCAAGATACCTTCCTGAATCTGCATGTCAAGCACATTTTTGCTGCAACAGATGCTGATATCTGAAGTGTGTGTGACACAAAGTTGCGCCTCATGGATCATCTTAAACAGGGTTTCCTAAAGTGGGCTCCATGGAGCCCCAGAGCTTTGTGAATGAGGTTGAAGAGTTCCAGAAGCCCTTTCTTAAAGAAGACCAAATGCATTATATGGAAAAATTAAATGGCTGCAAACATTTAATTATTGATTTTATTTACTGGAAAGATATATGATACATAACTGTAGATGCAAAGAGTTTCAGGATGGTTTATGAAAAAGAAAGTAAAGAAATAATTTTAAAAAAATGCAACAATTTTTGATTAACAAAAAAATGGCTGTAAACATTATCATTAGTTAGTGTTAAAATTTCAGACGAATGTTTTTTTTATATGTATTTTAGAAATTATCTTGTTTGTGCTCTGTGAAAAACTTTTGCCCTCCTCAGGGGCTCCATGGTATCCTGAAATTTGGGAAACCCTGACTTAAAACACTTTGCACTTGGGGCTGGCTCAATTCTAATGAACAAAATGTATACTCGTATCAGAATTTGGATATATATATATATATATATAACAACGACTTAGATCATAGTAAGATTAAATCTAGACAGTATAGATAGATGTGTGCAGAACAGGAGACTTTGATGGTCACGTTGAAAGAATATATGAGAGTTGTTGGATTAGTAGGTGTAGAACAGTTGAGGTAGCAGGGTTAGTTCACAGGAGGAGGTAAAGGATGCGATAAAGATGAACGAGAGAAAGAGGGATAAATAAAGACCTGGCCAGAAATAGGTTTAAGTCAATTTCTAAAAGCTGTCCAACACATGCCAGGATGCAAAACAGACATTAAACTGAATATGATGATGAAGTTTTATTTATTTGACTTTTTTCCAAAACATATTTTTATGAGAGGTTTTAAAAGTTTTCTTTTTTTTTTGTGAAACCTTTGGAAGTCCTTTTTTACAAAACGTTTTCAAAAAGAAAATGTTTAACATTAGCTGTCATTTTATTTCTTTGTCCAGTGAATTAGCCAAACAAGTTCCTCTCGAAGTCAACCCGCACACGTATGACTCTTCCCATACAAAAACACATTTGTTGCTCCAGGCCCATTTCTCAGGCATCCAACTATGCTGTCCTGATTATTATACTGATACCAAATCAGTCCTTGACCAAGCCATCAGAATTATGCAAGTAAGTAAATATCATTTATTTTATTACAATTAAAATTTGCTTGACAAAAAAAACAAACAAACCCAGAAAACTAAAATGAACTAATTAAATGAACCAAGTGAACTAATTAAACGGGCCAAGTGAACTAATTGAACTCATTAAACGGACCAAGTGAACTCATTAAACAGACCAAGTGAACTAATTAAATGAACCAAATATGTGACTATAGAGGGAGCATAGTTTTGCTTTGGAGGGAAGTATCATGATAAATGAATGTATAATACACAACCTCATTAGATTACTGAAGTTAAGCAACATTGAGCCTGTTCAGTATCAGATGGGTGACAAATTTTGGAATGACAGTTGATGTGTGTTATTTACCCTGACTGGGATCTACATGCGACTGGGGATCACTTTGTGAATTTGATATTCTCTAGAAACTTCCTCCTTTGAAGGAAGCCTGATCATACTGCCCAGATAAAATGCCAAACCAGGTATTACCAAATATAAGAAAAAGAGAAAGACAGAGTTTTCTGGGGTTTTTCCATTATTAATTGTTATTTAATTTTCAAATAAATGTTTTGTTATAAACTATTATTAAAAAGAGTGCAAAGAGAAATCTTGCCTATATGTCGTTTGTTATCACAAGAACAAAACTGATAGTTATCGAATACTGGAATTTGCACGGAATTTGGAACTAAATCCATTATTTAATCCACAAATGTAGTTTGTTCTTGTTCTGTTGGCTATGATCAGGTAGTAGTTCTTGATTGTATTCTTAGTATTGCCTGTACTGAAGATTGAACCTTCAACCTCTAGAAAACTGTCGCTTAGAATTGATTATTACTTAGCACTTTTATCTAATGTGCCATGGCTTTATTTTTAGTACATGTGATACTAAGAATAGAATCACTTAAGACTTCTGTCATGTTTCATGCAATGGTTTTAAATCAAGGTAAATGGCAATCATACAGATTCTCAAAGTTTGAACATTTTAAGATTCTCTCAACTCCACAAGATAAAAATAAAATTTAAGCCCATAACTTAAGTTCTATAATCTTTGTGTTACAATTTTCACCGTGATAGTTAAGAAAATTGCTTTTATGGTTTTTTAAGTATTTCAGGGTCCAGTATATTATGTTTTAAATGATTGAAGTCTAATAAGATAAGACAGATATTATATATAGATAAAATAATTTCATTTCTAACATCTATTTGCAATGTTGTTTTAATGTAATGTTGCAAATAGATTTCAGAATTTGTGAATTTTAATTGATTCTAATGGCATATTTAATCAAATTTTAAGTCTGCCTCCAAACCCAGTGTATATACAGTCATTCATACAAAATATATATTCTTTTTATTGCTATTCTATCAAAAACTTTTACATAATTTTACAAAGTTTATGGTTTAAGAGAAGCAGGATAATATTAGTCTTTATTTTGTGGGTATTCAGTGGTTATTTTTTGTTTCTTTTGTAGGCAATTTTGGATACGAGTGCTGACCAAGGTTGGTTAGTGACGAGCCTGTCTGTGATAAATTTGTTACAGATGGTCATCCAAGGAGAATGGTGCCACAAAAACAACCTCTTGACCCTTCCTCACGTGATGCCTTATCATCTTAACTGCTTCAGGTAGGTTAACCTCTTTACATACTTTTTCCATCTGAAAATTTAGGGTGCATGATAGGCTTTAACTGTCACGAATGAGAAAATCGAAGTTCAAATGCTTGTGGATATATTTTTCAATTGCCGCAGATTATTCACATAAGCAATTGAAACTTTGCTGTGTTGATGACACGTGCAATTGCTCTCATAAACTTCTTGATATTTGTGTAGAGAATGAACCAATTTTTTATGAATGTTGCATGTTCATATTCTGGCAGCTTACATAAACTGTCGGAATATGGAAAAATGCACATACAATACAGCAAACGACACTTAATAAATTGGAAGAAAATATTAGTTTTAATTATGCAAAAAATGAAATCATTAAAAAAAAATCATTTTAGTGAAACCATCACAATGAATCTAACAGATTTCCAGATTATGCTATAGTCACTGAAAAAAAAAAGTTATTTCAGTCAGGAATGGAAATTTATCAGAAAGCAGTATGAGATGCCCAAACATGTACAAGAAAATAAATTTTAAATAATAAAAAAAAGGAGTATCATGAGTGACCGATTCTGTTGGAGGTGCATGAATGGCCAGTATTGGTAGTGAACCTCCTTGCATCATGGACTTCTTTTTTTCCAAGTCGCATCTTGACATTTGAAAACTAATAAAGATTATATTAAACACATGGTCTCACAAAATGGCAATTGTTCAAAATTTACAGCAAGAATGTGCCATTAGTTTGGAATATACTGTGCCTTATTGGAAAAATTTTACAAGATATTTGCAAAGAGGACTTCTTGAGGAGATCTTACAAAAATAATAATAATAATAAAAAATATAGCCTACTTCCCTAACGTAACAGGAAAACAAAATGGAGTAAAAAAAAAAAAAGCAACATTTTGTTGTTAAAAAAAATATTTAAAAAAACCCCTCTGAAAACAGTAATATTTCTTACAAATAAAAATAAAAATAAAGCGTTTTAATTTGTTCATTATTATAAAAAAAAAAAAAATTATTCCTGAAACTTACCATAGATTGATTATTTCTATATTGTATTTCCATTTTTACTATACAACAAATGTTTCTTTATCATGATGTTTTCTAGTTTTCCATACCTCTACTGCAATAAATGTTATTAATAAAGAATATTGCACATTCATTTTGGCGGGTTACATTTTTAAGGGAGGGGGGAGGAGCTATATATTTTTTTTAAAGTATATCTATACACTATTAAAAAAACAAATATTTGATCAGCTCATTCACCACGTCTCACTAGCAACTTTCTATCTGTGACATAGACATGTAATTAACTCAACTTCATATGGACATTTCCGATTTTAATTTTATTTTTATACATTACATGTAAATAAATATTGCTGTGTATTGTGCGCTTAATACTATTGTGAAACCGTCTTGAATCAGGATTAATGAATGTTCCACACTTCCATAATCGAAATCGGTTTTATTGCCCATTTTTCAATCAAATCGATTGATTGCCTGCTTTAGTCAAAGACCCACCACAATGCACCACGCCAGCTTAAAAGTCTCTCACTGCCATGTGTCCATCTAACCTAGTGTGTTTGTCTTTCTTCCAACCACATGCTAGGCACAGCCAGCCCATTCTCACCTTCACTTTACATGTCCATCTTCTTCGGAACCAACTATGTTTCTTCCCGACCATGTGATGTCCTTTTTTTCTTTTTCTCCAGACACAAGCCTGAACACACTTGCCAATTTGCATATGCGTTTAAACGCAGCTCATGCAATTGCTTGCCATCCACCTTCAGTTGCTACTGATATTTTCATGCGCGTTCTGTTACATTCTCATCCTTGGTATTGACTTTGTGTCACAATGACCAACGGACTTAGTATAGTTAAATCTAACATAAAATGACAAGCAATCAAAAAATATTGAAACTGACTGTATAATTTTATTTTTATTATTTTAGATAGTTAACACTGATTGAGAACACACCAGTGTTGACCACGTATATATTTGGAAACATTTGGTTGATTGTGCCAATTAAAATTATTTTGTGTCTTTTTAGTAAACACTTATGAAAAAAAAAAAATTTTCTTTCAGAATTTCCAAGAGAGGAGGCCAACATGAAGTTCTGGATTCTTTACCTGAACTGATTGCCGTCACAGATGGAAAATTTGAAGTCCTTTTAGACATGCTTACGGGTGAAATGAGTCATAACCACATTGAACAGGTGAGACTTGTCTTTTTTTGCATTGAGTTCAAATGTTTTCTGTTGACTTTGCACATCTGAAGAAGGCATATAATTTACCGGAATCTCTGTTATATAAGAGCTACTGTGTGTGTGTGTGTGAGAGAGAGAGAGGAGAGAGAGAGAGTGAGTTCCTCATAGGTTCCGAAACGGCTGAGCCTATCTTTTGCAAATTTCACACAAAGGTAATTTATATGTCTGGCAGTGTTCTTAGATAGGTTTTGTCCAGAAATTCATTCAATAAGTAACAAAAATCGAAAAACTTTGATCTTAAAAATAATTTTTTTTCTCTTATAAATAAAGAAGAATTTTTACAGGGGAATATTTTACATTACATCGGTGTAACGTAAATATTCCCCTGTAAAGTCTTCTTTTTATATCTATTTGTAATAATAGTAAATTTGTTTTCTATCAATAGTTAATCTTTATCATATAAATATATATATGTATATATATTTATTTTATTATTAATTTTTTTTTTTTTTTTTTTTTACATGCATAAAAGTATTCCTATGGACATGTATGTTTCTGGCTTTTTAGCCTTCGTCAGCACAGGTCAGGATCGAACTCATGACATCAGTATACTCAACAGATGTATCACCGTTGATTACCATTTTAAGGACAGTTTTTTTTTTTTGTAACTTATAAAGTTAAGATTTTGTTATTGGCATTTTTTTGCGATATTAACAACTTCAAAACACTATTGTTTTTATTTTATTTCGCTACCTTAGCTATTCGAACTATAAGCTCTTATATATATTAAATGAAACTAATAAAGAATATATCTTTAACAAAGTAAACTTATCAAAATAGGAAAAGCGCAACATGGTTAAGAGGGGCAATTAAATATAGTAAATAAAAGATGAGGAATAAATGTTACACATTAACTTCTAATGAGAAACATTTAGCTTAGAAATGCCATGGCCTAAAGAGGTTTTATTCTCTCCATTTTATATTGTTTTTTTATTGATCTGATGATACAAAGTTATATCTGACTTCTGTATATTTCATTTTATGTATATATACATGTTTTATGACAAAATTCACAAGACCTTATAAAAATCAAAACTGGTTTTCAGCTCTAACAATTACGACCATTTCATCAAGCAGTTTTTAAGAAACAAAATGAAACTTTAGACATTATTTACAAAAAAAAAACATCCATTTTTTTTCTATTTTCTTTTTTTTAAGCATGATAATATATTTATGAACTAAAAATTTGTAATTTCATATGATATCTAATATATAAAAGACAAAATATGTGTGTGTGTGTTTCTATGTCTCTCAAAAACTTTTCTCAGCAGCATCGGATTGGAACTGGTATCATCTGAAAGAGCAATGTCTCGGTCGAATAATATGTGAAAATTAGAAAAAAACGGTCAATTATTTATAGATATGTCGCAAAAAAAAGTTCCTTTCAGCAATTATGCATGCGTGTCTAGCGTTCTTTCTTGAATTAGTCTAAATAAAAAAAAAACACAACATTATTTGGATGACATCGTCGTGGAGCAGTGAATATCGGGACCGCGTTGTTAGCTCCGGATTTCACATTCGCGCCCACGTAACAGATTATTTTTGTTTTGCTGTTGTTGTTATTGAAAGCTTTAACATATAAACAGGGTTATTTATGTTATTTTTTTTGTTCGTTTCTTCTTTATTTTCCTGTTTTTATCTTTTCTTTTATTTTTCCATGTTGTTTTTTTTTTTTTTTTTTTACGCCTCGCCCTTGCTCAATATCCTTACTACACCGCCTCTCCACACCCAGGCAACGCCGGGAACCCCCGCTAGTATATAATAAAATAGAAAATTTGCCATTTCCCCATGTGCATCATATTTTAAAAAAGAAAATCAGAAAAAATTTTTTGTAAACAATATTCAAAGTAAATTTTGTTGATATAAAATGTAGTTTTAACTTTTTATAAGGTTTTATGCCTTTTTTCAAAAAATACCTTAGCTTATCTATATATATATATATATATATATATATATATATATATATATATAAACACATCAGGCTGAAAGTATTCAAGAGTGATAACTAATGAATTTGATAAGGTTATTAAGAGTTCTCAATAAAAAAGAGCAAGATATATTTTTATCAATATAAACAAATTTATCACTGGACATGTCACAACCATGTAAAATGTTTATATTTATATATATACTAAACTACCCGTAACCCGTTGGGTCAGTATGTTATATTAGCTATGGAATAATTGTATGAGCATGACACTTGTAACGTAAATAGTTTTTTGTGACATAACAGAAACATTTCTATTAAAGTATATTAAAATGAAAAAGAATATAGATAGATTTCTATGAATTGTTCTGTTTATAATTGTTTATTTTTGAAAAAACAAACAAACTTACTGCCATTGAATTATAAGTGGTTTGCCATACTTATAGGTAAATGTGCACTCAACAGATACTATGGTACTTAAAGTTAAATTCAAATTTTGATATATCTTTTTTAAATGAAATTGTTAGTTGAAAGTACAGAATAGTTACAAACACTCTCTCCATGTTAAGAATGGCTTTTTAAATAGAAAATGAAAATAAAATGTAACTTCTTTTCATTTATTTTAAACAAACATTCATGACACATTGGGTCAAATACTTAATTTATATGTTAATAATAAGGTCAATAAAATTAACTAAGGCAATGCAGAAATGAACGATGTAAAAAAAAAAAAGCAGAAAGTATTAACAATTGTTTATTTGGATAATTTAAATGCAAAAAAAAAAACAAAAAAACAATTGGGATGCTGAAAACGTACACAGTAAAACAATACATTTTATTGTCGAGTTGATTATGTATGCTGTTATGGGTTTATATTTGTGTACGCATGCACAACCGGAAGTCGTAAACTGGATGTTGGGTTACAACACCCGTTAAAAGTTCATTTGAGTTTTATAATTATATATGTATATATATATATATATGCGTAGTTAATTCCCGCTCATAAATTTTTATTAGTATTTTTGGGCGCTTTTTAAGATACATTCGGTAAATTGATTTTTTAAGCATTACGTTCTTAATTGTCGTGCTGAAAATAATAATACATTAAAAAATTATGAAAAATCATCGAGTAAGAAGTTATTTAGTTAAAATTCATTTTTAACAGAAAATTGGGTAAAATCACATTTTTTTAGACATTATAAAGTAGGCAGTCGGAGTCTACACGCAGGGGACATAACTCCGAAACAAATATTTTAGATTACTTGTGTCATGGCTGCAATATTTGTTGTCTATAGCGATAGACTTTTTTTTACTAAAAACACAATAGGTGTTGTTCTACTTGGTGTAATTTTCGTAATTTTTGGATATATTACTATTTTCGACATCGCAATTAAGTAACTAATATTGTTTTTGTTTAAAACCATGCTTGTCGACTTGTTGACTATATCTTAACAAACACCGTCTTTTTTTATATGCAAACGCCTGAATCTAAAAAAAATTACGATTGTGAATTAATTCTATCTTTTAGTTTTTGGAATAATAACTACATGCTCTGAAGGAGGAAATTCACTTTTATTGAGCTTAATATTTGTTAAAACTTAAAATATTATTTATAAAATACATCTACCTAAAAAGTATGATCTTAAGAATATATATAAATATTATATAATAATAAATAAATTATGTTTTTTAATTAGTCAGGATCAGTGCTTTCACACTTTGAGCAATAATCAAAGTTGCTGCATGTATTTCTGGTTTCACATAAGCTACTATAGAAAAAAAAATATCACTAGCAGTCAGTGTTGCCTGGTCGTAGCAAATACTTAAATATGATATCCTAATTCATTCAGATATTGTATTTATTATTGAGACAAGTCTCTATTGATTATTATATTGTACCCAATATATATAATAGTGGCCTGGCCATGAAATATGCTTAAATATGATATTATATTCATGTGGATTTCATATTTATTATTATAGAGCCAATACTCTATACTATTTTTATATTGTACTTAATACATAGTAGTGATTTTAAAAGATGAAAAATAAAAAAAATATAACTTGGATGCCATCAGCTGGAATTGAAATCAAAACATTTAGTGCTCCAGTCTTATTTGCTACTGTCTGAGCTATTATCAGATGGATAAGAAATAGTTAAAAATTAATCAACTTTAGCATATAAATGTATATTTGCACATGCATACAATACCACTTTTAGTCGACTTAAGTAAGTTCCAATTTTTTTTCAATTTGAATCCCTTACCAATTATTTTTTTGCCAGCTAAAAACCAAATTAAATTTGTTCCACGGGTCTGAATCCCCTATATATCAAGTTTCGAGTCTGTTGACCAAAATTGACAGAGGAGTTTGGTAGAGACCGTTCCTCACACAGACAGAGAGACAAGGTCACTTTTATCATTATATTCGGTTTAATGTCTGCTTTACAAGCTGAAATATATTTGATAACTTTTAGAAATTGACTTCTAAACCAACTTATCTCTGCCCAAGTCTTTGTTCATCCATTTCTCATGTCCATTCTTATCCTCTTGTGTTTTTATTTTTTATTTTACCCTGCCAACTAATACTGATATCTCAACTATTTTACATCTACTGACCCAAAAACTCTCATCTATTCTTTCAATGTGGCCATACCATCAAAGTCTCCTGTTCTACACACATCTCACTCTAATGTACAGATTTAATCTTTTTTTTTTTTCTGCACTCATAACCAATATTCCATTCCAACTAGCCATATGAATCACAGTTCAAGGATGCAAATTTGACCATCCATCCAGTAGAAATAAACCTCAGGAGTTTGGATATCTCCAATCCAAACTATCACATCCTTACATCATTTGTAGACATCTATGCTGACGACACTACCATTTATGGTAGCACATCTAAGACAGTAAACGACCAAGTTCTCTCCAATTCTCTCTCCTCTGATCTTGAGCACGTAGTACAATGGGGTAAAGAATGGCTGGTTACTTTTAATGCATCTAAAACCAAGCTTCTCTCTTTACATCATCAACATTCTGATCCACATCTGACATCAATTGAAATGAATGGCTCTCGTCTTCAGGAGGCCTCAAGTTTTGACAAACTTCTTGGCTTGACCATTACTCCTGATCTTAAATGGAACACATACATCAAATCTGTTGCCAAGGCCGCTGGAAAAATGGTGGGATCTTTCTATCGATCCGGTAGATATCTCACTGCTGATGCTATTCTCTATCTATATAAGAGCCAGGTACGTCCAAGGATGGAATACTGTTGCCACATCTGGGCAGGAGCTGCTAGAAAGGACTTGGCCTGCCTTGATAGGGTTCAAAATAGACTTCGTAGCCTCGTAGGAGATGTCCTTTTCTCTTCCTTGCAACCTTTATCTCACAGAAGAGATGTTGCGAGTTTGTCTCTGATGTATCATTATTTTCATGGAAAGTGTTCGAATGAGCTTCAATCTATGGTCCCCCCTCGCCAAACTTTCACAAGAAACACTCGTCTAGCTGTAAACACTATCAATAATTCCCCCCACTCTTTATCTGTGCCTAAACCTAAACGTAGATTCCATGAACAAAGCTTTTTTCTTAGAACTGCACGCTTGTGGAATTGTCTTCCGTTTTCCTGCTTTCCGGCTGACTACAATATGGTTGTCTTCAAGTCTAACGTAAATAAGTTCTTGATGAGCCGTTCCATATAAGTTATCAACTTTACCAAATTTTCATTACTAATGATTACTATAATGTCCAATTTCTACTGTACACTCTTTAACCCTTATCCTTGAGTGGCCTGTTGGCCTTGATAATGTGGTGATGCCTATGTAAAAAAAAAAAAAAAAAAAAAAAAGATTATTCTATTTGCTGTGAGTGATTTGGGCCCCTGTAGCCTTTATGTACAATCACAATTCCTCTGGTTATGGTCTGTTATTAGATCTCATATTAAAAGATGATTTTTTTGTTTATTTCTGTTGTAACATGCTTGTATTTTCTCTTACTAGGTGTATCAGGTTCTCACGAAACTGCCACAATTGGAGGTGAAGATGGAATTAAAGCACACCAACACTGAAGCACCTGGCGAAATTGTGTCAACTCCTGTGTCGATATCAAAATCAGGTCAGTTATCTAGAAGTTATATTTTATTGGGATGAGAGAAGAGACCATGAACCCCCACAAAAACTTATCTGGCTTCTGTACACTACAACTTTTATTCCTCTATCTGTAACCCTTTGTTATAGGACAAGCTGATCTACCCTTTTCAGGAATAATAGACTCACCCAAAGATAATAAATATGGTTACATCTAAACATCAAGATAGTGTTTTGTGGCATTCATTTGCCACTTGGCTGTGATCACAGACATATATCCATTGTGGTTCCAATCTCAATAAGCAGTTCAACAGAAACTGGGCTATTTCACTGATTTTTTTATCTGGTGGGCTGAGTTATTCATTCTAGTTATTCCTAGGAGGGTCCACCTATTACATGCCGTGTATACATAGCTGGTCGTGTAGCAACTCATGTCATCTAGTGGATGTAATTGTATATGTGTGTGTATCTATGTATCAATTTGTATAATGTTCATCCGTGGGTGTGCATTTCACACATTTACAATTCACAGATAGATTTATAAATGGGACAATAACATACGATGGACACTTCTTTTAACAAAAGGGTGAATGACATCTTTGTCTGTGGCACACCAGACAAAAGGACACATACCTTCTATCACTAGTTCATCTTGAATCTAAAGGATCTGTAAAGTAAAACTTTCCCTCTGAAATAAAACATCATACGCAAAGTTATATTTTCATATATAACATTTATTTCTATGATTCTCAGAGTTTGCATGCTTTTCTCTTTGTTCCTACATTATCTAGTGTATCCACTGAAATGCTTCCATAGACTGTAGACACTGAAAATCTCTCCCAAACTAATTCCAGTCAGTCTCTTGATCAACTCTAACTGCCCTACTACCTGATCTGTATTGTGAATGTATGATAAATCGTTTCTTTGTTCATTAACTGACATCACATACCAAGGTCAGTCTTTACTGTTTTGTTTATGTAACTAAAATTCCCAAATCTCTTATCACACACATTTTCAACTGGCCTCACTAAATCCAATCTTTGTGATATAAATATTTAGCATATATATTTTATTGTTTTAAATACCTGTCTCATCTCGATAACATTTTTTCTCTATTGACTATTTCATATTCAAGCATGTCACAGTGCCACCCCCTTACCTCCTCATTCCATCTGGTCATCTGGTGCTATCCCGGGAGTCTAATTCCAACACTCTTTTTATTTACCCTTTTTCGAAAATGTACATACATTTTTCTCTGTCGTCTTCCTCCTATTCATATGAAAAAATCCCTAGATTTTCTTTTCATACTCTACTTCAGAAACCCCATCCGCATTATTTTTTTTGTTTCTTTGGTCAGTCATTACCCATTGACTGCTCCCTTATTTAATTTAGATCAGAATCCCTTTCCGGCCAAAAGCACTACCAATAATTTTCCCCATTCTTTATATGTGCCTAAACCTAAACGTAGATTCCATGAACAAAGCTTCTTTCTTAGAACTGCACGCTTGTGAAACTCTGTTCCATTTGCCTGCTTTTCAGCTGACTACAATTTGTCTTCAAGTCCAATGTAAACAAGTTCTTGATGAACCGTCTTCCTAAGTAATCCAATTTACAAAATTCGCACTACTTACGATTACTACACTATAATCCCATTGACTACTGTACACCCATTAACCCTTATCCTCGAGTGGCCTCCGGGCCTTGATAAATGGTGACTTCTATGTAAAAAAAAAAAAAAAAAAAGAAAAAATTACATTTCCGTTGGGTATGGGTTCTGTTACCCTGATAAATGGTGACTTCTATGTAAAAAAAAAAAAAAAAAAAAAAAAAAATTACATTTCCGTTGGGTATGGGTTCTGTTACCCTGATAAATGGTGACTTCTATGCAAAAAAAAAAAAAAAAAAAAAAAAAAAAATTACATTTCCGTTGGGTATGGGGTCTGTTACCCTGATAAATGGTGACTTCTATGCAAAAAAAAAAAAAAAAAAAAAAAAAAAATTACATTTCCGTTGGGTATGGGGTCTGTTACCCTGATAAATGGTGACTTCTATGTAAAAAAAAAAAAAAAAAAAAAAATTACATTTCCGTTGGGTATGGGGTCTGTTACCCTGATAAATGGTGACTTCTATGTAAAAAAAAAAAAAAAAAAAAAAAATTACATTTCCGTTGGGTATGGGGTCTGTTACCCTGATAAATGGTGACTTCTATGTAAAAAAAAAAAAAAAAAAAAAAAATTACATTTCCGTTGGGTATGGGGTCTGTTACCCTGATAAATGGTGACTTCTATGTAAAAAAAAAAAAAAAAAAAAATTACATTTCCGTTGGGTATGGGGTCTGTTACCCTGATAAATGGTGACTTCTATGTAAAAAAAAAAAAAAAAAAAAAAAATTACATTTCCGTTGGGTATGGGGTCTGTTACCCTGATAAATGGTGACTTCTATGTAAAAAAAAAAAAAAAAAAAAAAAAAATTACATTTCCGTTGGGTATGGGGTCTGTTACCCTGATAAATGGTGACTTCTATGTAAAAAAAAAAAAAAAAAAAAAAAAAAATTACATTTCCGTTGGGTATGGGGTCTGTTACCCTGCCATTGATATCGGCTGTTCATTCACAGTTAATTAAAGCTCCTTTCACAACTCGTCTGATGGCTTTTTTTGACTCTCTCTTTAATGGGTGTTAATAGCTCTTAGGCCACTTATGCATCCCCTAGAATATTGATCCCATCTTTGTTCCATTGAGTCATCCAATGCTATCCTGGGAGTCCAATATCAAACGCACCCTCACAGGACTTGCCTCCTGTCTTTCGGGTGGAATAAATTTATTGCTTACTGCCTGGGATACCCTGACTGAGGAATGCCAATAGGGGTTACACAGACAATTTTTAATAGGCCAGAGTGCTTCTCCTTTAGGAGTGCTGGATTGACTCTCCCCACCTCCCGACCTTGTGTCACATCTTCCTGCGATGAAAAGGAAGTAAATACAGTGACTTGTGGCAGCTATGGCCCCAGAATCATGACGTGTACTTATACTTTTGCTAATACATTTTTTTTAAATTTTGCTATTGTGTTTGTCTTAATTATTACCAGCCTGCAAGACCACAAAACTCTTAATCACTGCTTTTGATGTTCGTTCAATTAAAGGCTCTACTGAGTTCCCTGTGAATTTGAAGTCGTAGACTCATTCTGCTATCTTGATGATATGATTCGCAATTTTCATGTTTATCAAGCCATCATCGAACCATAAGTGAAACGGTGCTAATAATTTGTTACGGTTTCTGTGTTGATATATCATGACGTCTGTGGGGCACGGCAATCAAATTTGATCTTGTTTGTATGAATTCTATAGGGCAAGTTTTGTGAGTTTTTTTTCTTATCTTGACTTGTCGTCCACTCTCACTAGCTAAGCAGGGTCAAGTTTAAAACAACTCCATCTATAGTACCATATTACATGCAAGTGACTGCTGGGTTCCTGCTAATCTTGTCTTTCTGTGGATCCACTGGAATGACAGGGTTGTGGTTTGGTGGATTTGTAGTGTGCGTCTTGATAACAGAATTATTTAATGAACTTAATTTATGAAGATTTGAAAATAAATTTTAGGTTTACTTTCAGCAACCTCATAATTCTCATTTCCCTTATTTTGTCCTTTAGCCCTCACATTCCATAATTAATGTTTCTGACAAAGGGGCAATAATTGCTGTTTGCTGGGTTGAAATCTATATCATACATATCGTTGGTTAGCTTTTGACCTTGAAGTGATATGTTTTTAGCTCCTTACATGAAGTGGCTACATGCTTTGTCTGGAGTGATTTCTAGAGAAAACAAGTACATGGTCCCCATGAGTGCACAGTGAAAGAGGCATAAAAAAAATAAGTTCAGCCCCAAAAGTCCCCAGGGGACGTCAAGTCTTGGGGAAAAATGAAAAAAGGGTGCAGTTTTAGGACTTAACATATGCAAATTTGAATTCTGCACCATGCAAAAAAAAAAAAGAAATGACTAAGTCCATCATTTGCCCCCCCCCTTTTAGCTCCAAAAGTCCCCAAAGCCTTAACATAAATAAAATTTAAGTTCAGCACCATGCAAAACTGTTAAATAGACATACACCGAAAATTTTGGACAAATATGGTAAAATAGTCCCAAAAATGGAGTGTTTTTATTTGCCCTAAAAGAGCCCGTGGGGCACACCCAAGTGTTATCGCGAAGTATAGACAAACAAAATTATATAGAAATCAATTAGTCACAACTTTTCAGAAAGTTTTATAAAAATCCAAGGCATCAATTTTTTTTAATAAGCACAAAAGTGCCAATTTTAGTAATTTTAACGCAAAAGGCACCCCTTGGGAGGGAGGGGGGGGCTGAGTGTTCCCATTCTGTTACTCTTTTACTCATATCATATTTAATGTTTGTGCAGAATTTTAAAACATTCCAAGGCGTAGTTATTAAGAAAAGTGCAGACGAACGAACGGACAATGGTGAATTTATAGGTCCACCCTCCTTTTGTCGGGGGACCAAAAAATCTGATGCTCTGGTATTGGGGCCGAAGGTGTTCAAACTGAAGTTGGCTCTGCATTTCAACCTATGGTGTTCTGGATGTGTTGAATGAAGCTTTGGTTGGATAAACAGATGTATATGCATCCCAATTGGTGTTATTCAGGATAAAGGCCACAAAAGACTTCAAATGATTCAGTTGAAGCTGAGCTCAAGCAATAACACATTGAAACTAACATAAATAATGGAATAGCATGGAAAAACTCATTTCGTGCTGCCACGGCTAACATGCAACTCACTTATGATGTGGTCTATGATCGGGGTTAAGCATGTGGGGATCTACACTATCGCTAAACACCTTGTGTCGAGAACATCTGTAACAATTAACATCATGACGTTTGTAAAAAAAAAAAAATTCAAAGTAACAAAAATTACTTTCAATAACTTTGTAAACAAGTTGGTCATTTTTTTCTTTTTATTTCCGGGTATTGATGAAATACTGTTTTCTACACGCATCAGCTCGATTTAAAAATAAGGTTTCTTCTCCTTTGCATATCTTCGAAGCATGTGACCATACAACAGTTTCTCACTTTTTTTCATGCAGTTCTCTGCATTGTTGTGCATCAGCACTGCTGGGGTTTTTACCTCAGAACCAAAATCAACAAAGTTTGAACCATTCTTGTTATCATCTTTTCCTTGTTGCTTGTGGTATAATGCTGGTCCTGTGTAGTTCTAGGAGGTTCACCTTCCCAGGTTTTGCCTTCTCTCTTTGAGAAGAGGTTAGTTTATTGCTAATCGCCTGAGATTCCTCTACAAATGAATGCCAATAGGGTTGCTCAGGCACTTTTTGCTTCTCTTTGAGTGCGCTGACTTTTCAATCCAACTTTCCGATCTTTGTGTGACATTTCTTCCCATGGAAGAGAATAAATACCCTTTCTTGTATTCTGCAATATCTTTCAAGCTGCTCCGGTTGGACTGTAGATGGCAGACAAGGCAATGTTGCATCATATGGTCTTCCTCTCCACATTCACAGACGGTTGAGTCAGTTTTGTGGCTCCATCTGGCTTATATATAACTTTTGACCGCCCCATTTCTGTTCTCAGGCGAATGAATGTTTTCCACTGGAGCCACTGAACTGGGAGGGAAGGTCTCAGAAGTGGATGTTCCCATGTAGGTAGGGAGGGGCATTGTACGGTTTGGTCTTTTCCTGAGATGTGGTTAGAGGTGGTACATATAGCTATTATCAGCCCGCAAGGCTACAAAACTCTTAATCACTGCTTTTGATGTAATCGTACCGTTTGTTGAATTAAAGGCTCTACTGAGTTCTCTGTGAATTGTGATTTTAGAGTTGATACAGCTAATTTTATACGAATGGCTGAGGAAGAGTTCCTTTGACTTTAATTGTTGGCCTTTGAAGCAAGTTAAAAATCATGTTGATTTGAAATGATATATCCATTTACAACAAATGTGCATGTAAAAAATGTAAAATTGGTTGCTCATAGTCGAAGGCAAACCAAAGGCTCCCTTTTCATGAACTACTACACAAAGGTGTAAGGAAGGGCACTTTTCTTAGGATTACTACACGTATCTCTGATCTTCATCTTTTACTGTTGCACGTTTGAGCAAAGGGGACATCAAATACCATTTTCTTACTTTTTGATATGATGACTCCTAGCATTGAACCCTCATCTCTTGACTGAAAAGCAAACACTGTACTCATTATGCCAGACAGAAACAATTCTGAACTTTCCTTTAAAAAATAAATCTCAAAATATTCATCATTTCAAAAATGCAAGCAAAAAAGAAAAAACAATTTACATTAAATGCTGAATTAACACATTCTGGCGGACTTTAACAGAAATAATTTACAATATAATCAGAATGTTTTAAATAAACTACAACATAAAAACTAGATTTATTTTAGATATGTGTGTAGTTATGAAGGCTGGTAGCAATGCAGAAAAGCCAGAATGGTGAAAGAAAGATGAACACAAGCAAGCGAGGAGACAACATTTGGGTTATGAATTTTTACAAAATCTTTGATTTTTCAAAATTAGATTTTGTGAAGATTCATAACCCAAATTTTGTTTTCACTTGTTTATTTGTATTCATACTTTCTTTCACCATTCTGGCTTTTCTACATTGCTAACATCCTTCATAAATATCTGCTTCCCAACAAGGCTTCAAGCAAACTACATTTATTTTGTTTTACTTTTATAATTGTAGTACTATTTAATATACTAAAGCATATAAAATAATATCTCATTTTTAAAAATTTTATCCATTTTCCTTATTGACCTATGATTATATATTTCTTTATATATATATATTTTTTTTTTATATATATTTTTCATTTTTAATGTAAACTAGTCTGGGGACCTGGTGTTGCCTGGGTGTTTGTAGGTATGTGTTGAGCAAAAAAAAAAAAAAGTTGTAGTAGGCAGGCAGGTTCGAACCCGTGACATGAAGGTGGAAAAGAAAGTGGAGGTGTGTGTGTAAGGATGTTGGTTTAAAAAAAAAAAAAAAAAAAAAAAAAAAAAAAAAGTGGTAGGAGACAGGCAGATTCAAACCTGTACCGCGAAGGAGGAAAAGAAAGTGAAAAAAAAACAAAAAAAACGTGACGTATTAGCTGCTGCACCCATTATCAAACTGGAAGTGACATAAGTTCAAATTAAGGCAAGACAATCAAAAAGAGGCGATGACTTTTGAAAATATCGGCAAAAAAAAAAAAAAAAAAAAAGAAGCAACCCCTCCTTGTAGAAAAGTGCCCAGTTGAGAGCGAAGGAATTAATGTTTTTGGCCAATCTTTCGATATTTGTCATCCAAAGGGTTATGATTCAAAATGATACTGATCTCGTGAAAATTTGTTGCCTTTGTCAAAAGATTTTGCGAGATATACATGCATTCATACATTTAAACAGACAGGTGAGATTTATATTATAGACGTTTCTAAGCCGGTTTTTGTTTTGTATATCCTATCTGTATAATGCTGGCTTTCTTCTCTTCTGATGAGAAGCATTTAGCTTTGAAATGCCATGGCCTAAAGATTATTTTCCTCCTCTTCCTTCCTTATTGATCTGATGATGCAATAAAGTCTTATGTAACTTTTATTCCTCATCTTTTAATTTAATATATTCTCATGAATCCCAGGCAACATCAAGTTGATACAGCCAATTTCATACGAATGTATGTGCTTCCAATTATGTGTCTGCAAGTGCATGTAATATAATTGTTTTAATGTGGTTTTTTTTTAATATCTTTTTATAGATTCCAGTCATCTTTCCAAAAAGTGGATAAAAGTATTTGCCGATGAAGAATGCACCCTCCAAGTGAACTTGTTTCGGATCAACAAGTCAGGGGTACGTCTTTGAAAATTTGACATTTTTTTCATTTTGATTTTACAAGGATTTCACATTTTTTCATTTACTTTTTGGTTATTACTACTGCAGCATAAGCGACTACTATGGTAGGAGCCAGATTGGGAGGGGGCAACCTGAGTAAGAAGTTGTGCAGAAAGATGTTTTTTCACAGTACATTTAAATTTCTACATGTTGCTATGATTGGAAAAAATGGCGTACAGGAAAGGCATATTAGTCCAAAATTTTCAGTGTATGTCTATTTAGCAGTTTTGCATGGCACTGAACTCAAATTTTATTTATGTTAAAGCATTGGGGACTTTTGGAGATAAAAGGGAATTTCAAAGGCAAGCAGTTTAAATTATTAACTATTAAAGTTGAAAAAAAAACTCTTCTGTCATCTTGGGATCTCTACAGTGAACAGGTGGTATTTTGCTTCTTGTTGGGGGTATTTTCATTTAAAAGATACAAGTTCAGTAAGTTCATTGGAGCACATTCTGTTGAAATACTTGCAAAAAAAAAAAAAAAAAAAAGGCATAGGTGCAACACTGCAGTGATGCAACAAGGAGTTGAATCTTATTAGATAGTGGAAGACTAATTAGATTAAAAATTAGTTTTCGGACACTGTTCAAGAGGGAGAGAGTCTAGTGGTTGGTGCACTCACCCAGATGTGGCAGCCAAATTCCATGCATGGGCAAATAGTGGCTTTATACAGATATAGAATATTAGCAGGTACACAAAGTTTTCTAGCCTGGTAAAGAGAATCCATATTCTTTGCAGCAGACTTGGCAGAATCTCCTATGTACTTCTTCCAATTGATGTTCTCTGAGATGTTCAGGTTAATAAGTTTGAATGTTGGTTTCTCGGGAAAAGTGCTATTGGCCATGACAATCGATAGTTAGAAGGTTTCTTGTACAGTAGAACCTCAGGATACGGCATTAAAAATTAGTAACAAAATACACTACAGTATGCAATACACATGTATATAATCAAATAATATTATAAATAACACCGTAAAGTGGGGCAAATACTGGAACCAGGGTCCGGAAAAATATTGTATTCCACATCATAACCTAAAAAACAAAAAAAAAACGTATCCTAGGGCCATCATATCCCCGGGTTCTGCTGTAATTGTTAAAGGAAAGCAGCTTAGTCTTAGTAGCATTAAATATTAACATCCAATTTTGACCCCATTCTACTACAGACTGGAGGTCATTCTCTAAAGATTCAGCCATTGCCTTGCTTGTGTTGGTATTCGATTTATCCCTATGGTGGGAATAGATTGCATTATCTAAAATACGATTGTACTGAGGCGGATGTTTATGATGATTGTTAATAGTATAGATCCAAGTATCGACCCCTGAGGCACATCTGCAGTGATGTGATATTTTCTTTCTTTTTTTTTTTTTTTTTTAACTCTTTTTACTTCAGACAAAGCATATGGCCGCTTGGAATGTGAGGGGGATTGTGTGTAACAGAGAACTGTGGAGAGTTGAGCACTGAGATATCTATTGACATATTAAGATTTACATTTCTGCATAGTAATACAGTCAGGGAAACAGGGAGGGAATTTCAAAGTCTAGCAATTCAAGGGAAGAAACTATCAGAGTAGGAGGAGACTTTCCAGCATCTAGGGACTTCAACAGTGAAAGGGTGAGATTTTGCTGCTTGTTGGGAGTATGTACATTGACGAGGGCACAAGTGTTATGAGTTTGAATGTACGACCATTGAGAACGACCTGGATCATTCTTTAAACCAAGAAAGATCTGAGTAGATTAAGTATTTGTCCACTAAAACCATAGGAGTTCATTTTCCTGAGAAGACTTTCCAGCCAGACCTTGCAGATATTTAACATTATTAATCACTCTAGCTTCACATATTAATTTTTATAAAGTATGTTCAAAGATGACCGTTTAAGAATTTTAGCAAAAAATAAAAAAAAAAGCTATTTTTTTTATTTAACATTTTACATTTATTAAAAAAAAAAAAAAAAAAAAAAAAAAAAAAAATTATATATATATATATATATATATATCTTTAACATTTTACATTTATTTAAATATATATATTTTTTAAAGTTTATAGCAGCTTGAATTTGTTCCTTAAGTTCAATGCTGCTATGGAGCCTTGTTCAGTTGACGTTGCCTGAAAACATCCGATTGGAAAAAATCTGGAGAACTCAAGTCTGGGGAGAAATATATAGTTACGGAGATTTCGGAATTTTTAGTTTGCTTTGGTCAATAGCTACTGAAGCATAAGTGGCTACTGTGATAGGGATTAGATTTATGGGAAGGGGGATAATTTGAATGGGTAGAAAGACATAACAAACTCTGTATATATGATCCTTCCCTTCATACTTTTGCATTGTCCACCTATTGGTGGGTGACTAGTCCTTTGTTTTCTTTGGTAGCTCTTGGATACAACAGGTTTGGGTTAGTGATGGTGGCCGTTTAATGCTAGGAACAGTGTGTCTTGTTCACATAACCATGGTAATCATTATTTCTCCTTTCTCAGGTGTAGACTACAATTTTATCTGAATAATAAAATTTAAAAAAAAAGTCTATATCCTGAAATGTCTTTTTCTCTTTTTGAAGCTGATTCTTTATCATTTGGATTGTTCCAGATACTCTTCTCATCTTGAGTATTATTTACATAATATTTTTGCTGATGCAACCACCAACTGTCTTAACAGGAATCTGTATGGAATTTCAAACTTGGTCCTTCTTTAATTTATGTAGATTGTTGCTGTTCAGTCAACCATGTCTGGATAAAAGTTCAAAATTTTTTTTAATTACATTCTTAGTATTGTTTGTATAGAGGATTGAATCTTCAAACTCTAGAAGACTCACTTAGAACTTATTGCTTAATACTTTATCCATTGCACTACAGGTCTATGTGGAAATTCTATTATATTTATTCTATTAATACAGGGTGACCCCCCCCCCAAAAAAAAACGGGCCCCAAGTCTAATTAGGCCCCGTTTCTTAGTGTTTTGTCCGAATGAAATGAAACTTTGGTCATAACTTGTTTATTATATTCAAAACATCACCTCAAAACAATAGGGTCTTTGGCCTTTTTGTCTCCGTTCTACAACATATGTTCTAGATGGCCTCCATTTAGCTTTTGTTTTTTTAATTAATTTTGACACTGTTAAGTTGTGTTGTTTACATTGTGTGTATTTAATACAAGGACAAGTGAGATGCATGTTGAGTTTTTACATAGAAAAAAAAATTTGTTCAAATTGTGCATATGGAGATTATGATCTTGACTATATAAAATACTGTGATCATGATCTTGACTATATAAAATACTGTGATCATGATCTGCACTGTATAAAATATTGAGATTATGATCTTGACTATATAAAATACTGAGATTATGATCTTGACTATATAAAATACTGAGATTATGATCTTGACTATATAAAATACTGAGATTATGATCTTGACTATATAAAATACGGAGATTATGATCTTGACTATATAAAATACGGAGATTATGATCTTGACTATATAAAATACGGAGATTATGATCTTGACTATATAAAATACGGAGATTATGATCTTGACTATATAAAATACGGAGATTATGATCTTGACTATATAAAATACGGAGATTATGATCTTGACTATATAAAATATGGAGATTATGATCTTGACTATATAAAATATGGAGATTGTGATCTGGACCATATAAAATACGGAGATTATGATCTTGACTATATAAAATATGGAGATTGTGATCTGGACCATATAAAATACGGAGATTGTGATCTGGACTATATAAATATGGAGATTATTAATATTGATCATATAAACGAACCAAAAAGAATCTGATGTGGGTCGAGTGCATTGTTAATATTTTAATTATTCCCAAGTTTGTGTTTCTTTGAATACTAATCTGTTTTCATGAAAAATTTTGCGTTAATTTTTATTCAAACTTTGCTTTTGTCATTTAATAGAAGAAAAAGAAAGGTACTTCTACAGACGAGACAGGATTTATATCAACACATATGTCTGTGATTCATAGAACAGATAAAAAATGACTGAAGCAGTTAACGATCTGAATGACACGAAAAAATTTAAGGACAAAATTAAACATGCCAAGGATTAGATTAAAGTTTTAAAGAAATGAGCCTCTAGAGTTGAAAAAATTTCCTAAAATAAAAAAAGTTGATTCTCTTATCAATTTTGAAAAAATTATTAAATCTATTAAAACATGGAGAAGTTGGCTGACACAACGAGAGCATGCTACTCCTTGTGGATTTATTCGAAATTTTCTGCTGACTGATTCCCAAATTTGATATGATACAACTGAAGAAGGTTGGAGATTACATTAACTAAAAATTATTGTAAAATTTACTAACTTGTTACAGGAAAGGAGCTTAGTCTTAGTAGCATTAAATGTTAACATCCAATTTTGACCCCATTCTACTACAAATTGGAGGTCATTCTACAAACATTCCGCCATTGCCTTGTGTTAGCATTTGATTTATCCCCAGAACATAGTTGATTGAACAAGAACAATCTATCTATGTAGATTAAATAAAGTCTCAGTTTGAAATTCCATACAAATTCCCATTGTGAAAATAACACTCAAGATGAGAACAGTAGTCTGAATAATCAATCCTCATCTCAAAAATTCAGAAATATAATCCAAATGAAATGCTGTATTTGTTTTTACTAAAATTAAGCGAAAAAAAAAAAAAAAGCTTCTTTTTTTTTTAATTCAAGTTGCTGTTTATTGCTTTTGAAAACGTCTGAATACAACTAACAACAAATTATCATTTGAGTAAGAAATCTGTCTTTTCTTTTAATCTCTCATTATTTTACACCTCTTGGTTTTTCAGAAACAGGACGCAAAGGCATACTCACCCAAATTCCCAAAAGTCAAAGACGAAGGCTGGATCCTGATTATCGGTGACATTGAGGGCAGAGAATTGATTGCTTTGAAACGTATCACCTGCCAAAACAACAAGAGTCGCCCGCACGTGGCATTCTTCACACCTGAATCGCCAGGCCGCATCATCTTCACGCTATACTTGATGAGTGATTCATACCTCGGAATGGACCAACAGTTTGACATTTGTCTCGATGTTGTCCCTTCGCTGCCGTCACTTTCAGCCGACGCAATGGAAACCAATTAAAATTCTTTCATTTCAAAGAATTTCTGTAATGGACAAACTTTAAATTTAAATTTGTTTTTTTGAATCTGCAGAAAATTACAAAATAATTTTAACAACAACAAAAAAAATATTGAATTTAAGTTGAATATTAAAAAATAGCGTTCGCATTAAACTCCAAAAATTAAATGCAAATTTTCTATAAAATTGCATCTACATGCAGATACAGAGTTTGAAAAATTTTAGTTTGAATTAAAATCAAAAATTCATTTATTTTGTTTCGAAAATAGTTCTTTCTTGTTTAGTTCTTATGCCATGCCTAAAAGATAGTTAAAAAAAAAAAAAAAAAAAAAATTATATTGACGTCAAGAATAGTTATCTCCCTTATTACTTATCTCCCTTGTAAGTTAAGTAGATTTACCTCCCTTGATGATAAGGACCTGTTCAGAAGTATTTATAGTATCCCGTTATCCAAGTATCTTTCACAGGATTCTATTAAAAGATACGGTTCCAGAATTTCTCTCTACCCGTTACTAAGTTATGGAGTCGATTGCAAACAAAACGATTAGTATTGTTTTGTGTAAGCCACCATCTTTATATATCTGTCTAATTTAGGAATCGATTCGCTTAAAGTTTAAATCAAAGTTTTGGAAAAGATTTTTTTTCCTCATGAGCACGTGCAGAATAAGAAGATACAATTGTCTACTTCATGGATGCTAGAGGTTAGACTCAAAAAACAATTTAAAATAATAAAAGAAAGCCCTTTTCCATAAAAATAGAACTCACAACTGAAATTAAAAACCTTGAAAAAAAAAAAAAAAAAAATTAAATTTCTGCCAACTTGACATGTTTAATATAGTGTTAGAAAGTTTTAATTTTGTGAATTTGTAGCAAATTTACAAAACATGGGAGAAAAAGTATATTCAATTATGTTGTTTAGCTGGTTTTTTTTGTTGTTATTTCTGCAGCTTATTTTCACATTTCCAGCAATAAATTCCTTAGATTAAAAGAAAAAATAAAATCAAAATGCTTAAAGAATTTCAGCATTCGATAATTATCTTTTTAAAACCCAGATCATTCATAGCCAACAAGAACTTAATAAATTTTACCATCAATGGATAAACTCAAATGCAGGGTTTCTTTATTTTAACAATAATAATAATAAAAAAATAAAAAAAAATAGTTTTAACACTGAAATAAAATTTCATCTGATTTTCAAAATAATATTTTTGGTGAAACTGCTTTAAATTTTTCATGTTCATAATTTATTTTAAAATGCAATGAATTATGAATGTTTAATTGGATTTTTTTTTTAAATTGTTGTGTTAAAAAGTTATTTCTCAAATAAATCAGAAAATTTCTATTTTGTGTTTATATTAAAAAAGGATTTTAATCAGTTTTGTTTTTTTGTTTTTTTAGCTAAATTATATGAAAATTTCATGGCATGCATTCATTTTCCAGGTTTTTGTAAATGTAGTTTCAGAATATATTTCAAGGTAAGAGCTCTTTGTTAAATGATGGATGTTTCAAATTTGTTAAATGATGGATGTTTCAAATCTGAAACTTGTGTAGATGTAGACATTTTTTTTCTAATATCAAAGTTGTTTTCAAACTGATACCACCACTGCTGTATGCGTTCAAAGTTCTGTTAGTAGAACAGTCAGATGGGCGAAATAATAGTTTCCATTTTAAATAATGTGATACTCTTCTATAAAAAGAATTTAGTTCTGTATGTGAGAAAAAAAAAAAAGGGATGCCAGTAATATAAAAATCTTGCATTCTGGTGGCAATGAAGTCGCTGAAGGCGTTTTTGATTTCGCCTAGGTTTTTTAAACATTTCTCATGTAGAAAGTTGTTGAGATGCTTGAAAAAGTGTTAGTCGGTAGGTAGGTGACAGGTCTGGAGAGTATGGTGGATGAGGTAAAATTTCACAGCCCAATTCATTCAACTTCTGCAGGGTTGGTTTAGCAACGTGCGGTTGGGCATTGGACCTTTTCTGTTGATTAATGCTGGGTGTTGTTGTCAAAGTTTCATCCATTTGTTGACAGTACTTTTCTGCTGTAATGGTTTCGCCTCCATTCAAAAATCTGTAATCGATGAGACCAGTCGCAGACCATCAAACAGTCAGCATGACCTTCTTTTGGAGCAAATCTGGCTTTGGGAAGTGTCACGGAGCTTTGTCGACATCTAACCACTGAGCTGAGCATTGCTCATTGCCATAAAGAACCCACTGTTCATCACAAGTCACAACCATGGTGGGAAATTGGTCGTTATTTTTGCATAAAAGAAGGGAGATCACGCTTTATAACATTATTTCTTTGGTTTTCATTCAATTTGGGAGTCAATTTATCAAGTTCTTTTGTCTTTCCAAACTCTCAAGTGGTTCGAAATTGTCGTATATGATAAGTCTAATTCAAAAGCAAGTTCTCAAACAGTTATGCATAGATTGGCTTCGTCTAAGGCTCTTAATTGATCGTTGTCAACATCTGATGGCCAATCACTACACTCGGCATCTTCAAGACTCTCATCGCCACCACAAAGTTTCTTAAACCAACATTGTGCTGTGCATTCAGTAGTGGTTCCTGGACCCAACACTTTGTTGATATTGCGAGCTGTTTCAACAACTTTTCAGCCTAGCTTGAATTGAAATAAGAAAATTTTGCAAATCTGCTTTTTTCCATCTTGTATTCAACGTTCTGAAAAAAAGACAATTGTTTTAAAACGATTGTAATTTAAATGATTAGATAGAACGTAAAACACTATTTAAAATGATATATAAAGTAAAGGTATTATAACGAAAACTTCTTTGAAATAAAAATAAAAATTCTTTAAGAACCTTCTTGTCAACCTAATATAACCACTGTAAAAAAAAAAAAAAATAGAATCTCTTTTTTTTTTTGGTGGGTGGGAGTATATTTAGAACAGAGTTATCGATGTGAAGATAGTGTAATAAGAAATGTTATTAAATATTGGAATTTAATGTTGATAATTTAATTTAATGTTGATAATTTAATTTAATTTAATGTTGATAATGATATGAAAACCCACAACATTAAGTCTAGAATTGTAATAGGGAATTGACATTGAGATTTTTGATTTAATTTCGACTCATGTAACAAAGGTGATGGCCGAGATCCTAACTACAGCAAATAATTTTGATTAAAAATTTGCTTGGGATTCACTTAGACGTTAAACGAGATGATAATGTTGTATGTTTTACATGCTGGCATGTGTTGGACAGCTTTTGAAAATTGACTTCCAAACTGACTTATCACTGATCAAATCTATTTGTATATGAATTGGAAATGTTTAATCTTTCCTTCATTCATCCAGCGACATACGAGATGCCTTTAATAAGTTTCCAGACTTTCTTTTGTACAGGCATTCAAAATTGTCGTAGACACTCGAAAATTCAGTATGCTATTGCTATACATCCTATAAGATGACTGATTAATTTTTATGATTGCAGGTTCAAATGAACAGCTACAGCAGGAATTGGAATACATCCTACTAAAGCCTGATTGTCACAGCTAGTAAATTAAAAAAATGCAATCTGGATGGGAGGACATTTTAGACGAACAATATGCAATAAAATTTTCTTTTAAACTTGGAAAAAATGGCACAGAAGCATATGGAATGCTTCAGACTATCTAGCATGAATCGAGCGTCAGTTTCTGAGTGGCATAAGAGATTCAAAACAGGCAGGGAGTCAGAACACCAGAATTGATTATAAAGAATTTCATGAATAAGAACCGTCATGTGTCCATAGAAACCATAAGTGCACAGTTTGATGTCAGTGTGGGAACTGTACACAATTATTAATAAGGAACAGAAGATGCGAAAGATTTGTGCAAATGCACCAGTTCATAACTTCATCCTTGTTGCAGATTATTTTACCAAAATTGGCATCAGAACAGTTCCTCACACTCCCTATAGTCCAGGCCTTGCCCCTAATGTTTTCGCTAAGCTCATAGAAAAACTTATAGGCTGCTGCTATGAGACAGTTGAAGAGATGAAAGAGGCTGTGATGAGGGTAATTGACACTCACACAAGAGGACTGCCATGGGGCCCTCCAGAAGTTGAAAGTGCATTACAGCTGGAGGAGATTACTTTGAAGAGGACTAAAGTTATATATGTGTGTACTATCAATGAAAATGCCCATACGAAAAAAGTCTGGAAACTAAACTTATTGAATGCACCTTCGTATAAGCACGGTCTGAAAGATGCTTTCTGTTTAAAGGAGTCGTCATGTTTTTGCCACACCATTTTCGTGACCAAACGATGGAACCAACTGAGACTCTCAGAAGATCAAAAACGATAAATGTTTAATGGATAGAGTCTGGCCCATAAAACAGCAATTCTTCCCTCTTTGTCAGAAACATCACTCATGGAATGTGAGGACTAAAGGACAAAATAAAGGAAGTGAGATCATCCTGTTACTGGTTACAAGTTTTTATACAGTGGCAAGTGGTTAATAGCACAGATTGAAAATCTGGGTTTTCCTACTTCAAATCTGGTTCGTTCGATAGAAAAACACTTTCGATCAAAACCTACATGTGACCTTGTGTCCAAGTTTCCAGAGAGGAGGTAAATAAAATGAGAGATATAGCAGACACATTTTTTTTAGGAAGTTAATAAAATATTCTAATAGCCCGTAAATATTTATTTCCATCAACAATTAAACCTGCACTAAATAGACAGAAGCAATACAGAACACACATAATACAGTTACAAAATGCTTGAGTTTCTATCACCATGTTTTTTGCACTTTATTAAGTTGTCGTGTCTGGCAGATACAAATGTATGTTAAAGTGGAAAAGTTAAATTCTAGACGTGTTTTTGATTTTTGTTTGGTTTAGTTATCCGTGGAATTTTCAAAAAAAGAAAATAACATTAAATTTTTAAAACGGATCGATTAGAAGGACGCATTGGTTTTTCAGTTAGAAAAATTAAATTCTTGCAAGTTAGAGGTTTTTTATTTTTTGGAAAATGCTGCACATACCTAAACAAAACAAATAACTCCCCCTCCAAAAAAAAACAAAAACAAACATGAAAACGAAAACAATATTTTTTTTTTAACGGATCAATTAGAGGATTGCATTTATTAAAAAAAAAAAAAAATATGATTTGGTTGTTTTTGTTTTACGGCGTATCAACTCTTTTCAGGTTATTTAATGCCAAATCCAGTGATTTTGAAGAAAAACTTTAATAAAATATATTTGTTTTTTTTTTTTTTTTAAAGTCGGTTTCTATTTAACTCATACTTGGGACCCTAACAGGTACTACCACTCCGAGTCAGAGTGGACCTGGAAGCAATGGCAATTAAGGGGTGGCTCCACACTCCCCAAAAGCCTGAAAGCTGGGGCTTCACTATCGGATATAGTTTAAGGTCATATCCAGGTCCCCCAAAAAATGAAGAAATAGAAAATTATGAAAACATAAGGAAGACGAACACAGAAAATATGATCGGACATTTATTTCTGGTTTGCGTCCCGGGTTTCTTATTAATTCGACCCCACGTTATAATTTAAATAAAGTAGAAAGTGGTTCTTGGGTTTACTTATTTCGTTCTCATATTCCATGAGCAATGTTTCTGACAAAGAGAGAAGAATTGCTGTTTTCTGGGTCCAAATCTATTCTATCTCACACTTTTTGACCTTGAAGTAGAATTTTTTTTTTTTTTAGCTCCTTGCAGCATCAAGTGGCTTCATGCCTTGTCTGGAGCAATTTCCATAAAATATATATATATATATATATAGTGTTATAATGGAATAATTTTTATATATATATATATATATATATATACATATATACACTTTTCCTGTTCGACACCTCATATATCCTTTTAAAGAACTTAGAATTGTGTGTGTGTGTTTTTTTAAATCACTTTCATAAATGAATTAATGGGTTGTGCTGAAATGAACTTCGAAATAATATAAACTTGTACAGACACAGAAGTGAGAAATGACATCCCTGGCGGAAAAAAAAAAAAAAAAAAAAATAATGCAATAATAATTTTATAAATAAATATTCCAGTAAGTATAGAATCAACCGAACCCATGAAAATGAATTTCAAAAACTATATGGTAGATATACCCGGTGAACCAAGTGCAAGAAAAATACAAGCAACTGCACTTAGAGGGACAGTTAGAATCTTTAAAAAAAATCTCTCGGTTGGAATGTCAGAAATAGTGGGTGAATGCCTGGCACCCAGAAGGATGCCCCATCCTCAACAAAGACAAAATAAGAAAACTAATGTCATTTATTTTATTGTTAGGATATAAATATATAAAAAAAAAAAAAATACCAAAATATATGTTTGTGTTGATTTTAATAAGTAATTATAATATAGTTATGTAAAAATAAGGTGCAAAAATTTCTTGATCCTAAAGCAAATTCTCGATATGAAGTCCATTATAGTTTAGAACAAGGGTCTCCATCGGCCAAATCTGGCCTGCGGAGCTCTTAAGGTAAATGTAAAAAGATTCAAGAAATGTGTTTAAAATAGAAATGTATGAAAACAGTGCAGTGTTTTTTTTTTTTTTTAATTTTTTTGTTCCAAAAATGATTAAAAGAATGAGCTTTTGGAGAACGAGTTTCACTAATAAAAAGCAAAGCTAATCAGCCAAACTGTGTTAAACACGTCCAGGTTATTTAAAAAAATTTTGGCTCGTGTAGTTCTAAAAAGTAAGCAATATGGCCCACTGTTCAAAAACTTTCGAAACCCCTGGTTTCGAGCACAGGATGCAAAATTTAACTAAAAAAAAAAAATAAACGGAGCTAGTTTATTTGCTTCTATGTCTCTTATTAGTAAGGATTAAGTATGTTATTTTTCATTTAATGCAAAATGGCCGTCGTCCTCACAACTGAATCACATTTAAGCCTGTTTATCTCTCTTTTGTGATGGAAATGATGTGACACAAGAGTCGGGAAAGTGGGATTTGAATAGGACTGCAAAAAATGCCTGGACAACCCAGTCAGCATTTCCCCTGTAGGAGCACCTCAGGCAATCAGCAATAAATTAATTCCTTCTCAAAGGGTGAAAAGGTAAAGCCTGGGAGGGTGGCCCTTAAAGAACTACACAGCACCATACAAACCATACACCTCAGTCAACAGAAAAAAAGACGTCTGAACAATGGCCAAGATTCTGGTAGCTTTAGGGTCGAGGTGAAACCCACTCTTTGGGAAAAATAGTGTGATGATATTTTGGGGTGTATAGGCTGCCATTTGTCTCCCTTTATATTTCAGTGCTCTGATCAAGCAGGCAAAATAAAAAAAAAATCTTAAACCATTTTGGGGGTCTTGGTTCATAGTTTATAACAACAATGTTTACTATTGTTAACAATTATTTTCAAAAAATAAATTCATCCTTTGCTTTACTTTCCATCTGACGTCGATGGCAAAAGAGTAGGTGTGTGTTGTTTGGGGATGGGTAGCTAATCATAAAGAACTTCTGCTGCACACCATTACTTAGTCATCCTTTTTAATTGAAAAGAAATGTGATTGTTTGCTGTTAAATTTATCGTTTATTGCCTTCCGTACTTTTAATGAAATGGAACAATTCTTCCATACGTTATCTGTTTTTTTTTCCCCTTCAAATTTTATGTCCAGTTCCTGTTTAGAATAACTGATCCATGATTATTTTTGGTACTTGCGCACTTTTGCCACTGTGCTGAAATAATAACGTTATTATTTTGAAAGCCATTCTTAACATGGAGGAGATGGTGTTTTTTTGGTTTTTTTTTTTTTTAACTATTCTGTGCTTCCACCTAACAATATAGTAATAATAAAAAAAAGATATCATGGCGCTTGAATTTAACCTGAAAACAAAAAAACTTAAAAAATAGCACGGTGGAAAAGTGCACAAGCATCTTATTTTTTATTAGAGAAAGTGTGGGGGGGGGGCACCCCGCCTTAAAATACGCTTAAGTATATTTTGATTCATACAGATTTCATATTTATTATTTCAGAGACAATTCTCTATTAAATACTATATTGCACCTAATATATACAGGGTGGGCCAAAATAAGGGTCCTATTTTTAAAAATTCATAAATTCATGTAAGTTTTAAGAAGTGTTTTTCGGCCAAAATTTGTTTTGTTTATTTCAAAAAAATCTCGGAAGGGTCAGTCTACACACACATAAAGTTTGGTGAGTTTAACTTTTATTTTGTGGAAGTTATTCAAATTTAAAGATAGGACCCTTATTTTGGCCCACCCTGTAGTACCGATTTCAAAAGTTAAAAAAAAAAAAAAAAATAGTTTGGGCGTCATTAGGTAGAATTAAAACCAAACATTTAGCGATCCAGTAGCGTTCCCTATCACTTGAGCTATCGACAGATAGATAAGAAAGATTTAATATTAAACGACTTATATAGAAAAGAGGCTCGCCTTTTTTTTGTTGTTCTTGGCCTTCGAGCCGGGATCAAATTACCATTTTTATTGTTATCTTTTTTTTGTTTTTACACGTCAATAAAAAATGTTTTAAAAATTGGGAGTTAAGTAGGATGTCCCCCAGTATGAAAGGGTGAATGCGGTATTATGGTGAAAGATACTAGCTGGGAGAAACTTTTGATTTTGTTTAGTTCTGGAGTGACAAGGATGACCAACGACCCCCACAATCCCCCCTTTTGAGTTGGCCATGTGCCTAAGTTTTTTGTTCATTGTTGATTTTCTATGTATTTTTAACATGAATAAAGGATTTAATATCTCAAAGTGTAGTATCTGTTCTGCCGATGCTGTACTTAAGATAATTTGTACTAGTCAATGGAGGGGAAACCCTCTATACTAGGACAATTATTATTTTTGGTAATCAGAGTGCTCCCTTTCTGCCTACTTTTAGGGGAGCTGGTTTTTACCCCACATTAAAAACGGCCTTGTGCCTAATTTGATTTGGTGGGAAAGCAAATAAATACATTAATATTAAACGACTTGAAGCTATAAATAAATTTGCGCATGAGTAATAGAAATATATCGGCAAGTTGACATAAATACATTTCCGTACGCGTTATTCATCCATCCAAACAAAGATTTTACTCGCTATGAAACCGTTGTTGGTGTATGATTATTATTTCCTGTTAATTTCAGTGTTATGTGATCAAATAGTTTAAGAGTTCATCGGTTACGAAATTTGTCAAGGGCAATAACTTAGTCAAAAAATGTCGGAGTTACTTCCCTTGAATAATTTTTGCACAGAGTTAAACGTTTCTTGTTCACAAGGCATATCACCACTTGGACGTAAAGAGCTACTATTTGGAATCATGCTTAGGGAAGATAAATAAGATGTTGGTCTACGTTACATTAAAACTTCTGCATATCAGTACAGTCAGGGAAGCAGGTAACAGGAAGGGAATTCCAAAATCTAGTTGTTCAAGGGAAGAAACTATTAGAGTAGAAAGTTTTCTGGCATTTAGGGATCTCAACAGTGAAGGGGTATGATTTTGTTGCTAAGTGAATTTGTTGTGGATATGTACATCGAGTTTGAAGGAAGAATTCTCTGGTAGGGTGTTCTTTGTCATGGATATTGGTGGTTGGAAACGTGTCTTGTAATTGTTAAAGGGGAGCAGCTATCCAATTCTCTCTCCTCTGATCTTGAGCACGTAGTACAATGGGGTAAGGAGTGGCTGGTTACTTTTAATGCATCTAAAACCAAGCTTCTCTCTTTACATCATCAACATTCTGATCCACATCTGGCATCAATTGAAATGAATGGCTCTCGTCTTCAGGAGGCCTCAAATTTTGACAAGCTTCTTGGCTTGACCATTACTCCTGATCTTAAATGGAACACGTACATCAAATCTGTTGCCAAGGCCGCTGGAAAAATGGTGGGATCTTTCTATCGATCCGGTAGATATCTCACTGCTGATGCTATTCTCTATCTATATAAGAGCCAGGTACGTCCAAGGATGGAATACTGTTGCCACATCTGGGCAGGAGCTGCTAGAAAGGACTTGGCCTGCCTTGATAGAGTTCAAAATAGACTTCGTAGCCTCGTAGGAGATGTCCTTTTCTCTTCCTTGCAACCTCTATCTCACAGAAGAGATGTTGCGAGTTTGTCTCTGATGTATCGTTATTTTCATGGAAAGTGTTCGACTGAGCTTCAATCTATGGTCCCCCCCTCGCCAAACTTTCACAAGAAACACTCGTCTAGCTGTAAACACTATCAATAATTCCCCTTACTCTTTATCTGTGCCTAAACCTAAACGTAGATTCCATGAACAAAGCTTCTTTCTTAGAACTGCACGCCTGTGGAATTGTCTTCCGTTTTCCTGCTTTCCGGCTGACTACAATATGGTTGTCTTCAAGTCTAACGTAAATAAGTTCTTGATGAGCCGTTCCATATAAGTTATCAAATTTACCAAATTTTCATTACTAATGATTACTATATTGCCCAATTTCTACTGTATACTCTTTAACCCTTATCCTTGAGTGGCCTCTTGGCCTTGATAATGTGGTGATGCCTTTGTAAAAAAAAAAAAAAAAAAGTTAACATCAATTTGCGTCTCCATCCACTACAGTCTGGAGGTAATTTTTTAAGGATTCTGCTATTGTCTTTGATTTGTGTACATCTGCTCTTCCCTCATGCATGTTATAGAACATTGTATCATCAGCAAATATACCCATCTCAGGCATAATGTTAGGGAGGTTGTTAATGAATATCAGGAATAATAGTGGTCTATTATTATGCTGTGTGGATGTATGTCCATTAATGACGTCCTTGATGGTCCTATTGTCTAATAAGGATCTAATTTTTTTTTTTTTTTTACACAGTGATCACCACTTATCAAGGCCCGGAAGCCACTCAGGGATAAGGGTTATTGCAAGTACATTATGTTAGTGTGGAGATTTGATGAAGTGTTTAACTAAGGGAGCGGTTCATTAGGAATTTGTTAAAATTGGACTTGAAGACATTTAAGTTGTAGTCCGGAGGGAAGCAGGCAGACGGAACAGAGTTCCACAGGCGTGCAGTTCTAAGAAAGAAGCTTTGTTCATGGAATCCGCGTTTTGATTTAGGCACAGATATAGAGTGGGGGAAATTTTTCACAGTGGATTCAGCTAGACGGGTGTTTTTCGTGATAATATATTTTGATAATTATATTTAGTATTCATCCAGTTATACCATATCATTTAATTTTCATTAGCCTTTTGTGCCAGACTTTGTCAAGGGCCTTGGATATATCAACGGCTACAATTCTGCCTTAAATTATCTGTAGTTTTTTTTCTTTTAACAGTAAACATAGAAGTCAGACAGGCAGAAATATTTAATATTTTGCATTTTAGAAAAATAGTTATTTTCTGTTCACTTCAAACTTTTTAATGAATTTAGACAAAAATAATATTAGAAAGCAATTTTTTGAACAGAACTGTTTTTTTCCACTTTTATGTGAGTGTATGAAGATTAAAATTAAAATAGAATGATAATAAAGCTTATGTCTAGAATCCTTATTCCAATTTTTATAATTTTTTTTAGTTTTATTTATTTTACAAGGGGCTTAACAATTATTAAAGCCCAAAGGAAAGAGGTTAATGAGTGTACGGTGGTTACTGAGACAAAGTTAGAGGTGGAAATTGGGTAGAATTTGATTATTTAAGTGGGCGTCCCACCAAAAACTTGGTTATATTGGACGGCCATATCGAGTCAGCTGGAAAGCAGGCCAACGGAACGGAGTTCCACAGGTGGGCAGTTCTAAGAAAGAAGTTTTGTTCATAGAATTTATGTTTAGATTCAGGCACAGATTTAGAGAGTGGAGGAAATTGTTGATAGTGGCTGTAGTTAGACGAGTGCTTTTTAATTTTGGCTGGAAAAAGACCATAGATGGGTACTTGCTAAGAAAATAACAATAAACAGAGACAGGCTTGGAACATCTTTTCTGTGAGAAAGAGATTGCAGGGAGGAGAAAAGGGCATCATCTGCGAGGTTTTGAAGTCAGTTTTGAACTGTCAAGGTAGGATAGGGTGTACCGAGCAGCCCCTCCTTGGATGTGGCAACAGGACTTCATTTTAGGATGTATCTGGGTCTCATACAGATAGAGAATTGTGTTGGGAGTGAGATAGCTTCTGGAGTGGATGGATGGATGCAACCATTTTTCTGGCGACCTTGGCGACAAATTTGATGTAAGTCTTTCATTTCAGAACAGGAGTAAAGGCTAAATCCGGAAACTTATTAAAGCAAAGAGCTTCTTTGAGATGAGAGCCATTCATATAAATATATGGGGTGAAGTGCAGATCAGGGCGTTTATAGTGAAAAGATAGAAGCTGGATTTTACCCCATTGCATCATGCGCTAAAGGTCAGAATAGAGATCCAGAGAGATCTTGATCGTTGTTGGGCTTTGAAGTGTTGCCATAGATTGTAGTATTGTCTGCATATGTGTCAATGAATAAACGTCGAATGTGATTTTGGAGATCATTGATTAGGATAAAGAAAAGTTCTTTGATACCTTGAACTTTTGCCCATTAATGACAACTTGTATAAATGACTAAAAGATTCGATGATTGAGAAGACATTTCAGATATTCCTTCATTGGAAATCTTGTAAAGTAGACCTTTATGTCAAATCCTATCAAATGTCTTTGATATGTCAAGAGCTATTGATCTAGAGAGGAAACCCCTGCGGATAGATTTGCTAATCCTGTGTGAAATTACAGTCAGCACATCAGCTTTAAGTCTCGGAGGATGGAAACTATATTGCTTGCCACTGAATAAGTTGTTTTTGCTCAGGTGGTTGACAATTTCTCAAGCAACTTATGACACACAGAAGACTAATTAGTCTGTATTAAGATGCAGAAGACCCAGTATCTCTAGTATTTTTAAATACTGGGAAAATTATTGACGTTTTTCAAGGTGTTGGGAAGCATTTCTCCTTTAGGCATCCAGAACAACTTTGCAGTAATAGGTGCTACTTCCAGTTGCACCGGCCCACAAGTCCAAAGAGACCCAGATTTGGCTTCAGAAGTCTAACAAGTTTTTTTTAAAAGGGGTGAGGGTCTACAATAACACCTTAATTTTAATCTTAATTCACGTTAGCTTTTATTTATTTTTTTGAGTTGAATCATATTGTGTCGAATAAATTCACCTAATAAGTTCACTTTCCTATTAAAGCGAAAGCCAAAAAAAAAAAAAAAAAAGTTGGAACTTTAGACAATTCTTGAAACAAATTTTGCATAACTGTTTTTTCCCTCCTCCACTTGCACGTGGCTCTCTTTCGAAAATAGATAAATAATAAAAAATAAGAACGTTACTTGTTATCGTGTCAAAAGAAGGAAAAAATCCTGTTCACGTGATTATGTGCCTTTTTACTTTTTTTGCCAGTGTATAAGAAGGAATTCAGTTGATTACAACCCTTTCTGCATGGTCTTTACATTACAATAGTACAACCCTGAATTTGAAGGCACAATACTACACGGTTCAATACTGTAAAACTGAAACGAAGCTGTTCTGCTTGAAAAGGGCGCCATTTTCTTCTTATTCATATTTATATCGACTCTTTGCTTTAAAAAACTAAAGTAATTACGTGTTTACTTTTTTTAATATCCCATTTTGCTGTTTCGGATTATTTTACTAAAGTAAGTAAAGCTTCATTATTTTTCAAAACTGTTTTTTTTTTTCTTTGTTTTTCGATATTTCGTCGATATTATTTAGTAAGAGTGTTTAGCAGAAAAGCCAACAAACGATTACCCGAAAAAATAAATATACAAGAAATAAATGTGACCATAGTCAATACAAGTTCAGTTCATGTTTTTCTTGTTTTGAAATAGTTTTTAATGCTCTTTACTTGAAATAATTTCAGCGACCTGAAATTAAAACGAAATTTGAGGCGATAACTACTTAAATGAATTTTTATATAAACTACACATACCATAATTGAATATTCCTCAAACACAAAATAACGGAAAACATTAAAATATGTTTAAAAATATTCCTTACGTTGACGGAACTCTCTTAAATTGTTAACACAGAATGCTCAGGTGCCCCTTCTTTAAATTGAAAACGGGGTTCTCCATTTCAAAGTCGCTGCCATTTTGATTTTTTTTAAAACCGGTTCGTGAATTAAAAAAAAAAAAAAATTACAAACTACTTAAAAATACAAACCAATGAAATTTTCTACCATAAAAGTAACTTTTATTGACTATGGTAACATTTATTTTTGTATATTTATATTATTATAGATATAACATTTTCTCTTTGTAAGGAACATCATTTTGTTGGTCACTCTTGGCTACGAATGGAAACAAAGTTGATATAAAAAAATATATTTTCGTGAAAATTATCTTTACTTTCATCATATTTTGCTTAGGGTAAAATTTTTGAGTATCAAAATCTATCTCTTTACAACTACCGCCTTTCCATAACCTATCATACTTTCATGAATCACAGTCCATTTTCTGTAGGCTGTTTTTGAACCCAGTCAACGACGGGTACTTCTGCTAATATATATATATATATTACAACACTGGTTCTTTAAATGTATACTCCAAAATAATTTATGTGCGTATTGTTACACAAGCTGTATCGTCTTTTGTGTGTATATATTATAGTGTTATCATTTGTGACAACATGTGCGAGTGAATGTGTGCGTGTGGCCGTTTAACACCATCAATTTAACAGTCAAAGTAAATGTTGTATAAACCTTGTCATCTGCGTGGCGCACAAACATAGGAGACACACAGGTTCGAACGATAAAATTGTCGCCCTAGAAAAGACGACATGATTCCATTTTCATTTGATGAAAACCGGTTTTCTTTTTTTGTTGCAAGCCATCTACTAGTTGACCAGTTGTGTACAAATCCCAAGAGCGACAGGAGCCTTCTATTAAGTCTGAAAGTGACGCAATGCTTAACGAGCGAGATCGGAGACGTGCCATTGTACAACTCATGCTCTCTACCGATCCAAATTATGACAACAGGACCATTTCCACCACCATCAAAATGCAAACCCGAACGGTTCAACGCTAGAGAGCACAGTTCAATTAAGTTTCGGGCCACGGTTATGGTCTTTGGTGTGGTTTCAAGTGAAGGCCACATCATGCCACCTCACATCTTCGAAGTCGGCTTGAAAGTCAACACCAAAGTGTATCTGCATGTGCCGAAGTGGGTGGTGATCCTCGGGTGCAAGGAGATGGCCGTTGGCAGATTGGATGTGGCAGCAGGGCTTAGCGCCGGCCCACACATCCAAAGAGACCCAGGCTTAGCTTCAGAAGGAGTACTACAACTGTTCCTTTAACTACAACCTTTCTTTCATTGCCCCCTCCCTCCTCCTACTCACCCGATCTGAACCTGCTGAACCACTTCGTGTGGTCATACATCGAGAACATCACCAACATGACCTTCCACAACACCAAAGCCAACCTGATCATCACCATCCGCCGAGTATTCGCCGCGCTCCTGCCGGTGCTAGTGAAAAAGGCATGTTCTCAGTTCCAGACCCGTATCGAGGCGAGGTGGTTACATTGAATAAATGTCAACTCTACTACAAAATCAAATTACCTGAATTGATTTTTTTTCAATAAAAGTTTTAAATTAAAGCTGTAATATTGTTTTTTTAAGGTGACAATTTTATCGTTCCACACTTTTTCGGTTTGCTTTGTTCTCCACTCGAAAATCAAAACAATTTCTTTATTTTTGAAGTAGCTTTATATTCCTTTCTCCAAGATTTTCGGAGTCGCTTACATGTAATAGCCTTTCTACATAGTCGCTTGGCGTCCTCTAAGTTTCGATGATGCAAACTGGTGACTTCTCTTCAGCGAGTCTCCCCGTTACCTGGAAACTTAACTCTTAATCTTGTCAAGCGAACCTATCGATCTGCGCGAGCCTTTTCTAGTCTCACACAAAAACACGCATTCACATCTCCAGCTATATTACTTGTCATACACATACGCGTACAGAAACATACGTGCGCACCTCCACACACGTACATATATTCACGTTTGCGTATATACACTCACATTCACATGTATACATATACACGCTAACGTACACACACGTACTCACATATGCGCACACGTACACACACGAGCAACGTCACTTCCCTCCTTCAAAGGAAATCCACACATGTGCAAAAGACCACCGGAAACACCTATAAAAGCAAGAGCAATAAGCAGCTTCTTTCTTTTCGGACCAGCTTCCGAGCTGGGCGGTCTACGGACTGATAGCGGGCCTCACGCCACTTGCTACTATGTGGGACAAAAAGCTAACAGACCGTATGTACACTTTATACGCTTTCTCTCTCCATGAACTGGATTGACATTCTCACTCTTTCTCTCTATATATATACAACTTGTCCCTGAGAATACCTTCGCGTAGCTGACTGCTAACATGGCGCGCAGTTTAACTGATGTCAACCCTCTATCCTTTTCTTTGTCTACACGCTGGACTATCATTCCCAGTTTACACTACATTACTCACTTATCTTCCCACGCGCGAACAAACGATAGTGACCCGAACGTGAGATGAACACACATTTCCTTTTTCCTTCTATACTACCAGTCCCGCAACAAACGATGATTACACCTGCGCGGACATGAACACGTGTTATATCTGAAACATTCATTCTTTCAACAGTAAATAAACGACACGTTTATTTATTCCAGCAATTGAGTTTTTGTTTCCTTCATTCCATTCGTTTCATTATTTTCTTTTGTAACGGAATTAGGATTTATATATCCTAATCCTCTACAGATCTCACATTGCCTCTAGATATAACAAAACTTACGTAAAAAGGTGAATCCTTTATTATCGTTAACTATTTCTGTATTATAAATATTTTTCAAACATTTTTACTTAAACTGATTTCGGAACTTATTGTTTACAATATCTTGCTGATCGTGAATTTCGTTTTGTCAAATATTTCATTTTTATTATTCCCATAATTTGGTTTATACATTCTTTCCGTCTATTTATGCATGCAGATCGAATCTTATTTAATGAAACATGATTGCAAGAATGACTGCCACCGAACTAGACAACAGATCGATTTTGTTTACATTAACGTTTCTTTGATGTGCACGAAAATTGCGCCAAACAATATTTAACATCTTAAAAAAGATTTTCTCCCGCAAACACAAATGAATAAATGAAAATAAATCACTCTAATCACATTCAGTCTTTGTGTTTCTATATGCGAACCGCAAATAGAAATATTAACTTATCGATAAAAGCGAATTGTATGAATTGATGAGACAATTTATGCGACTTTCACCTCATTTGGCGTAAATATTCGATGGAAACTGTTACAAAAAATCTTCTTGTTTTTGTATCTTACTATTTTTCACGTTTGTTTTTCTATTAACTTTGGATTTGCTTCTACTCCCAAAACAAAATATATATATATTTTTTTAATTACATTTTCACCCCAAACAAGACACATTGCCACTGTGGTGTAGGGGGCTACTATCAGGGGCAGCAGCTACTGGGGTACTATGTTGGAATTTGGGCAGCAAGATGTTGGTTCACGTTACACTTGAACTTCTGCATGTCAGTACAGTTGGGGAAGCAGGGACCTGGAATGGAATTCCAGAGTCTAGCGGTTCTGGGGAAGAAACTACTGGAGTAGAAAGATCTTCTACATCTAGGGATCTCTACTGTGTGGGGGTGGGATTTAACTGCCTGTTGGGTTTGTCGAGGGTGTCTACGTCGTGGGGGCACAAGTGTCTGCAGTTCGTCAGAACATTCACCATTAAAATACTTGTAGAACAGTCAGAGGGATGCAACATTTCGTCGATGGGACAGAGGCTGAAGCTTAGATGCCAGTTCAGGGCCTATCAGATTGGCGACTCTCTTTTGAACCTTGTCTAGGAGCGAGAGACCAGCAGCAGATGCACCAGCCCAAATGTGACAGCAATACTCTATACATGGGCGAATGGTGGCCTTATAGAGGTACAGGATACTTTCAGGTGTCAGTAGTTTTCTAGCACGGTAGAGAGAGCCTACCTTCTTCACAATGGCCCTGGTAGTGTTTTCAATATAATTGTTCCAACTCATATTTCCTGTGAACGTTAGGCCAAGCAGTTTAAAAGATGTACTCTCAGACAGGGAGTCACTGGCCATTGCTATTGGTGGCAGAGAAGGTTTCTTGTAATTATTGAAGGAAACCAGTTTAGTCTTGGCAGCATTGAATGTGACCATCCATTTTTGTCCCCATTCCACTACAGATTGGAGGTCATCCTCTAGTGTTTTTGCCATTTCTTTAGTTATGTGTTCATTTGTTTTCCTGTCATGCCTGTTATAGAGTGTGGTATCATCAGCATATGTACCCATCTCAGAGGCAGTTTTGTCAGGGAGGTCATTAATAAATATTAGGAACAATAGAGGTCCAAGGATAGACCCCTGAGGCACTCCCGCATTTATATCACACTGTTTAGATGTACGACCGTCAAGGACAACCTGGATTTTTCTCTTATCTAAGAAGGATTTAATTATGTTAAGTATTCTACCAGTGATACCGTATGATTTAATTTTCCTGAGGAGACTCTCATGCCATTCCCTGTCAAAAGCCTTAGATATATCTAGAGCTACCGCTCTGCCCTTCCCCGCTTTGTCCAGTGAATGGTATATACATTCAGAGATTACAGTGAGGATGTCTGCTGTGGAACGGGCTTGTCTAAATCCATATTGTTTGTCAGTCAGAAGTTTAGCATCTGTAAGGTGACGAACTAGAGCATGGTTAATTATGGTCTCAAATATTTTGGCGAAAAGTGGGAGGAGGCTAATGGGGTGATAATTTGATGGGTCAGTTCTTTTGCCAGGATTCTTGAATACTGGTACAACGGAAGCAGTTTTCCAACAGCCCGGGAAGCATGATTCATTAAGACATTTGTTGTAGAGTTTGGAGAGAACTGGAGCTACTTCGGCTGAGCACTTTTTTAATAGCACAGCTGGGATGAAATCAGGTCCACATGCTTTTGAAGTGTCAAGGTTTTTTATGGCAGCATGTACCTGAGCAGAGGTGATTTGTAGATCGTCTAGCGTGGTGTCTGTCCACAAAGGAAAGTCAGGCAGAGATGGTTGGAAGGGTCCAGTGTGGAGTTTAAGGCAAACCGGCTGGCAAGCATATTAGCCTTGTTGGTTGCTGAGCAAACAACCTCGTGATCGCCCCATACAGCTCTGCTTTTTTACGATTAAGACTTTGAAATTAAATGGAGCCACTCTTATTCCCGGGTTGGAACAACTTTATATATATATATATATATATATATATATATATATATATATATATATATATTAAAATTTCAAAGAAACACGTTTAAAACTGAACTTTTTAGATAAGGATTGATAACATGTATTATTTGTATTATTCGAACTACTGTTCTCATCTTGAGTTTTATTTTCAATTTCGAAAGCATGTTGTGTGAGTCAAGCTCCCCATGAGAAGAAAAAAAAAACATGACTAAGGACTGTGTGTATGCGATTCGATATAAATATGAAAAACTATACAATGGTGAACCATGTCGTCCACTAAAAGTAAAAGAACATCGAAAAGCCGTAATACTTTAAGATATTGTAAACTCGGGCTGACCATATAAGGAGAGTAAAAGAGAAGTCGTGTACCGTAATGGAAGGATTAGTTGGTTGGTTGTTTTTGTTTTACGGCATATCAACCCTTTTCAGGTTATTTAATGCCGAATCCGGTGATTTTGAAGAAAACTTTTTTAATAGAATATATTTGTTTTTTGCAAGTCAGTTTCTATTTAACCCATAGTTGGGACCCTAACAGGTACTACCACTCCGGGTCAGAGTGGACCTGGGAGCAATGGCAATTAAAGGGTGTCTCCACACTTCCCAGAGCTGCAAGCTGGGGCCTCACCATCGGATATAGTTTAAGGTCATATGTAATGGAAGGAAGTAAAAATGATAAAAGAACGGTGTGGAGTAAGACGACTCACAGAAGTGACGATGACCTATTAACAGATCTGAATAGAATTTAATTCAATATAGAAACCATTAAATTATATAAAGGTGACTATTAATATATGCATAATATTGTACACATCTGAAAACAAGGATAAGTTTAAGGCTCTCAAAATTCATACTAGTATTTCCACAAGGACCAGTAGCGCAACGGATAAAGATAAAGTACTAATTAGTAGGTCTAGGACAACAGCATATTCTTTTCATTGTTTTGACTCTTGAGTGTGTATCCGTTGATATCTTATATGCTTCTTTATTGAATGATGTGGTTCTCGGTTGATTAACTGTGTTTTACTGTGTCGGATATATACTCGAGAATAAAAACGATGAAAATAATATGCTGTAGTCATAGCCCTACTAATTAGCAATGCAATTCTAAGAGGTTGAAGGTTCGATCCTCAACACAGGTGATACTAATATAATTTAAGACTTCTATCCGGCTATGACGAGAGTATACTGCCCTCGTGGATTAAATAAAAGGTTACGAGTACGACAAGATGCACTTGAAGAAGCGAAACGTTCTAAGAGTAACAACTGTTTTACGTAAGCTCGTTTGAATTGCGTAAAGAATGAGTAACAGATCGAATCTTATTTAATGAAACATGATTACAAGAAGGACTGCTACCGAACTAGACAACAGATCGATTTTGTCTACTGCAGTCACATTAAGGTTTCTTTGATGTGCACGAAAATTGCGCCAAACGATATTTAACTTCTTAAAAAAAGATTTTCTCGCGCAAACACAAATACATAAATGAGAATGAGCACAGCAATGAAATGAAACTGAATCACTCTAATCGCTTTCACTCTTTGTGTTTTTATATTCGAAATGCAAATAGAAATATTGACGTATCGATAAAAAAAAAATGAATTTTATGAAACTGCAATTCAAATCGACGAGACAATTCATGTGACTCTCCAGTATCGTAGCTAGAGTAAACGTCGCCCGGGGCGGTCTGCTCAAATGTCACCCCACTGACATTGTGTCAACTCTTCTTTGCTGTCAACCGGACCCCACCTCCTTAGATACAATATATATATATATATATATATATATATATATATATATATATATATATATATATATATATATATATATATAACCACTTAATCTTTTTTGTTTTAATTATTTTCCACAGTTAAAACAAAATGAAACGAATGTCATCAAATGATTTCAAATGTACTATTACAAACTACAAAAAATACAGGATTTAAAGTTTACAACAAATATCGGCAAACATTTTTCAGTTACTAATTTAAAAAAATGTACTTTAGAAAATTTTTTAAAAATCTTAAAACTTTACATAATATATGATTAATAAATCCTATTTTCAGACTATTTTCGCACCTTAGTCTGGCTGAGAAATTTTGTTGGGATGTCATTGCTGTCAACGGGGCGGAGCGGGGTGGATCCCCTCCCCCTTCTAGCTACGCCACTGTGACTTGACATTGATATTAAAAGCCTACCTTTTATAAATAAACATTATTAAAACGAACTCGTTAAAACCTCAATCATGGATATATATAAACGATTACATAAAGATTAAACTAATTTGCATTTGAAAAACAAGCGTTAATTAATTACTATTTTATGTTCTTATAGTTTCTTATTAGTTGATTCGTTTCATTTCATTATTACGTTTAATTCTATTTATGCATAGTTTCTACATTCTGCGTAATTGCATAGAATTTAGAATGAAAACATTTTAGCACACACAAATATATAAATATAAGTGACCTGGTTGGTGTATGTATGAAAAGTCTCTACCAAACTCCCCTTTTAATACTTTATGTGACTTTCACTCATTTGGAGAAAATATACAACGAAAACCATTTAAAAAACTTTTATTTTTTTTTTATTTTGTGTCCAACTATTATTATCACTGTTTATTTTTCCATTAATTCTGGAGTTTCAATTTTTAGGTTTTAAATTTTGACTGCTTTTTGCTTGTTCAGCAAGGTATATTAAGTAGATGAGAGAGAGGGGGAGAGAGAGAGAGAGAAATGGTTAGTTTAGTAGTCATGTGTTGGACAAGTACAGGGTTCCATTTAAAATTTCCGAAGTCACTATAAGTCGACTTGCTCATTTCAGTTGACAATGAGTTGTTTTAGGTAGTTAAGGATTAATACATACGCTAACGCACACGGAATAGATACACATACATATTTACATTTCTACACATCTATATACAGACACGCACATACACATATATAAACAACGTATATGCAGACATACTTGCATCTATATGCAGACACACACACATACACACAACTCTTATACACATATACATACGCACATATATACATAGACACACACACACATATATATATATAAACATACACCCATCTACCTATATAGATAAGAAGTAGATGTACACATACATACATACGCATGCACCCATATATACGTATATACAATTACATAAATATACATATTTATAAAACTACATATATATATGACATATATATATACACACATATATGACATATATATACACACATATATGACATATATATACACACATATATGACATATATATATATACACACATATATATGACATATATATATACACACATATATATGACATATATATACACACATATATATGACATATATATATACACACATATATATGACATATATATACACACATATATATGACATATATATATACACACATATATGACATATATATACACACACATATATGACATATATATACACACATATATATGACATATATATACACACATATATATGACATATATATACACACATATATATGACATATATATATACACACATATATATGACATATATATACACACATATATATGACATATATATACACACATATATATGACATATATATACACACACACATATATATGACATATATATACACACATATATATGACATATATATATACACACATACACAGACATCCAAGTAAATAAAGTAAAGTTAGGATAAATAAATGATAATAAATAAATAAGTAAATACTTGGATATAGTTAATAATGCGAGGTTAGGTAGGCGCGTCGTTAAGTTCATATATATATATATATATATATATATATATATATATATATATATATGGTGGGCTCCTAACATGGTGCTTTGGGCAGTGGTTATGTTTAACTTTATTTTCAGTGTTAAATGTATTATGGTTACGAGCATATACACACAAACACATACATGCATATAAACTCAGATATAGCTATACCTGTATGCATATGTTCAGCCATGCATACCCATAGATACACACATATATACAGACATTAACATCTCTATGTGTGTAAATTTATATTTTTATGAATGTGTATATGGGTACATGTGTGTACATTAACACCCAGATGTACGCAAACACATACATGTGCACATATATAGATATACCAATGTACATTCATGTATATACACACGACCCATGAGCACATACATTCATATACGCGCACATAGAAACATATACATAAACACACATAAGGATATATATATATATATATAGAGAGAGAGAGAGAGAGAGACCCAGTCATGCCCGCACATACACATACATATGAAGATACATGTACAGTGAGATTTAGATGCACATACAGATACATACATATGTGCACACACACATGTACCCATATACACATTCATAAAAATATAAATTTACACACATATATATACATAGAGATGTGTATATTTATGCTAAGTAAGTAAAGTACGGGTAGATAAATAAATAAATAAATAAACAAATAAAGGATAAATAAATAAGCGGGTGTAGTTAATAATGCGAGGTTAGGTAGACGTATTGTAAGATATGTTCAAAATACAGGTTGCTGATTTAATATTTAAAACCTAAAAATTGAACTCCTCCTCCCCTCCTCTCCTTACCCACTCTCTCTTTTTTTCTTTACCATCCTCTCTCTACCCCTCCCTATATCCATATATCTCCACCGACGCCTACCTGAATCTGCTACCCCCCCACACACAATACAATCTAATGTATTTTAACCTTCAAAACTGAAATATTGTCGATACCAGTCTCTCTCTCCCCCTTATTATCTCCTACCTTTTTTTTTCGTATTTCTTCTAAAACACTTCTTCCAAATTCTAACAACCATTTCTGTAAGGTCTGACGAGGCTGTTGGATCGTAAACATGGTCCAACATCCGAAACATATGTAACCAAACAGATAAAACGGTAATTAAAAAAAAAACATATATATATATATATATATATATATATATATATATATATATATATATATATGTCATCCACATACAGTACTGTTTCGCTGTACCACAGCTCATCAGTGCGGCTAGACAGGCAACTACCTCAAGCCAGGATCGAAACCCGACCGCTCAAACGTCAGTCAAGGCTCTTCACCATTACACTATACGGGTGGTGAATTAACGATGTTTTGACATCATTGAAATGCCGAAGCTCGATTTGTTTATACAAAGAGCATCGCTTAATACGCTAATGGTATATCGTGTATCACTTCCCAATATGCTCAACCCAAGATAAGGAGCATTATAGTCATCCACATACAGTACTGTTTCGCTGTATCACAGCTCATCAGTGCAGCTAGACAGGCGACTACCTCAAGCCAGGATCGAAACCCGATATATATTCTTACGATTATGCAAAACTATATACTACTGAGGTATATATTCCATATATTTCGGATTGCAACAAATATTAAGCCCATGTATATCGTTAGTTACAAAAAACAAAAAAACAAAACAAAAAAAAACAAAAAAAACAACAAAAAACAAACACGAAACAAACCGACACATCCTGCATATATCAGTTGCACTCTGTTCGACCCTCTACACGATAATGTCCACGTCTTAGCTGTTTGTAGAGGCTGTGTTCGGTAGTCGGTTGATCAATTCATTTTTCCCATCCGCTCCGACTGTGTTCAACTCACAGATGTCCTTTACTTGAACTCTAATTGTCGTCAACTGTCGCAAAACCCAAATTATCCTCAACCATCACAAGGCTCACCGCCCCACCTAAAACTGACTCTAAAATATATTGCTTGGGCCTTTGTTTCCATTCACTGCCACATCTTGATTAATTATCATATTTCAGCTTTCTTTTGTGTTACTTTATAAACAACTTCGTATCTATTGTTTTGCTGATAAACTTATCTCCTGTTTTTAGTATTTTTTTTACTCTTAAACTTTTTAACATAAAGTGGGACGTCGATAGTGTCACAGTCGCGATGGCAGACTTCAGAGCTGAAATTCTAAATTTGACAGATGGAAGCTTAGCTCAGATATAGAGGTTAATGATCTGAACGCAACAACACACCCATAAACACTCATATCCAATAAGCCACGTGTATAAAATGGTTGTATCTATGTGTTGTTTTTTAAAAAAAATTGTTTTTTTTTAAATTTTTATGGCGTTAACTGATATACTTATTTCAGTAATAAATGGACTACCCAGACGAAATAAATACAGTTACGATTAAACCTCGTGGCAGGTATTGGTGGCAGATGTAACTTCACAATCATGACACGTAATTCTGTGATATATTTTTGTTAATACAATGTTGTTAATTATGTCATTGTGTTCATCGACCCTTTGTTTCCATTTACTGCCACATCTTGATTAACAATCCTATTTCAGATTTCTTTTGTGTTACGTTGCGAACAACTTCCTATCTATTGTTCTGCTGATTAACTTATTTCCTATTTTTTAGTATATTTTTTCCTTTTTAACTTCCTCACACCTCGGGGACACGTCGATAGCATCAGATTCATAGTCACTTATTTAATTGCAGCAGTCGAGCAAGCAACAGAGAAACGCAAACAATAGTAAAATCAATCGAGCTGAAACCGGAACAAAGCCTTGCATCATTGTCTCAGAAATGAAATCAAACACATCATCGTGTTCATATTTGACTGATGAACAAAAAAAAAAAAAAAAAAAATAGAATCATTGCTTGGATCGATGAATTAATCGTGGCAGCAGACGATAAAAAGCTCCCTGAATATCACCAGACAAATGGTAACTTCGGATTTCAAGATAAAAAAATATCGGACAGCATAACTCGGTACAGATGAGCTGAGTGAAATGGATGAAGATATTAAAGAGATTCGATATGTGAAGCTGCAGACATATGAACGGAAGCTGCCGTTACCAATGACGACAACATGACGTAAGCTAGAAAGTACCACACATGAGAATTTATCTGACCACCCGAAAATGTCTGAATTCAGGTTTTATTTATTGCACTATTTAAGCCACGCTAACAACATTGGACAACAGCCAAATACGTACTAAAATACGTAAAACATATAACAAAGTATCAGTTATTTTTTTTTAATGAAAATCGGTTGATGTAAGGAGCCAACAAGGATGAAATATGATTATCGCAAAGACAAGAGATGCCTGTAAGCCTTAGTCTTGAAAAGGCCAAGGAAGGAGGAAAATAGTCAGCAGGAAGAGAGTTTCACAAAAACGAAGCTACCGGAATAAGAAGCTGTATTGCAATGGGGTATCAAAACAGCGAATGGATGAAGATCATTAGTACAAACGAGCTGAAATAAAGGAAGCAAAGAACAGATTAGACAGTTCTGAAGAGCACATGTCATAATAGTGTTTGTAGAAAAGACTGAGACTAGCAATATCATGTCTGCGTTTGTGTGAGAGAGTGAAAGATAGACTGAGAGAGAGAAAGAAAGAGAGAGAGAGGGGGGCAGGAAGAGAGTTTCACAAGCCTGCAGTTCTTGTAACGAAGCTACTAAAATAAGTTGTATTACAATGCAGTATCAAAACAGCGAACCTACGAAGACCACTAGATCAACGAGTCAAACAAGCTGGAACAAAGGAAGCAGAGAATAGGTCAGACAATTCTGAAGAACACATGCCAAAATAGTATTTATCAAAAAGACTGCGACTAGCAACATCACAGTTGTGTGTGGGAGAGAAAGAGAGAAGAGAAAAAGAAGAAAGAGAGAGAGAGAGATTGCAGAAAAGAAGAAATGGTGGTATCAATTAAATTACAAATATGCTTCTGCACGTTATCAATAGGGCTATGACAACAGCATATTCTTTTCCTTGCTTTGATTCTCACGTATATATCCATTGATATCTTATGTTTTTTATGTAGAGTGATGTGGTTGATTAATTGTGTCTAACAGTGTCGTATATATACTCGAGAGTTAAACAATGAAAAGAATATGCTGTTGTCCTAGCCCTAAGTATCAAGAACCTTCAAATAGGACAGAAATTCGCCAGTCCATATATAACAACAATACTCCATACATTTTTATGCAACACCAGATGTATGAGGGCGCTCTAAAAGTAATGCCTCCTAGTTTTTTATTTTACCCGAATGGATCAAAGGGGATTACAAATTGTATTGTTATGATTGAACTATGCATCCAGGACATAAAAGTTTCATCTCTTTGTTGTAGATATTGACGGTATAAGCAGCCGATATCATATACGTGCGTCAGAAACAGAGATGCGTCATTTATTCCTCCATGCAGAAAAAATCGAACCAGTCAAAATTCATCGGCGCCTGTTGAACTGATGCAGTTCATAAAGCCGATGCAGTTGATGCCAGCACAGTTAGACGATGGGTTCGTCGATTTCAGATTGGCGACAGAGATGCGAGGCACAAAGCCCGCTCCAAACTTTTACGACCGAGACAATGTACATCGCTGACAAAAGTTCATTGAGAATGGTGGGGACTATGTAGAAAAATAAATATCGGAGCACAAAAGGTCGCTCGTTTTTAATGGTACAACTTCTGCCTTCGTAGCTCTTCAACGTTTTAGTTTTTTAGTTAAAAAAATACAAAACAAAACAAACAAACAAAAAAAAACAGGAGGCTTTACTTTTGGAACGACCATCATGCCGTAAGATGAAAATGACAGATCCCGCACTCTATAAATATTGGGCTTGGATTCATTGAAGTTCCAATGTCTAGCAACTGACTTAGTAAGCATCCACAAAATTATTAACCATTTCACTAAGAACAAACTGGAGCTCGTTTTTGATTTCCATGTGTCTGACACACGTAGACATGCCTACAAAGTCAGAAACAGCAGTTTTAATAAATTTACGAAACTTTTTTTTTGCACGCTCAGAATTGCTGAAGCATGGGACAATTGTCTGGATCAGGTGTATAGAAAATAAAAAGGAAGGGACGAATGTATAAAAGAAAATGGGGGAAAAAAGAAAAAAAGAAATATGGCCGAAGGTGTCTAGACATAACTGGTCATCATTTCGCAGTATAGACAAAACAAAAACGGGATCAAAAAGACAGTATATAACAAATAAATGTTACCAAAGGTAGGAATAGTTACTTTTACACCTATTTGGAGAATTCTTTTTTGTGTTTAAACTTATTTTGTGGCGTTTATTTACTTCGAAGCAAAAGTAGCTCGAGTGCTAAGTTAGAACAAGAAAAATGCTTGACATTAGATGGTCATCCGGAGGATTTTTTTTTTAATAATCGCGCTAAAATCGAAAATTAAACAAAATACTGATAGAAACCTAGCCAATAAATGCTATCGCAATGTTTGTTATTTTTTTGTTTTTTGACCAGTTCTTCGTTTTGTTGTTTATACTGCAAAATGGCTGCACGACTCAGCAATATCTTTATTTATCGCTCTCCGGCCATTTATTTTAAAACTGTGTACAACTACGGCGTGACCACACTTTGTATAATCAGCCTGGAACACTCATCTCACACAGAACATTGATTACCTAGAAACTGTTCAAAGAAACACGAACCCTCGTTACAATCGACCGTGATCGTCCAACGCACTGTCTGCTGGTGTAAACGGTAGAAATATAGTTTTAAACAAATTTACTTTTTAAGATATTGATAAATTTAAAGGATTCAGTTCAATGATGACACTCTGACGTAAGCTAGAAAGTCCCGCTAAGTTCAATTCATCTGACCACCCGAAAATGTAATATTCATCGCATTATTTAACCAAGTCACGTGTACAGCATTGGACGACAGCTAGACATGGAAATCGCTCCAGACAAGATGTAAGGCCACTTGATGTAAAGAACTAACAAAAACGAAAGCCCATTCAATTGCTTTGAGAAAAGAATCCTGACTTTAGGTTTAAGTAGAAACTATCAGTTCCTTTATTTGATCTGATCTTAAATAGCGTATTTACATTTTTTTTATACTAAAGTAAAATAAATTTTCTTATTATAGTTTTCATTCACATTAAAGCGTTACCTCAGCCATTTAAGCCAGTTCTTGATCCGTGCTTTCATAAAACGTGTTCGTTTTGTTCTCTTTCGAAATTTTATCATATTTTATCCGGCTCAGCAGCTTCTCCCATTTAAGAGATGCTCCCACTGCCACCACCTTACACCAGGATTTACCAGTTTACGAGATTATGTACAATCTTATGTTAACTAATAATATATGTAAAGCTAGTTTTTTGTCGCATTGACATTCATATTAAAATTGCATAAAAATTCTATTCGCAAGTATTTACGATCTTTTAGAACAATCTCTCTCTTCCTCTCATATATATATATATATATATATATATATATATATATATATATATATATATATATATATATATATATATACACTAGCAAACCGTCCGGCATTGCTTGGTCGTAAAATGCGCTTAAATATAATATCATTAATGCAGGTTTCATATTTATTATTATACTAGCGGGGGTAACCGACGTTGCCCGGGTGTGTGGAGGTGTAATAAGGAACCCGAGGGGGGAGGGGATAAAGTGGTAGTAGCGGAGGTGGGGATCAAAACAACAGTAGGCAGTTTGGGTGAAGAGAGGTGTTAAAAAAAAGTAGTAATAGGCAGGCTCGAACCCGTAGCGCGAAGGAGGAAAAGAAGGTGAAAAAAAAGTGACGTCTTTGCCGATGCGTCCATGGGAAGACCGGAAGTCGCGAACGTCGAAATTAAACGTAGTCAATACAACGGTGACGATGATTTGCTAAAATGTCGGCGAAAAAAGCGATCCCTCCTCGTACAAAACGACCGAGTTAATGGTGAAGGAATGAATGTTTTTGGCTAATTTTTCGATATTTGGCGTCCGAGACATCAAACTTCAAAATGATACTGATCTTGTGAGGATCCGTCGCGTGTGCCGAAAGTTTTTGCGAGACATATAAAAAAATGACTCGAAACCAAAACGTTTAGCTTACAATTTACTTTTTCGTTTGACGTTATGAAGGCATGTTTGCTGCAAGGCTAATGATTAAAACATAAGTCAATAGCTATTACGTTATGCATGCATATATGACGAGATTCCTGGCGACACAAGATGATCTTGCTTTTCAAATAGAGGAAGAGAAGATGGGAGAGGATGAGGTATGGTCAGGGGGGGCATGCTGACACTTGGTCAAGGAAAACAGATGTTTATGAGATTCCTGTCCCCCAGAGAAGAAATAAAATATTTCAATGGGAAATAGTTATCGCTTATCACATCAGTGCCGGGGTGGGTTTTTTTTTTAAGAGAAAGACAAACGAGAATTTGTTCCTATATCACGGCTGTTATATATCTATCAACAACGGAAAGGTTGTTTTTAAAATCTCTGTTGAGCGAGATGAAGAATGGGGGTCAAAAATTAGGGGTCACCGCCAGGCATTGTTCGACCTGGGTGACTAATCATGCCTAATTGGTAATAAGTAAAAACCTCAGTGCAGGTGGGGGTTGAGGTCTGGTAGAGATAAGCTCTAAGAGAAAAGAAAGAATAACTCCAGAAAGGTGGAAGGGGAATTTCTGATTTGATAAAAACGATTGTTTTTTTTTTTTTAGAGTTAGAGTCCTTTTGCTGGTTGGCATTCGAGGCGTCTACATCGCTCTCACCCCACCTGGGAGGGGGGCGAAACCCTCATAAGAGCTAAGTTGAAAAGCTTTTGTTCTTAGCTGGTAAATTAATTAGAGGAGCTTAAGTTATACAACCTGCACCATGAAGCTTGGATAAAAGAACTCGACTAAACAAGTGTAAAATGATTTATGAATAATTATTTTGTTTTCGTTATATAAAAATGTCCCAGAGTTTTTCCTTGTTTCTCGATTGCCGGCTGTATGAAGATGCAGTTTATTTCAGGTATGCGCTGACGCCAGATGATGAAAGACATGGACTGGATCCAGCACGAAGCCAGAGTGACGGCCGAAATCGACAATGTTGCCACACGGACTTATGGTCATGCACATTTCGCGTGCCCTGAGCAGCAGAAGATATTTTCCAGTGACCAGTGAGAGTCTGGTCACCCTTGAGGGGTCCACCACTAGACAAGTAAGAATGTAGCCCTGCTGGGTTGCATCTATGGTCCTGTGAGCTGGGAGCGACGAACACGGCCAAGAGTACATCACAAGTATGCTCCCGTGAACCAGGCTAGCGACGGATGCGGCCCGGCCCTCAGACAGAGGGGGTGTTAGGGCTATACATACTCGTAATGCTGTCGCTCGACCTGCATTTGGCGAATTCCATTTTTTTTAATTTTCACATTTTGCACCGATTTTTACCGGCTAAATCTCAAATATAAAGTTTTGCATGGGTTCGAATACCCTATATATGAAGTTTCATATCTGTAGACCAAAAGCTGACAGAAGAGTTTGGTATGCAAGTTATTTTTAAGCATATATAGATACGCATAGATAAATATATATATAGAAAGAGGTTTGCGTTTACTATAACCTTTTTACGCAAGTATAAATCATGTAGAATATCTGTATGAATATAATTACACATAATAGTTAACTAAAGATGATCATCCTATAAGAAAACCGGAAAAACTAATTAGGAATTAATTAAAATGAATGTTTAAAAGAATATGCAAATTAGCTAGATCTTTTGCAGAGAGATGCAATTCCACGACTCATATATAACAAAGTTGTCTTTTCTTTTTTTTTTTTTTTTTTTTAAATAAATAGAAAAATGGTTCTTAATATGAATATCAATACACAAAACCCCCAAATTAATAGGATGGTAGTTTTGACTTTTTCAGCCCGTAAAAACTGGCAAAACTTATAGCCCGTTGACTTAGAATGAGGTTGTTGGTAGCACAATGTGTCTCTGGGACAGCATCCATTAGTTCTGACTAGTCAGATGGAGGGTCAGGTATAATCCGAAAACTGGGGGTAGGGGTGGGGTGTTGACATTTTGTTAAAAATCCCACATGGCTAAAAGGAATAGCGAGATATTTCCCTTTTGGAGAGATTGAAAAAAAAATGGATCTCAAAGAGATAAATGAATAGATGCCATGTGCTTGGTATATACAAAGAAACTTAGATAAAAGACTGAAGAATCTCGTCGCCTGAAAGTCTATTAAAACATATACCGGAGGAAAGTTACCTGTTTTGCCTCACCATTTTAGATGCTGAATGGCAGATTACCCTGCGTTGGATGACAAACTAGTGCTGATGATTAATGTAGCCATCAAATGTTTATTTTGAACAACCATTAACAGAGATTAGCTGACAGTCCTGGAAACAAAGGCTGATTATCGTAGACAAAGAGCTTACAATAAATAAATAAAATGAAATAAATAAACTATTGACTTGGAAATATATTTGTTTGTGGGGGAGAGATGAAAAGAGACAGAGATGATTTGAAGGAGGGGGGGAGAAATAGTGATCCCAGAGAGACGGAAGGGGGAAAAGCCGGTTTCATAAAAACCAGACGCTCCTGCCAAATCAGGGTCTTTTTCCTTTGGCCGACTGAGAGATATAGGTCTCCGACTTGTGTTATTTTTGGAGAAAAGAGTCTTGAGAAGTAGCTCGAAATTGCTGAATGGAAGAAAGCTATTTGAAATAAATTGATTTTTTTTTTTTAAGAAAGAAAAAAAAAAAAACCCTCTGTCCAGGAAACTATTTATTTAAATCTAGAGACAAACCTCAATTATCTAACCTCCCTTCTTTGTACGAAATATATATCGATTTTTATTTCATGTAAATAATTAATTTTATTGATGCGAAAATTATCCCCGACGTTTATATTTGATTTCCAGCATCGATCCTTATACACCACGCCCCAGCTGCAGCAGAGTGAAGCTGTATACCAACTCAGTACCAGAAAAGATTTCTCTCAACCTTAGATGTTAAACGGACAACCGAGACCCATCCGATAGGGTCGCAAACGAGCTAGCGTGTAAACGGCATTACCATACGAACTTAGCGTCATACGCGTTTTGTGCCCCCGAGGCGCAAAACTGACGTTATGTATAGAGTTTCAGTGAACAGTGAGTATCTGGTTTTATTTTAAGAGGTCCAGCACTAGATGATGTTAAAGTGCTGCCACAGGGACTTAGGGTTAGTGCACATTTTCTTGTCAAATTGATGATTGGATAGGGTTAGATTTGTGCAAATTGCTGCATTAATTACTAATCTAACTGTTCATCAAACAGATACCATAATGTTTAGGTCGTTATATCTCATAACAAAGATCCATATAAAAATTTAGGCAGATCAGTAGGTGTATCCAAAATTTTGGGGAATTTTTGACACGCCTAACACGAAACTGTGAATAAAATATAAAAAACTCGTAATTTCTCTTTTAAAAGTGGGTTGTTTATTTTCTTTATGGATTATACTTCCAAAATAAACTATTAAAGTTGTATAAAAAGTAATAGAAATATTTTTTTATTAAAAAAAAAAAAAGTAATGAAATCAATTTTTCTATTGATTCAATTTTTACGATATTTTCAGGGTCAATGTGAAATTTTATGCTCTTTCCAATAAACCGAATATAATATTTTAGACAAACGTTTTTTTTAATTCACGCCCCACCCCCCATTTTGAAATGTCTATTAAAAAGTAAATAATTAATTTACTCAAAGTTTTATATATCACAAATTGAAGATAAAAGATCAATAAATAATATATTAAAATTTAAAACAAAAAGAGAAGTGTTTTTTATAAATTTACCTGTAAAGTCCGAAGTTTAAAACCTTTTTTTTTTAAACAAGTTTTTTTTTTTAAATGAAACTTGGTCCTTGCTCCTTTAATTGAAAAAAAATATATAGGGTTTGAATTACATTTTGCGAGTGACCAGCTTGGAAAGACAGGGGGTCGAATTATTCAATATATTTCACGCATTCGTAAGGTCAGTTTCTGACACACCGAGCAGATCAGTCCAGAAGTTTCTGAGAAAAAAGTGGAACAGACAGACAAAAATAATTGGTTGAGCATAAGACTGTTTATATTTCATTTTAATGACCATTCCTTTGTGCATATTACTCTACGTTTTCACCTTAAATAATGACCGCTTCCTTCAAATTCCGGACGTTCTAATCTTCTATCCATAATGCTTGTACATAATATACCAATAATAGTTTTTCTAATTTTCCTACCTTATTTAGAAAAAAAAAGGTCGCTGAGACTTAAATAAATTAAATTAAACAAAAGAACGAATGTGTACAGTGTTTTTAGTTATTTTTTTTAATTGCATTTTCACCCCATCAAAGTGCCACTTTGATGTAGAGGGATACTATGTAAGGAGTTGAGCAGCAAGATATCTGTTCACATTATACTTGAACTTTTGCATGGACTCAGAAGAGTATTCTAAAGTCTTGCGGCCAGAGAAAAGGAACTATTAGCATCTAGGGATCTCTACTCTGTCTAGTTGCTTGCCGAGGGTATTTACGCCTAGGGGGGTATAATGACTTGAAGTTCTTCGGAGCACTTATCACTAAAATACTTGTAAAACAGGCAGAGGGATGCACCATTCTGTCCATAGCACAGAGGTTCAAGCTTAACTGACAGTGTGAGACTTATTAGATTGGCAACTCTCTTTTGAACCCTGTTTACGTCCAGTTGAAGATGTACCAGCCCAAATGTGGCAACACTATTCTATACATGGACGAATCGTGGCTTATATCATTGTTTTGACGTACAACCATCAAGGACAATCTGGATTCTTCTTTTATTTATGAAGGATTTAACTAAGTTAAGTATTCGTCTCGTAATACTTTATGATTTGATTTTCATGAGAAGACCATCGGGTCATACCCTGCGAAAGGCCTTAGATATATCTAGGGCTATTGCCGTAGTCCCCCCTACCTTATATGTATGTGTATGATATATATGTTCAGAGATTATAATTATGATATCTGTAGTAGAACGGGCTTGTTTAAATCCATATTGCTGGCCGGACAGAAGTTTAGCAGCTGTGAAGTGGTGGATTAAAGCTCGGTTAATTAAGGACTCCAAGATTTTGGCGAAAACAGGGAGAAGGCTAATGGTGTAATAATTTAATGGATCAGTTCTTTCGACAGAATTATTGTAAACTGGTACTACAGAAGCAGTTTTCCAGCAATCAGAAAAACAAGATTCGTTAAAGCATTTGTTGGAATGTTTGGAGAATACGGTGTAAGGTGGTGGCAGCCTCAGCGGAGCATTTTTTAAAAAAATATTATAACTGGAATGAGATTAGGTCCACATGCTTTTGAAGTATCTAGTTTTTTTTTTTATGATATCACCTACTTGAGAAGGGGTAGTTTTCAGCTCATCTAGTGTGATTTCTGTCCGCAAAGGAAAATCTATGAGGGAGCGGTTTGCTGGGTCCAAAGTAGAGTTAAAGGCAAGCCCAAGGTTAGCCTTCTCGATTGCCGTGCAAGGAACCTCATGAATGTTGGATAGTGGAGGAATTGTTGATTGCCCATTATTTACTACACTGTTGTAGATTTACTAGAAATCACGAGTTCCTAATTTCTGCAATGCGTTTTCTGGTGGTCTCGCTATATTCTTTCTTAGCTACGGCTATTTCTTTCTTACAATTACTTTTAGTTCTTTAAACTTTGTCTATTTGTACTTTGTTTTTTGTCGGATAAATCTGCGGTACGCATCCTTTTTTTTTTAGCAGGTAGAAGTAAACCATTGGGGAGAGTAGGGTTTGCTATAGAACTTCCGTGTGGGAACATACGTTTATCGTTTTGAATAATAGCTCTTTAACTTGGGGTCGGGATTTTAAGATGATGTCTATCATTATCACAGCATGCTCACCATTCCCGGGAGGGTAATGGGCATTTGTTACACAATCCTCTGGCACTCTGGTCAGAAATAAGTCGAGAAGTGAGACTTGCTGGACCTGACGATCTGGAATGGGTCGGGAACGTTACTGTTTGTCTCAGGGAATGGGATATAGAAAAGTGATGCTACCAGCTGTGACTGTGTAAATAAAGAACCCAAGCCACGTGAAACTCACCAAATACATATATTTGACAGCATATATGTCTAGGGACATCTACGCTGTCAGAGACGTGATTGATTAGAGTAACAGCGATAAAGAAAATATAAGCAGCTAACGCTATGTTGTAAAATTGGTCTAAAGCATATGAAGGCGTGGTTGTCTCATTCTTGTTTAGATTCCATAATCATGGGGAGGATGTTACGAATATAGACTCCAAGTCCGTGCATATATCTGTTACGACAAATTAGGACATAACCAGACATGTTCGTTGTTAGAAGAGTGTAGCTTAGTTTCACTTAGTGCTAAGATATCCAGGGAGTTTGCTAGGAGAAATGATTCTAACTTGTCTTAGTTGTGAGCCCACAGGTATTATTAATGCGAGCCTCAAGGGAGGAGGCGAATTGTTGTTTAAGTGTGCGTCTAGCGTGATCGTTATTTTGGATTGAGCCGTCATTTAATTTAAATTTAGTTTAGGGTGAGAGGTGCTAAACACAGTGAATATGCATAGCCTTCATGCTACACAAGTAGACCACTAGCCGACTCGTCGTCCACAGGAATGTGACCTCGGAAATGCCCACCGAAAATGAATGCACATCAACCATCCTGATATTATACAACTAATGATAGAACAGCCGCTCGAAGCGCTACCAAAGAGTTAGGGCTCCTGTACTGTCAGTCGGAATAAATCAGTCAGATAAACTGTAAAACCGGTACCCTCAAACCTGTCAGACAAGAGTGACCCACCTAATCGTGTGAGCATGGGGTGTAAATTAAAGGTTAGTATCCACTAAAGTTAAGCAAGGAATAAATATAGTTTATAGATTGGTACATACATTGGAAAAAGTATAGTATAAAAATTAGGGGACGATTCTAAACGCGCTTCGAACTTCAGTTTTTGGTATCCATGTTAAGAGAATCACTAGTACTTTGACCCATCTAAGGGAGAAACGATATAAAGAGTTTCTACTTAATATAGATAATTTTTAGTATCAATTTAAACTATGGTTAATAAGTGTCTATCTTATATAGATAAAATATAGAGTATAAATTATAATTTATATACTCTGTATCTTATAATTATAGATAATGCATGCTTACTCAGTATAGATAACTGTAGATGTTTAGTATCGATTTTTAAAGTTCTGCCTTCTAAGATTAAGCACTAGAAGATAGACCCCCCTCTCCCATGGTATGTGCAAAGTACGATGTATGTGATTTTATAGCAGTTTTGGGGGCCAGAGCAATTGTTATTTTTTTTGTCCAGTTAGAATAGAAGAGACGATTCTAACCTACAAGAATACAGTATTAATATACATTAGGATATACAAGAATTTGAGTAGGATTTAGATTGGTTTGGTTGTTTTGTTTTACGGCATATCAACCTTTTTAGAGCTATTTAATGCCGACCTCAGTTATTTTGGAAATAGTATTCATGTTGCATCAAGTTATTTTGTAGAAGGTTTTTATTCTTCAAGCTTTTTGTATCTTCAATTGCTAGTCTGTAGTGGATTTTATCGTTTTTGTTCCTGCCCTGCAGAACATGAATGAGTTTATTAATGTTTGGTACATTTTAAGTTAGGAAACCAGTCAGAAAGTAGAGGAAATAGAAAGAAGAAATGGGAAGAAGAAGAAGAAGGGGGAAAGGTGGGTTGCTGTTTTTGGTTAAGTCTTGTAAAAGGAAGTAGAAAAACAAAAAGCATCAACGTTAGGTGTATTTCGTCTCAGGAAGCCAACATCTTCAGACAGCCTGATCTGGTAGCACCAGGGTAGGATTTAGCAATATAAGGATTTGTAATAATGTTTATCATGAAAAACAGACGAAGGCAGTCGGGTTAGAGGCAAAGTAATTAGCTCTTTTAACTAGACATGTAGAAAGAATTGTCCCAGTTATTTTAATATCAGACATACGGAATCATATACATACGGTCAGCATATGCCTTATATTTAAACATGAATTTAGTGAAAGAATAATTTAGGAGCTTCAGAAAGAGTGAAGAAATATCGGAAATTAAGAGCAGGAAAACAAAGTTTAAGTGAACAATCAATAATTTTACAATACTTAATAAACAAGCAAGGAATAAGAAAATAAAAGAGACTTGTCTGTTTCGACAGCAGGTTGCATTCAGCAATTCTAAATTTGATTTCGATGACGTAATATATTCCAGAGAGGACTTTTTGGGGAACAGTTTCATTTCTATTTTTAAAGAGGTGCATACGTGGGCTCGATCATTACTAAGTGTATTATTTATAGAATCGCCCTCGTTTACAAATGTTATACTATAGTCGACCCCCCCATTCTCAAGCGCTAGGAAGTAAAAAAGAAGACAATGGACAGGAAGGTAGACAAAAGAATTGTTGGTCAGGGTGACGGTAACAAAAGGACTGAACAGTGAATAGAGATATATTTAGTTTTATATGGTGGAGGAGCAATTTGCAGAAGCTAATGTTTTGCGACAGTAAATGATTTTTTACGACAGTCCGGTTGACTACGGATAGTCGTAAGTTGGACACACACACAACGTTGGGTCGGTGAACTGTTAGTGAGGAACACGTGGTGTCACACAAACATGGCTGTTTTTTATTTACTTTTTGAAGTTGAATATGATGAATAATATATATGATTTGTAATTTTTTTAAATAGCTATTGACAATCTATATTTCTCACCCTGATTCTTTTATTTGAAAATTTAGCATGCAATAATAACCCTTATCAATCCTTAACCGTGCAGAGAACGGATACCATAATACTTAGTTCGCTTCATCTTATCATAGCAAAGGTCCACACAAAATTTAAACCAGATCGGACCAGAAGTTTTCGAGAAAAATGGATCATATAAACAGACTAAGAGAAATATAATATAGATAAATATTTCTCTATTCAGTCATGGCTGATGGAACGAGAGCATGCTACCCCCCCCCCCCCCGTGATGTAAATAAAGGGTTCCGTTCGAAATTTCGTCTAAATTCCCGAGTTCGACAAGATACACCTGGAAAAGGTAGGAGGTTACGTTGTGGAAATGATAATCAATAGCATCTTTGACTACAGGTAGTCGATTTGAACACCTGAGTATCGTTTAAGAAATGTGTGTGTGTGTGGGGGTATGTGTGTATGTGTGTGTGTGAGAGAGAGAGAGAGAGAGAGAGAGAGAGAGAGAGAGAGAGAGAGATGTAAATTGCTGAAGGAGAGCGGGGAACAGTGGAGGCGTTGGTAGGTAACCTGTGGTTGTTTTGGGGGAGGAGGATGGTTGGTGTGGGAAACAGAATTGGCAGGTAGGCGTGAATATAGACGTATTTTTTTCTTCTTTTTGATATCGTTTCTGTAGAGTTCTGACACCACAGCCATCGCCTCCCAAACACTATCTGTACCCCGCCCCCGCTTCCTCAAATCTAATGTGCGTCGCACTGTCAACAGAACAGACGTCTTTTCGTATAAAGGTGTGATCATCTATATCTTTTTATTTCATTTCCCATCGAGCATAGATGTCTACATCACAGTCGGGTATTTACCGGCCCTTCCCTTCTTTCTCATTGTCTTTTTCTGCGGAGTTCTCCGGATTTCCATCTTCTTTTCAATATTTCAAAATCGTTTCAACGACAATTCTGTTTCCTCTCGCACACACTCATCCTTTCTCCCCTCCACCCTCCTCATCGCTCCAATTCCCATTTATCTCAAAAATGTAGGTTCATCCTCCCTCTCAGTGTTTCTATTTAGTTTTCTTTTTATTCAATTTTCACCCCAAGGCACAGTGCCACTTTGAAGTAGGGGGCTACTATCGGAGACATAAGTTGCAGGGATATTATGAAGGAGGATGAGCGGCAACATGACACTTGAACTTCTGCATGTCAGTACAGTTGGGAAAGCAGAATCCCAGAAGGGAGTTCCAAAGTCTAGCAGTTCTGAGGAAGAAACCATTGGAGTTAAAGACTGTGAAGGGGTGGGATTTAGCTGCTTGTCGGGGGTATTTACGTCGAAGGGTTACAAGTGCTTGCAGTTCGTCAGAGCATTCATCATTAAAATACTTGTAGAACAGGCAGGGAGATGCAACATTTCGTCGATGGGACAGAGGCTGAAGCTTAGTTGACAGTTCAGAACCTATCAGGTTGGCGATTCTCTTTTGGACCCTGTTCAGGAGTGAGAGACCAGTAGCAGATGCACTAGGTGTGTCAGAAATTTCGTGAAAAACATTGAATAATTCCATCCTGTCTTTCCAAGCTTATAACTACTCGAAAAATGTAATTCAAGCCCTAATTTATTTTTCAATTAAAGGAGCAAGGACCAAGGTTTCATTAAAAAACAAAACAAAACAAACAAACAAACAAACAAACAAACAAACAACGTGTTCTTTAAAAAAAAAAAGGTTTTAAACTTCGGACTTTACAGGTAAATTTCTAAAAAAAAATACTACCTTATTTGTTTTAAATTTGAATATATTATTTATTGATCATTTATCTTCAATTTGTGATATATAACACTTTGTTGAGTAAATTAATTATTTACTTTTTAATAGACATTTCAAAATGGGAGCGCGAAATCATTCGACCTCCTGTCTTTCCAAGCTTAAAACTACTCGAAAAATGTAATTCAAGCCCTAATTTTTTTTTCAATTAAAGGAGCAAGGACCAAGGTTTCATTTAAAAAAATAACAAAAGAAAAAACAAACAACATGGTTTAAAAAAAAAAGTTTTAAACTTCGGACTTTACAGGTAAATTTCTAAAAAAGCACTACTTTTTTTGTTTTAAATTTGAACATATTATTTTATTGATCTTTTATCTTCAATTTGTGATATATAAAACTTTGGTGAGTAAATTAATTATTTACTTTTTAATAGACACTTGAAAATGGGGGGGGGGCGTGAATAAAAAAAAAACGTTTGTCTAAAATATTATATTCGGTTTATTGGAAAGAGCATAAAATTTCACATAAGACACTGTCGTCTTCATGTCGTCATTCAACAACTGAAGGTAATGTGTAATCATCGTTAATGAACTTTGTATAACCCCCTTCCAAGTAATGTGTCTTCCCCTCTCCATCATAAGTAACGACTGCCCCCTCCCGTGTTAAAAGAACTGATCACACCCTCTCTCAGTCGCTAATATATGTTATAAGAATCCACAGAACCGTATGTTTTCTATCTCTCCCTCATCACCATTGTATATATGTACCCGTTGTTCGAACATGTTTTCCCTCACATATACACACCCACATGTACGCACGTACGCACACGCACACGCACGCATATACACAGCCTCATACACACACTCACATTCATGCACACACACACACACCCGAGCTGTGACGTCACTTCCTTTTAAGTGAAAACCAGACATGCGCACCCAGAACACTAACTCCAGTATAAAAGTCAACAAAACCTGTCAACCTCCCTTTTTCGTCTGGACCAGCGTTCGAGCAGCTTAGTCGACGAACCAAACACACACTCTAACGTCACTTTCCCTGCTACTGTAATGTGGGGCAAGCGCAAGTACACTTAATACGCTTTCTCTCTCCATGAACTGGATTGACTTACTCACTCTATCTCCCCGTCGCCTTTGGCCCATCGACACAGATATGTGCGCGACGTTCTACTGAGCTTAACCCTTTCTTTCTACAGACGACTTGCCACTTCGCGTTTCTCTATTGCATTCCCTTTCCTTTCACGCGCGTAGTCGTCAACGACTGAATGAACACGTGTACACCGAAGACTTTCATTTCTCAACAGAAAATAAACGACATGTTTATTTTATTCCAACATTTGAGTTTTCTGTTTCCTTCATTCAATTCGTTTCATTATTTTTTCTTGTAGCGAGTTAGGGTATTTTATATCCTGGTCCGCAACACCGTCATCTTAAAAAGACCCCAATACTATGCAACAGCACCATTTTAAAATCTTAGTATTAAATTTAACATTCTTTTTCCACACTTACATTTCACCTTCAATATATTCAGTAAACTTTTACCATTACGGATTTACCATTAAACGGCAGTAAACTTTTAAGAGAGTTAATTTTAATTGTTTATAATATACATATTTTTACATACTTTTTATATGAAAAACCATAATAAATATAAAAATATTATAACGTAAATAATATAAATAATATCAAATGAGAGGCAGGATTATTAATATAATGGACTCGTCCGAACGTTATAAAAACACAGCAGTTTTGTAAATAACAAACGCTTTTTCTTGGGCAAAGACAAACATAGGCACGGAAAACATTTTAATAACAAATAAGTTTGTAACAAAAATAATTGGGAACAAAAAACTAGAGTCGATATTCAGAATGTTTTGTTCTTGTTATTTTTTTAAGCGAGGTGGTGTTTGATCAAAACTGGTGGGGATATGAAATACTGTCTTGTTTCAAAATCCGTGAAACTTTTTTATGGTAGATGACAATAATGGCCTGAATCCTTGGAAACAAACTAAAGCAATGACACACACACACACACACACACACACACACACACACACACACACACATATATATCTTTACATAAGCAGTAGTGTGTTGCTACACAGTCATGATCATGTTTCGGTCTACCAGTATTTACCAACTAGAGACCTTCTCAGGCAACAACCCTTATTTCCGAAAACGGAATTCAAAATGAAGAGCGAAAATTGATTCTCAGCAAAAGAAGGCTTCCTTTTTTTTTTTTTACCTCAAATTATATATATATATATATATATATATATATATATATATATATATATATATTACTCCTATAAATCATTTTTTTTAAATTCATCTTAAAAACCCTTTTCTCTATTTATTTAAAAAGAAAATACAACTTATATATGGGTCATGGAATTGCATTCACTAGCAAAAGATCTAGTTAATTTGCATATTCTTTTAAACATTCATTTTAATTAATTCCCCATTAGTTTTTTTTTTATAGGATGATCATCTTTAGTTAACTATTACGTGTAATTATATTCATGCAGATATTCTACATGATTTATACTTGCGAAATATTTGCGTAAAAAGGTTATAAAAAACACAAAACTCTTTCCATATATATTTATGTATGCATATATATTTTTGTTTAAAAAATTTGCTTACCAAACTCGTCTGTTAGCTTTTAGTCTACAGACATGAAACTTCATATAAAAGGTATTCGAACCCATGCGAAAATTTATATTTGATTTTTAGCACAGGAAAATCGGTACAAAAGTGTGAAAAAAAAATGGAATTTGCCAGGTAAAAGTCGATCGACGGCATTACGATTATGCATGCATAACGTAGTAGCTATTGGTTTATCTTTTAATTTTTAGCCTTGCAGCAAACATGTCTTCATAGCTCAGTCATAAACGGCAGAGGAAAAAATAAATTGTAAGCTAAACGTTTTGGTTTCGAATCTCGATGATAGTACACGGGTCATGTAAAAAAAACAAAACTTTTTAAAGCATTACTATATATTGGGTCCAATACAATATGATAATACGAAAGCTGCATTAATCAAAATATCATATTTAAGCGCATTTTACGACCGGGCAATGCCGAGCGCCCTGTTTATATATATATATATATATATATATATATATATATATATATTTGTATTCATCGACATGGGTCGTCTGGTAACGCCCGGTCGTAAAATACGCTTAAATGACATTTTAATTCACGCAGAGTTCATATTTATTATTATAGATATAATTCTCTAGTGATTTTTATAGTGTACCCAGTATATATAATTAATTTTTATTTTATTTTTTTTTTAAAATATGATTTAGGTGCCATCAGCCAGAATCGAAACCGTAACAGTTAGCGCTCTAGCATAATTCGTTACTGTCCAAACTAATAAAAGATAGAGGAAAAAAACTTAAAAATTTAACCGACTTTAATGTATAAATGTATATTTGTGCATGTGTAGAAGTAACACGTTTAGTATACTTACGCCTACCAATTTCCTTTAAAAGATTTTCAACCCCTTAGCAGCTATTTTTACAGACTAAAAACCAAATGGAATTTGTTTCGCAGGTCCAAGTACCTTATATATCAAGTTTCAAGTTTGTAGACTAAACAATTTATATATGTTAGTTATGGGACGATTCCAATATTTTTACAGATTCCGATTCTTTATAAATCTCTAAATATTTTACTATAAAATTGTTATTTTGTCTCGATTACTGTAAAAACACATCTTAAATGTGCATGTATTTTCTCAAACGTAAAAACACACTGGGGGGGGGGGGTTATCTACAGATTTTAGCCCTACTGGAAGTTTTAATCGATGAATATTTACTGTTTTATTATTACTACAAGCAGTTGAAGATGTTTCTTATACCAAAATCAAATAAAAAAGATAATTAAAGGAATCGGTTTTGGTATCGGAAAATAGGCTCAAATTTTTCCGATTCCCGAGTATGATTCCGATTAATCGCCCCATATATATATATATATATATATATATATATATATATATATATATATATATATATATATATATTTAAAAGTGATCGTGTCTGTCTGTGTGTATGTCTTTGTGTCTGTGTACATTTCCCAACACAATAACAGTCAATTTTCAGTCTACACACTCAAAATTTGATATACAGGGTACTGAGATTTCGGAAAATCTTTGCAATCCATTTTCGACCAGAAATTTGGCTTTTAAGGGGTCAAAGTTCAACGATTTAACCTTTGAAAACTCTACCAAACTCCTCCGACAATTCGGGGTCTAAACACTTGAAATTTTAGATACAGGTTCATTGGACATGGATCCAACTTAATAACACGATTTGAGCCCAAAACAATAAATGTTAAGGGGTCATAATAGGGGTCAAAGTTAAAAAAATTGGCTTTTTTTTTTTTTTTAAATTTTTAAATTTTTTATTTTTTTGCTCAGCATACACCACTAAACACCCGGGCAACGCCGGGCACCCATGCTAGTTTATATATAAAAAGAAAACATTCACATATGCTGACACATATATTCAACTAGCTTTGTTCCCGGGTGTTTGGAGGTATGTGTTGAGAAAAAAAAAAGTGGTAGTAGGCAGGCAGGCCCGAAACCGTACCGCGAAGGAGGAAAAGAACGCGAAAAAAAAAAAAAAATTGTGACGTGTTTGCTATTGCGCCCATCGCCAAATCGAAAGTGACATAAGTTTGAAGGCTAGACAATCGAAAAGAGGCGATGACTTTCGAAAATATCGACGAAAAAAGCGACCCCTCCCTGTAGGAATGTGCCCAGTTGAGGGTGAAGGAATTAATGTTTTTGGCCAATTTATTGATATTTGGCGTCCGAAGGGTCGAGCTACAAAATGATATCGATGCCGTGAAAATCCGTCGCCTCTGCCGAAAGTTTTAGGCAAACATACATACATACATACATACATACATACATACATACATTTAAACAGATAGGTGAGATTTATATTATAGAAGACTAGTCCGGCAAATTCAAAGTATTAAAATGGTAATTGTCATATCCTTTAATAGAGAAGATCTATAACTAGAATACCCGTCTTAGGATGAGTAAAATGAATTCCCTCGAACTGAACAATTCTGCATCACCTTTATGTCCCCACCCTTACGAAAATGTATAATGTTACTAAGCGGTATGTCTAGAATCCAGATTCGAATTGTGATCAAAATCTATGACAGGATTTTGACAAGAAAATGTCTAATGGTTAAATCTTAAGCTTAGGGACTCTTAAGTAAAAATTAAAATTCAGGGAATCTTACTTCATCTGTGTCTAATGGCTATGGATCAAATTCGAAGCAAAACGGAAATATTTGCATTTAAAAATGGGAAAGTTGTACTTATGCTTCGAAAAATCCCTTTAAAACAATCCGCAGAAACTGGAATCCGAGAAATATTTATTAATTGATGTCTAATACCCATTATTAAAATTTCAAGAATGGTTCTCCCCCCTTTTGTATAAGTCTAAATTAAACATAATATACCCCCATATTAGGATCTCTTACGCCCAGCACTTGTGCTAAAATTTAATAATGACCGGTTAATTAGTTCAGGAGTGAATAAAGATATATTGTGTAATATATACACTTGAAATTTTAGATATAGGTTCCTTGGAGATGGATCTAAATTAATAATATGGTTTAAGCCCAAAATAATAAATATTGAGTGCCATAATAGGGGTCAAAGTTAAAAAAAATTGACCTTTGCGGTCTCTACTAAATTACCCAGACAATTTCTGGTCTAAACATTTGAAATTTTACATAAAGGGTATTCAAAGATAGGACAAGTTTTTTAATCGGTTTGGGTCGAAAATTTTAGCTACCAATATATAAATGTATGTACGTATGCATGGCTGCCTAAAACTTTCGACAGAGGCGACGGATTTTCACAAGATCAGTATTGTTTTGAAGCTCGACCCTTCAAACGACTATTACCAAAAAATTGGCTAAAAACATTAATTTCTTCACCCTCAATTGGCCACTTTTGGGAGGGGTCGCTTTTTTTCACCGATATTTTTGAAAGTCATCCCCTCTTTTCGATTGTCTAGCCTTAATTTAAACCTACGTCACTTCCGGTTTGGCGGTGGTCGTAACAGCAAAGACGTCAGGTTTTTCCCGTTCTTTTCCTCATTCACGGTACGGATTCGAGCCTGTCTTTCTACTACCACCTTTTTTTTTTTTTTTTGCTTAACATACACCTTCAAACACCCGGGCAACGCCGGGCACATATGCTAGTATATATATATATATATATATATATATATATATATATATATATATATATATATATATAAAAGCAAACAGTTAATGAAACATGTTAAAAACACTTTGAAAAAGAGTTAAAAACATTTAATATGAAAAGGAAACACTTGATAACTGGATAGTCCTTAATCCGCGGGGTTTCGAAGAAATACTTAATCCTACCCTCTGATGAGAAGGAAAGTAATTAGCAAAATGCGGGATCGGATTTGCATATATATATATATATATATATATATATATATATATATATATATATATATATATGCGTTGATGTAGTTGTAGTAGCTCTAATGTTACACACTATCAATTTGACAAATCTAATTCATAATGACAAGAGTTCAAATTTTCATAATTTTGTTACGAACCCTTTTTTAAAAATTCGATTTGCGTATGTTTGATAACGAAATTTCATTTAAGAATTCTGTCAACGAACTCATAAAATCCATTCTTCCAGATATCGGCCTCCTGCTGGTCTCCAGTACGACACCCGCAATTACGCCAGACCAAGAATTCGAAAATTTAGAGAATATATTTTGTCTATTCTCTGTAGTTTTTAGTACCAGTCAGAACTAGCTAAGCTTACGAAAAATGACATTTCTGAAAATTGTAATCTTTACCCGCGAATACGTCAGAGAAACACAGTTTAATTTATTATGATTTCTGAATAAGATTTACTTATAAAAGGGTATTTTTTTAGAGAGCGAACTTTAAATTGAGAAATCTATTTTCTTTAATTGCAGATTCGGTAACTATCAGTTATTTTGACTTCAGCTTGGTTTGGCAACTCATCATAAAGAGATATCCGAGCAGCGTTTTTAAATTTTGCAACGAATAATTTCCGAAATTGACCTATCAACTGGCCGCCACGTTCGTGCGATTGAGCTTTACATATCCCATTTCTTTAGTTGTGTGTAGAGTTCCATGTCTACACTGATAAACCAGACACAATAGACGACTTGGAAGACAACATTCGACACGTTATTGCCGAAATACAGCCTAATGGCTTGAGTTTAACAAAATCGGACCCCTAGATTACATCATATATGCGCGAGCTGCGAGGACAATATATGCGAAATTGTATTTAAATTCTAAATGCCAACAGCTAATCTTTGAACCAAACCACATATTTGTATAATAAATATATCTTCTGTATATTAATTTGAAAGTTCGCCCTTAATTCTCATAGTCATAAAAGAGTGTGAAAGCAAGACAAAATAAAAAATTGCTGGTCAAGTTTAGAGTTCAATTCCAACTCTTCCGGGTGGATCGATAAAATTGTCGTTCTAGAAAAGACGACATGATTCCATTTTCGTTTGATGAAAACCGGTTTTCTTTTCTGTTTTTTTTTTTTTGTTATTGCAGACCATCTACTAGTTGGCCAGTTGTGTACAAATCCCAAGAGCAATAGGAGCCTTCTATCATGTTTGAAAGTGACACAATGTTCAACGAGCGAGATCAAAGATGTGCCGCTGTATAACTCATGCTCTCTACCAATTAAAGTTATGACAACAGGACCATTGCCGGCAACCTCAAAATGCTAATCCGGACGGTTCAACGCTTGAAGTCACAGCTCAATGAGGTTTCCGGCCACGGTTATGGTTGTTGATGTGGTTTTAAATGAAGGCCACATCATGCCACCTCATATCTTCGAAGTCGACTTAAAAGTCAACACCAAAGTGTACCTGGATGTGCTGAAGAGTGTGGTGATCCCCTTGTGCAAACAGGTGGTCACTGGCAGAGGTTGGGTGTGGTAGCAGGACTCGGCGCCGGCCCACAAGCCCAAAGTTACTCAGGCTTGATTCAGAAAGAGTACTATGACTTTGTGTCCTTTTCTCATTCCTCCGACCTGAACCGGCTGGACTACTTTGTTTGGTTATACGTAGAGAACATCACCAACATGACATCCCACAACACCAAAGCCAACCCGATTGCCACTATCCGCCGAGTATTCGCCAAGCTCCCGCTGGCGCTTGTGGAAAAAAACATGCTCCCAGTTTCGGACACATATCGAGGTAGTAATTGAGGTTAAAGACGGCTACATTGAATAGATGTCAGCTCTACTACAAAATCAATGCTACCTAAATTTTTTTTTTTTATTAAAAAAAAAAATCAAAGTAAAGCCGTGGTGTTGTTTTCTTTAGGGCGACAAATTTATATGCCACCCTGTAGTACTCCCAATTCATCAATTACTTTTGGAAACATCATTATCTCTCATTAATATTAAATATTCGTTTCTCTTAACTTAGAACGTAATGCGAGACAAAATCTCATCGGAAATATTGAAGACATCTGCGTGAGATTCAGAAGAATCCATCATCAATTATTATCACAGTTATGTGCAGCTAATATGAAACGATCTGGCAGAAGAACGTAAGATAAATGCATTAAACAGAAATAAAATCTTTACAATGTTTTGATTTCGATTCGGTATTCTTTACAAAGAAGATCGATTAAGGAAAATATCAGCAGTAATTCAATGTTACTCTATCATGATTTTATATCGATCTTCTTTTCTTGGTTATCGATCTTTTTTATGGAAAAAAAAATGTTGACCTTTTTCTTCTGCTCGATATTTTAATTAAATCTAGTAAGGTCGGTACAACCAGTTTTTGAAAGTGAATTTCTAATGTTGAAAAATCATCAATAAAATTCCTTTTTTCAGTCGCAGAGTTTATTTCGCTCTAAACTGAATGGATACAACGATTTTCTGTTCATATATATATATATATATATATATATATATATATATATATATATATATATATATATGTGTGTGTGTGTGTGTGTGTGTGTATGTATAATAATTTCCACAGCCAAACAACGTCGCAGCCCACAAAGTCATGACAGTCAACGAACCGGAAGTCAAGACTCTAGTTTCACCCTCATTTACGCTCATCAGTTAGACACATCCCAACTTGGAAGGCCTAGCAGCTGCAGTACAAGTACATTTGACATTGAGAGGAGCAGATATTATCAGCACCAGCAAGGGGTTTCGTTGTCTCCAAGAAAAAAAGGTTGCTAAGAATCAATACACAGACAATAAACTATAAACAATTCCAGACAGTTTCTCTTCCTTTTTACCGTAACATCCTACCATTGTATTATTGTAGCAGCGATGTTAACAGCAGCAACGACCGCTGATTGTGAATCTCTTGGATTTCTAAGCTCAGCGCTAATTAGTGCAAGCATGTAACTCTTTCTAACGAGTCTAATTCAGAACAATCTCCTAGGCAAGTTTAAGAGAAACGGGAGTTGATAAAAAGGAGTACCAACTAGACTCTTTCTGACACACAGCGAAAATTCGCTCTTTTAACGCCTCCCGCTGGGATTCGACAAGAAGCTCCATGGACACAGCATGGCTTACACATGGATTTATATAACACACAAACACACCATATTTACACACGACCTAACTGGTACATAACCAACATTATCATACATAAACACTTTCTCTTTCCTTAAAAACAAAACCTTCATATGTAACCTCTTTTCCTACTAACGGGTCATTTATTTAAAACCACATGGACGCTTTGGTCTTTTGTTTTCGTCCTTATTCGTGGATGTATTCCTGTACTAACAACCTTTCCTTTTATTTCCTTTTTTTATTTTTATATATTAAAGAAGAGAACCCAATAAAGTTGTTTTAATTATTAGAATGAGACGGCCGGTTTAATTCTACATTTTGGTGGCCCCGACGTGTGCAATGGTTTTCGTTACATGCTACTAATATATGCAAGTGCGTCTCATTTCTATATTATAGCGCTCTAGTTCGAAATAAATGTATTTGAATAATGTCCGTTCTTTTTTTTTATGTATAATTTGCACTCAAACCAAGTGTACTGAACAGCCTAGTCAGAAGTTGATGTGAAATAACCGCCGCACGTTTCCAATCTCAATCGAGTGGACTTGCGGCCACAAACTTTGAGACACGTTGCGCAAAAACGTTCGACCGAGAGAAAAACATTTTATCCACAATGAATAATTCAATAATCAATGAAATAAAAAAAAAAATGAATGAGCGTTGGCGATTTAGAGAGAACTAAACATTTGTAAAAATCAATTGGCCATTCTAATTGCATTATTTGAAACGGAAAAGATATATATATATATATATATATATATATACATATATATATATATATATATATATATATATTCTACTTAGTTCTACTTGCGTATCAAGCACTGTCGAAGTAAATATTGAAAATAGACACACACACACACACACACACACATATATATATATATATATATACACAGAGGCGGCAAAAAGAAAGTCCGTTTTTCAAAAACTTCAAATTTAAGCTAAATTTAATGTAACTGTTTAAACAAACTGTACTTCATTTGATTGGCCTTTTATTCGTCTATAATTTTACCTGTTCATATTTGACTTTTAATTGAAACTAGCAGGGCTACCCGGCGTTGCTCGGGACCGTATAAACAATGAAAAAACAAAAGCAGATATTGAACATATGTTTTATTCTTAGGGGAGAGGAATCTTTCATCTCAAGTTTTAGCGTTACAAACAAACATTTGTCTTTTATATATATAGATAATGACAGGTTTTTTGGGCCCCCCCTCGAAGATAACTGATCAGTTGACCAACTTCTAGTGGTCCGTTTGACGTGAAATTTCGATATTTGTCATCCGGGTGATGGGGCTTCGATATGATACCAAATTTGTCAACTTTGGTTGTGTCTGTCAAAAGTTTTAGCGTTACAAACAAACATACATACATACACACAGACGTTTGGCTTTTATATATATAGATGTTCTAGTGTTCCAGCCATATCAAAGAACCTACTGTTGATTTTATATGTCGGACTATTCGGCGTGTGTGGTAATAAAACTTCTCAAATGCATTTGTGATGTTAGGCTGTGTAAGGTGTTAACTTTGGTTATATCTCCTGCTCCTTTTGTCATCGGATTATTTCGATTATCGATACTTATCGAAGATATTTCGATACAAAACCTATTTAAGAACACTGCAAGGCCCATTCGTGTGAAGGTTCATCGAAATCGGCCCGGTCGTTTCGGTGTCCGTAGAGTACATACGCAGTTCATTTTATAAAATAGTAGAATAGGATAATATATATATATATGAGAGAGAGAGAGAGAGAGAGAGAGAGAGAGAGAGAGAGAGAGAGAGAGAGAGAGAGAGAGATTGCGATAGATGTAGAGGATGTATGTTTATATATATGTATGTTTATATGAATACAAAATTAGATTAACAATTTATTAATTACAATATTTTTCTTATTCATGTTTAATGAATTAATATATAGAAATAAAAAACATTACATGAAAAGAATAAAGTATTTATAAATGTGTTTCAAACATTAATTACATGTCACTGTACATTCGAACATGATTACATATTCGGTTGTGTATCGAACTGAAATTCTCACCAACCCTTATCGAGTGACTTTTGCTCTCGGTCAGTGAAAAGTCATTCATATATATAATATATAAGAGAGAGAGAGAGTCCACCACTTGATGTCCAACTTTTTTCAGAAATTTGGCTGTTAAGGGGTCAAAGTTCAACGATTTGACCTTTGAAAACTCTACCAAACTCCTCCGAGAATTTGGGGTCTAAACACTTGAAATTTTAGATACAGGTTCATTGGACATGGATCCAACTTAATAACACAATTTGAGCCCAAAACAATAAATGTTAAGGGGTCATAATAGGGGTAAAAGTTAAAAAATTGGCCTTTTTTTTTTTTTTTTTTTGCTCAGCATACACCTCTAAACACCCGGGCAACGCCGGGCACCCATGCTAGTTTATATATAAAAAGAAAACATTCACATATGCTGACACATATATTCAACTAGCTTGGTGCCCGGGTGTTTGGAGGTATGTGTTGAAAAAAAAAAAAAAAAAAAAAAATGGTAGTAAGCAAACAGGCCCGAAACCGTACCGCGAAGGAGGAAAAGAACGCGAAAAAAAAATATTGACGTGTTTGCTGTTGCGCCCATCGCCAAATAGGAAGTGACATAGGTTTGAAGGCTAGACAATCGAAAAGAGGCGATGACTTTCGAAAATATCGACGAAAAAAGCGACCCCTCCCTGTAGAAAAGTGCCCAGTTGAGGGTGAAGGAATTAATGTTTTTGGCCAATTTATTGATATTTGGCGTCCGAAGGGTCGAGCTACAAAATGATATCGATGCCGTGAAAATCCGTCGCCTCTGTCGAAAGTTTTAGGCAAACATACATACATACATACATACATACATACATTTAAACAGACAGGTGAGATTTATATTATAGAAGACTAGTCCGGCAAATTCAAAGTATTAAAATGGTAGTTGTCATATCCTTTAATAGAGAAGATCTATAACTAGAATACCCGTCTTAGGATGAGTAAAATGAATTCCCTCGAACTGAACAATTCTGCACCACCTTTATGTCCCCACCTTTACGAAAATGTATAATGTTACTAAGCGGTATGTCTAGAATCCAGATTCGAATTGTGATCAAAATCTATGACAGGATTTTGACACTAGAAAATGTCTAATGGTTAAATCTTAAGCTTAGGAACTCTTAAGTAAAAATTAAAATTCAGGGAATCTTACTTCATTTGTGTCTAATGGCTATGGATTAAATTCGAAGCAAACGGAAATATTTGCATTTAAAAATGGGAAAGTTGTACTTATGCTTCGAAAAATCCCTTTAAAACAATCCGCAGAAACTGGAATCCGAGAAATATTTATTAATTGATGTCTAATACCCATTATTAAAATTTCAAGAATGGTTCTCACCCCTTTTGTATAAGCATAACTTAAACATAATATACCCCCCATATTAGGACCTCTTACGCCCAGCACTTGTGCTAAAAATTTAATAATGACCGGTTAATTAGTTCAGGAGTGAATAAAGATATATTGTGTAATATACTGGTTGTGTAAATAAATTGAGCTTAGGTACTTTGGACAATGTCAAAACATTGATAATTCACTGATATCAGCAGCCGTATAGCGCAACGGTTAGAAACTCCGACTGTCGTTTGGGCGAGCGGGTTTCGATCCTAGCTTGGGGTAGTTGCTTGTCTAGCCGCACTGATGAGCTGTGAAACAGCGAAACAGTATTGTATGTGGATGACACACACACACACACACATATATATATATATATGTAAATAATAATGCCTTCAATTTTAAATTGCTGTCCTAAGATAATGTATATATATATATATATATATATATATATATATATATATATATATATATATATATATAATAAAAATATCTGTGTACTGACAGCTGTTTCGTCTCGTACGTCTGATTAGTGTGGCTAGACTTTTTTTTTCACAGAGATTCGAAACTTTAACAACAGGTCACATACAAATGAAACTAACTGTAGAAGTACTTAACCTCTGGACTAACAAACATCGTCGCTGACATTAGCAGAAATCCAAGCGCTATATATGTAATTTCTTTGTTTACATATATTTTTTATTACGCTCATTGGAAACCAGAAAAATCTATTCGTTTGTTCTTTACTTTTATTTTCCCCTCCAAAAAGGTCACAGTGCCACGAGACACAAGGGATTATTGCGAAATGAGGGATAGATTTTGAGGAGCTGTGCAACGACATGTTTGTTCACATAAAATCTAAATGTATGTGTGTTGGTAAAGTCAAGGAAAAAGGGAGTATGAAAGAAATTCCAAAGGTTAGCAGTTCAAGAAAATAAGAGTGGAAATCCCTTCGACATCTGGGGACCTTTGCAGTGAATTGATAGGATTTAACTGACTATCGGGTCGGTTGGATGTATTTACGTCTATGAGACAACAGATGAACAAGTTCGTCGGAGCACATTCCATTGAAGTACTTGTAAAACAAGCACAGGGATGCAGCACTGCAGCGATGGGAGAAGGGCTGGAGATTGGTGAACAGTGTGGAACATTAGATTGAACTTTTTAGACCCTGTGTCAGAGAGAGAGAGAGAGAGAGAGAGAGAGAGAGAGAGAGAGAGAGAGAGAGAGAGGATGAGACTAGTGGTTGGCGCACCTACTCGAACGTGACAACAGTACGTAATGCATGGGTGGATAGTGGCTTTGTAAAGATATAGGGTTAGAGTAGTTACGAAAATTTTCTAGCACGATACAGAAGTATCTTCTATAGATTTGTTCCAGTTAATGTTGCATGCGAATGTTAGACTCTCGGGCAGGGTGCTATTAATCGCGACGGTTGGTAATTGCAAAGGTTTCTTATAATTGTTCAAGGAAAGGAGATATGTCTTAGTAGCAGTTAATGTTACAATTTATGTTCCAATTCAACAACAGGCTGGGGGTCATTTTCGGAGGATTTAGTCATTACTTCGGATTTGCATTCGCTTTGCCCATGTGTCAGGAATAGCGCATGTGTCGTCAACAAATATATCCATTTTGGACGCAATTTCATCAAGAAGGTTGTTTATGAAAATCAGGCAGAAGACTGAGTACTGATGTCTATTCGCATTAATGCCAAGTTGCAGCTTTTATTTGGATATAAAGAATCTAATCATATGTTACATCGTATGCAAACACATGTATGACAAGTTATACAGAAACGTTCATACTTCATTTTCTGCAGGAAATCACCAGGCTAAATGCACAAATGTATTGTTTGCGGTTGTTTTATTATCAAAATAAGGCGTACTATAGGTAACTAACCAATTTAATTCGTTAGTATTACTACTTTCCGGCTATTATTTGCATTGACCAATGGCCGAACTTTTCTCGAATAAATACTTGATAGCGTTTGTGTATTTCCTGTCTACGTGATTTGCTAAACACTAAAAGACCCTTAACTTTATTATCCGCTTGATATGACATAAATAGGGTTTATTTCTCTTCTTAGGCACAGCTGCTGAAGGTGGCCTTATCTGTGTGTGCACAGTAAATAATTAAATGATTAGAATAATATTTCCTCTCGGAACAGAAGTAAGGAAGCGAGCGACTAACAGAAAATATCGTTGTTTGGAAGAAACCGCTTACCTTGTAGACATGTATATAATAATGTTTAATAGATGTGTTAACCTGTGGAGTATTTCATTCCGGTCTCCAAATAATGTCGGATTATCAGAGAAAATTTGTTATATAATTTAAAAGCCGCTACGAGTCTAATCTACTGCTGTCCTACTACTTCCAGTTTCAGGCACAAACACGCCTTCACCGAGTTGTTGTACGCATGAAGATGAGATATACATAAAAAAAAACAATCCAAGAACGTAACACGATAGTAACATCCTAGTTCGACATATATTGGTAAATACATATTTTATAATTGAAAATTATTGAAATCTTTCAATATTGTCATAATTCCTTTTTATCTTGTCTCGTACCAACGATGTTTTTCTGCAAGACTGCATTGTTATAGCCTGCAAACACAACTCTTTACACACACGCGTTTGTACGATAGATATTTCATATTCATGTGTGCATTTGTATAAAACTGTTTGTTGTATTTCAATAACATTTGCTTCATCAAATCATTTGTACTTAATATTAAAATGGTAGACATGAGTGGCACCGCGAATATATTTAAAGTAAACGAAAATGTTTAAGGGAGTTATTCGTCCTAATATACGAATATTTTTTTTTTACAAAAAAAAAAAAAACAACAAAAAACAAAACAAAAATAAAACTACACCTTATAAAATCAATTAACTCAGATATAATCGAATCAACTTCAGATCGACAGTTGATGTTCGATCAAGAACGATTGATAAAGTTCTTGACGACTCCATTGTGCTGAAACATTTTCACGTTTTCTAATTCGAGCAATCAATTGATTTAGATCGAAATCTCCGGGAAGAAAAAGCAGTAGCGTCGAATGAAATGAAAATATTAATTCTTTACCATTAGTTACAATTGCATATACGATTTCAAGTAAGAACACTTAATTGTCATGCTGAAATATTTAAGATTACAAATTTTTTTTTAATGGTTGTGTAAAATATTAATTAGAAGTAAAAATCAATTTATCATGAATTACACTTTTATCGTATTATACCCCTTGTTTTTATCGCAATCCTGGTTCACAGGACCATAATACATACCACTTTGGCTACTAACAAACTGTAACCACTGGAGCCATATTGCACACATGGGCAAGAAAATGTGCACTAACCCAAAGTCCCTGTGGCAACACCTTTAATTTCGTCTAGTGCTGAACTCCTTAAAATGTAACCAGACACTTATCACTGGAACTACTGCTCTGGTGCTCAGGAAGCACAAAATGCGCATGACCATTTGGCAATAACTTTTGCGCATTGGTTGGCCGTTCGTCATCAGATGCTATGGTTTAAATTCTTCTCGTAAGTGCTTTGGTGAATGGCTGGTCACGGAATCGGCGCTGTGAACAACTGGGGTTTCAAATCAAATCAATTCGATAATAACGCCGATCTTTTTTATTCCCGAGAATAATTATTCATAAAATGCTTCAGGGTACACTTTGTGCAAAGGAAAATTAATTCTGCAGGATGTTTTCAACTTGGGTTCATTCAGACAGCTTTTCAGTCAGAAGAGAAATAGCTTTTCAACTTAGCAGAGGCCCGAAGCTGAAGTACGTCTTCTTCGATGGTCAACTAAAGCTCTCTTTCATTTACAAACAATGTTTTTTTTTTATGGAACCCTAATTCTAACTACCTTCTCTTTGAGATTAGCATTTCCTTCTTTATTGTTTGGCGATTACTCTTTCTTTGCTATCTTTCTTTTCTCTTATTTCTTCTTCTGGATCTCTTTTCTTTCTCTCTCTTCAACCCTCCCTGTCTCTCCTCCCCAAACAAATATATTTCTAAGTACACGATTTATTTATTTTTCTTTCTATTTTTATGCTGTTTGTCTATGATAATCAGCTAATCTGTTTATAGTCATTCAAAATAAACATCTGCTGGTTATATAAATAATTAGCACGAGTTGTTATCCCACCCTGAGTGATCCACTATTCAGACATCTAAATATGCAAGACAAAACAGGTAAATTTCCTCGGGTTTACGTTTTCAATACAATTTCAGGCGACGAGATTATTGTCTTTTATCTAAATTTCTTTGCATATATCCAGTACATGGCTTCTATTTATATATCCATTTTTTCAATCTCTCCAAAAAGGAAATATTTCGTCATTTCTTTTTAGCTATGTGCAATTTTGAACAAAATATTAATCTCCTACCCACATCATACCTTACTCTCCATCTGACTAGTCAAGGCTAACGGATGCTGTCCGGGAGACATATTGTTATAGTATTATATCAGCGAAATACGAAATTTTTAACATTGAATTTTAAGGAAAACCAATGGTTTCGACTTTACTGTCATTTTATAGCAATGAATTTAACCAAAACTTACGAATAAAACAATAAGAGAAAAAAATTATTAAAAAGAAACATTTTTGATGAATATTAGCGAAAATAAAATGTTTGGCTAAAAATTCACTGGGACGTTTCATAGAGGAGGTAACTTGCGCGTAACTATTGCCATTTTTTTTTAATACATCGTGAATTAACTATCATAAATATGAGTTACTTGCCCTTTGTTTTTAGCACAATTGAGTTACGTCCCTTGTTATGTCACGTGTTAGCAAAAAATATGGCGGTTTTTTTGTTATGTTTTCTTTTTTTTAAATTATGCGGTAATATCAGGTTAACAAAAAAGTTCTTGTAGTTTTAACTGTTAAATTCAGATGAACATATCTCGGCTCACGCAAAAACTTATTGATCAAAATAAGCACCATCAAAAAATAAACACACTTTTGCCAACGCAAAACAAATGTAATTATGCCATCTTGAAGTTGCTGAAGGCGTTTTGATATCGCTTAGGTTTTTGAAGCATTACTCGCACAAAGTTGGTGAGATGCTTGAAAAAGTAGTAGTCAGTAGGCGAGAGGACTAGAGAGCATGAGGGATGAGGCAGAGTTTTGTGGCCCACTTCGTTCAACTTCTGCAGAGTAAGTTTAGCAACGTGCGACTGGGCATTTTTATGGAGGAGAATTGGGCCTTTTCTGTTGACTAATGTTAGGTCTTTTGTCGAAGTTTCTGATGTATTTCATGCATTTGTTGACAGTACTTCTCCGCCGTAATGGTTTCGCATGCATTGAGAAAAAAAAAGAATAGAGGAGACCGATTGCAGACCACCAAACAGTTCGCACAACCCTTCTTTCGGTGCAACTCTGGCTTCGAGAAGTCTTGTGGAGCTTTATCGGCGTCTAACCACTGAGCTGAGCGTCGCCGGTTGTCGTAAAGAACCCACTGCATCGCAAGTCAAAATCTGGTCGAAAATGGGTTGTTCTTGTTGCGTAAAAGAAACTACGATGACACTTCATAACAGCGTTTCTTTTTGTTGTCGTTCGATTCGTGAGACACCCATTTATCAAGAGTTTTGTCTTTCCAATCTCGTTCAAGTGGTTGGAAATCGTCGTATACGATAAGTCTAATTTAGAAGCAAGTTCTCGAACAGTTGTGTGTGGATTGACCTCGGCTTAAGCTCTTAATTAATTGTTGTTAACATCCGAAAGCCGACCACTACGCTCATCATTTTCAAGACTCATTGCTGCCACGAAATTTCTTAAACCACCGTTGTGTTATGCGTTCAGTAGTGGCTCCTGAGCCAAACGCTTCGTTGATATCGCGAACTGTTTCAGCAGCTTTTCGGCCTCGGTTGAATTGAAATAAGAAAATTGCGTGAATTTGCTTTTATTTTCTATCTTGTATTCAACGTTCTGAAAAGACAATCGTTTTAAAACGATTATAACTTAAACGATTAGAAACGCTCTTTAAAATGATATATAAAGTAAAAGGTATGTTTACGAAGACTTGTTTGAAAATACATCATTTGAAATCAAAATTAAAAATTCCACAAGAACCTTCTACTCAACTTATTAAAGTACTTCTGAATTGTCAATTAAATAGATATTTCTTTTACTTGAAATTGACAGCAGATACCATTATTCTTTTTAATTGATTTTTTCGTTTTCCGAATTTCGATATTACAGTGTAGTTACACCTTATGTTTTACTTGCTTAAATGAAAGAATGATTTATCTCCCCTTCTTTATGGGAACTTACAGCACTTCCGCTTTTATAAATGGCGGATAAAAATGCGATAAGACCGACGTTTATTTTTTATGATATTGATCTTCCACTCGATTATTCCCCCCCCCCATTTTTGGTTATTTTACTTATTTCTGCATGACACGCAAGTATACCAGTGTTTATTACTTGAAATGTGATTTTCGATTGTGAATAATAATAAAGACGCACCAAAATGTTAAAATACCAGCAAAATGGCGGAGTTCTGCCTTTATCGAGGCTGGAAAACAAGTTGTTTACACGTTGAAGTGTGTGCCAGTTGGCACAGTTTAATATTCAAATTTAAAATCGTTAAATACAATTTAGGCGCGCAGTGCAATTGATTGTTTCGGCGCGTTAAAAAAATGAAAAATGACACCCACGCAAATTCCGGCGTGATCTTTATATACCAAAGGTGCGGACCTAGTTGAAAGCACCCCATGTGATGTCTTCCATCCAATGGAATTCCTCCTAGGACACATTTTAAAACTGATTTTCTAGAGCTCGTTTGGAGCCGATCAAATCGAATATAAACATGCACAAACACAAAATCTATCTCTTTAGTCTCTTAGCCTTTCGAACATTCTTTCGTCTCTTTAAACTCTTCCGACTCATTCAACGCTTTCTCATATGGACTTACCACGCGTGCAAACATCAATTATTTCATTTCCACTGCTCCGCGCATTAATACTCTCTTTTAACAGACGAACATTAATATTGTCTATGTTACATATTTGAACATTCAAAGAACACAAAAAAAGAGACTCTCCATCTTTCATATGAACTCAAAAAAAGGAACTCTGAAATATTGAGAACTATGTTTTAACTTGTTATTGTTTGTTATTTCTATTCCAGAAATAAACCTCCGTTTGTGTTGCACATAAGATTTCTTATTTTTATTTTTATTATTTGTGGAGGAAATCAGTTCCCAAAAGAAGGCCAGGCGACCCCCCCCCAAGTTGGTGACCCGACGCAGAAATCATATGCACAACGGAATCTTATAAGCTATTAAACAACCATGACTCAGCGGAAAAAGCGACAATTTTTTTTCGACCACAATTTCAAGCTCCGCGTCATCGGAAAAAGTCAGTTGACAGTTTAAAGGCTTTGAAATCACTTTCGAGCGAAGAAAACAAACATGGAACCTTCCTGTGTTGAAAAACCTCTGGCAACGTTAACGGTAAATATACCAGCATTTAATCCTACCAACATAAAAACCTGGTTTATCCAAATCCAGGCCCTTTTCGACGCAAAGCGGATAACGTCTCAACGAACCAAATACTGTTACTTGGTGGAAAAACTCCCGGCAGACGTCGTCGAAGAGGTGGCGGATTTATTGGAGAATGTGCCTGAAGACAACCCATATGACGAACTTAAGGCCATCTTACGACGGACAGGCTTTTCAAACGAAACAAGGTTACGCAATCTTTTCACCCAAGTAGAATTGGGAGATCGCACTCCGTCACAACTTTTGCGATACATGCGTACATTGCTAGGGGACAACAAAATGTCCGAAAATATAATGAGAAGTCTGTGGCTGGATAAACTTCCAGACACAACAGTACAAATCCTAGCACCCACAACGGAAGAGACAAATATTGAAAAACTCGCCGATATGGCAGATCGAATCCATGAAAATCTGAGGCACCGCAAAGTAAACTCAGCACAAGCACAGCAGAAACAGACGTGCGACGACGATATATCGGGACTAAAAATGATGGTCGAAAATCTCACTCGACAAGTGCAGGAATTAAGGCAAATAAACCATCGTTACTCATTTAATAAACGATCGGACTACCGAAAACGAAGTCTTAGTAGAGGTCGAAGCAACACACGGGAACGAGCGAACGAAATCTGTTTTTACCACAAAAAATTCGGCACACAAGCTCGGCGTTGCACTTATCCTTGTTCTTTTAAAAACAAGAATCAGGGAAACGAATATTCCGGCCAGTAGAGACGACGACTGTCGCTGGATTTTCCACTAAAGGTCGTCTATTTTTTATTCGTGATAATAATCATGGATATAATTTCTTAATAGACACTGGAGCTGAAATCAGCGTGATACCACCTCTACGTAAACAAAAAGCTATTCCACAGCCTTACCACCTCCAAGCAGCTAATGGTACACAAATACCGACATACGGTGAAAAATATTTAGACGTCAATCTCGGCCTGCGCCGCACATTTCCGTGGATTTTTACCATAGCCAACGTGACGACACCAATATTAGGAGCAGATTTCCTAGCACGGTTTAATCTATCGGTAGACATGACTAGTCGCACACTGGCTGATAACCAAACAAAAATCGTAATTAAAGGTATCACCACAAGATACCAGTCTACTGGGATTAGTTCTGCCTTACCTGAAGAGACGTACATTCGTCGGCTGTTTCAAAAATACCCACAACTTACTCAGCCATTCAAAGTCACGGATTATATTAAACATAATGCAAAGCATTATATTAAAACGAATAGACAACCCGTCTACGCCACCCCCAGACGTCTGAAGCCGGATAAGTACAAGATCGCAAAAGACGAATTTCATCGCATGTTGCAACAAGGAATTATCCGACCTTCCAAAAGTGAGTGGTCATCTCCTCTACACATGGTACAGAAAGCAGACGCGACAACATGGCGTCCATGCGGCGATTTCAGGAGATTAAATGCACAAACTGTACCGGATAGATACCCTATCCCACACATTCACGATTTTGCAATCGGACTGCAAAATGCCACGGTATTTTCCAAACTGGATTTAGTAAAAGCGTATTACCAAATACCGGTGGCGGATGAAGATATCCACAAAACAGCACTGACCACACCATTTGGACTTTACGAATTCGTCAGAATGCCATTCGGACTTAGGAACGCTTGTCAAACCTTCCAAAGGTTAATAGACGAGGTTTTTAGGGACCTTCCATTCGTATTCGCTTACGTGGACGATGTCCTAATTGCTAGTAGAAACCTCGACGAACATAAACAACACTTGGAACAAGTTTTTCAAAAACTGTCCCATTACGGTTTAAAAATAAACTTGGACAAATGTATTTTCAGTCAGCAAGAAGTAAACTTCCTTGGACATTCAATTGATAAGGATGGTATATCACCATTACACGAGAAAGTAAGCGCCATTACGGATTTTCCACAACCTACGTCTGTTAGACAAGTTCGTCGCTTCATAGGTATAATTAATTATTACAGACGATTTTTACCCAACTGTTCCACAATCCTTGCACCGTTAACGTCATTATTGAAGAACAAAACGAAAAACCAACAATTAAAACTGGACGGATCAGCTTTAAAAGCTTTCCATCAAGCTAAAACTGCCTTAGTCAATTTCACAAAATTAAATTATATTAAGGACAGCGAAGAATCGAAGCTTACACTTACAACAGACGCGTCAGACATAGCTGTAGGAGCAGTTATACATCAACTGACAGGGGATACAATGACCCCTATATCGTTTTTCTCAGCCAAACTGAGCAAGACACAGACAAAGTACAGTACCTTTTCAAGGGAACTATTAGCAATTTATTTGTCAATTAAACATTTTAGACATCTGTTAGAAGGAAGAAACTTCTGTATTTACACTGACCATAAACCGTTAACATATGCACTGCATACGCATGTAGATAAATATGGTCCAAGAGAAATCAGACACCTTGATTATATTGCCCAATATTCCACAGACATCAGATACGTCAAGGGGCAAGAAAACATCGTGGCAGACGCATTATCACGAGCTGCAATAACTTCACTAAATTCCAGTTCGTTAACTATGGAATTAATTGCACAAGAACAAAAGACGGACAAGACACTCACTGACGTACAACAGAAAACGTCTTTGCAACTGAAGGAAATGCCCGTACCTTTTAGTGTAACAACACTTTATTGTGATACAGCAAAAGAACAACCGCGTCCATACATACCGCCAAGCATCAGACGACATGTTTTTCTACATTTTCACAATATGTCGCATCCAGGCAAACGAGCCACCGTAAAAATAATAACAGACCGCTTTGTTTGGCCGAATATGAATGCAGATATTCGAAATTGGACCAAGACGTGTGTATCCTGTCAGAAAAATAAAATACACAGGCACACGAAGTCACCGCTGGGCACTTTCAGTGCGCCTGATGCCAGGTTCACCAATATCCATGTTGACTTGGTGGGGCCATTACCGCCCTCAAAAGGACACACCCACATTCTCACCATAGTCGACAGGTTCAGCAGATGGC
>NC_136493.1:90771622-90804122 GCF_053919585.1 Euprymna scolopes
CCGACTACACACACATGTACTGATTCAACACATTTTTGTAGGTTTGGCAACGTAACTTTTGTGTCGATAGAATCGTTCATACGAACGCCAAAAAGCAAATAGCTCTAATTGCTTACCCTCTTTTTTCTTTACTTCATTTGGGATTCGTTTTCTTTGTTACTAATATTCCATAAGAATCTTTTATTTATTGATACAACCACCAAGTAAAAGATTGCTTCAGCAATCTGTCCCACTATACTTCCTAATACAAATAAGTTTTCACGGGGACGTGTTAACTCAATATTAAAATTAATTTGCTTCAGAATTCCCAATAAGGTCGCAATTTGAACAGGACTCAAGAACGTCTGCTCCCCGCTATCAATGCTTTTGGTTGGAGGAAGCGGAAAAGACTCGATGACTCGCACACCAGACTTTTTTTTTATCTAGCGCTCACAATCATATACATTAGCGACAATCAGGCGAACAGAGACGAATTACTGCTTACAGATATACAGGCACTAACAAAAGCAAGGTAAACCAATGCACACACAATGCCACGCTGCCAAATACTCATATATGTATATTCTTTGCATACACATTCACACTCTGACCTATACAATTCTAAAGCCTGTGATTACTAACACAATTTTTTTCCTCCAACACGTGTTTGAAGGACTGAAATTAATTTTTATATTCTTTTTTACTGTATAAAATGCTTTGTTATAAAATTTCGTTTTCCTCCGTTTTTCATTTACAAAACTTTGTTTTAGTTAGCACTTGCTAACTGGTGACCCTTCTATTCTCATTGTATAATTTATTTCCATTTTTCTATGTATGCATGTTTCATATATACCACAAGGTGGACATCATCGTCCAAAATAGTCCCATCATGGCCACAGACCACGTCACACGGTAAACGCCCCCCTTTTTTTTGTTGTTGATAAATCTATATGAATAAAATTAATTTAAATTGTAATGGGGGAATTTTTTTCCGTGTGACTAAACTATGGTAATTCATTTTTATTTCTACCAAACTAAACCCACATGATGGATTCTACTATTTTTATTAACTTCATCTTCTCTATAACAATTGTTTTCATAAGCCATCAGGTATTCATATTAAACCTTTCGTCTTTTCCGTGGAAATTGCTCTAGATAAGCATGAAGCTATTTGATGTAAAGAGCTAACAAGAATGGAAATGATTATCGCAAAGACACGGGCTGCCTACTGACTTTAGTCTTGAAAAGTAAGAGGAAAACAGTCAGCAGGAAGGGAGTTCCATAAAGCTACAGTTTTTTTATTGTTGGGGCGGAGAAAAGAAGTTACTGGAATAGGAAGCTGTATTAAGAATCTAGTATCAAAACAGCGAATTGTTGGACCACTAGATCAATAAGCCAAACAAGCTGGGACAAAGGAAACAGATAATTTAATCATTTAATCAGAGAAGATATCTTGTGGAAAAACCTGTCTGAATTGAACCTCCATATAATTTATTAATTTGTATATTTTTTTCAAATGCAGGCGATAAATAAAAGACTATGGAATTAACAAGAATAATGTGAGGTTACAAAAATATTGTAGTTTGCTTAAAGTATTGCGCGTAGTGTATAAAGTGGTTTGAGGTTAAGAAGGCTGTGACAAGTTATAGGCGCCGAGTGAATCGAAGTAATGTCTGCGTGAGAAACATGTTAAACAGAGACAATGTGTAATTTTTTTTCTTTTCTTTTTTCTTCTTTTTTTCTTATTTTTTTTGTTTGATTTGTGATTAATAATATATTATACGATATTCAAGTTTTTCTGATATTTCAAAGTTGCTAATCTCCTTTTCAAAATTCTCCTGTTATAATGAGTATTTCTTAATTTTATTTTAATTAATATTTCATTAGGTGTGTAATGACGTTAATAATGGATAAGAGAATGTCGTAGTTTGCTTGAAGCATTGTGTGTATTGTATAGATAAGTTTAATGGTAGAAAATAATACGACAATGCAAACTGAGGTTATGAGCTTCGGATGAATTGAACAAATGGATGAATGAGAAACGTGAAGAAAAATATATAGAAAGACATTATGTAATAACTAGGCTCCCTCTACCGAGCTAGAAAAACTTCTCACACCTGCTCGTATCCTTTATCTCTACAAAGTCACTATTCGTCCATGCATAAAGTATTGTTATAATATCTGGTGCACCTACCAGTGGCCTCTCCATCTTGGACAGGGTTAAAAAAAAAAAAAAAAAAAAGAGGCACCAACTTAATAGGTCCCACATTATCAACCAAGCTTTAGCCTCTGTCCCATCACCACAATGTTGCATCCATGCACTCGTTTCACTACTTTAATGGAATGTGCTCTGGCGAGTTTGCTGTACTGGTGCTCTGACCCGACATGTTTCTTCTACCCAGAATATTTGGAATTATTGATTCATATTCCTCTTCATGGTGTGACATCATTGAATTGTTGTTTGAACAGGCCAACATTTGAGGCGTTTCTGAAACTTCAAACAGTGAAGCCATTCTTTCCGGACCCTGATCGCACAATAATTGAGCTGCAGGAATATTTCCAATTTCCTCGATAGATGTCACCAGTAAAAACTTCGTCATCAATTATATTTGAGAAGAATGAAAAGCAGGAGGCAACACATAATGAGCTTCTTTAGTTTAGACAGAGCCACTACTTGTATTGCTATTTTGGTCTGGTTTTTGTGTAATCAGACAACAAACTATTCAGAGAATATCGACAGAGCTGCGCAGGCGTTGTTTTAAGGCCAGACTGCTCTTCCTCTAAAGTTGTCGTGTCAAATTCCACTTTTTCGACACGTGTCATATCTAGACGAGGAAGATAACTTTCCATCCTCCCCATTATTTAAAATAATGCTGTTAAGTCTTCTGCAAACCGATCAGGCTCCTATACGCCAAGATTAACTGGCTTAGCAAAAGTAATCTATTTAGTGGCAAGCAATATGGATTTCGTCCTGCAAGATTAATTGATGATGAGGACTATTTTGGTGAAGGATGAATTTATAGGGAAATAACTTTCGACGTATCAAAGGTCTTCGATAGAGTCCAACACAAAGGGTTGCTTAACAAAATTGCTAGCTACGGAATATTTGGAAATATCTTTACACTCACCCTAAGCAGGTTGAGCAGGCTTTCTACGCAGGAGGAAGTTTCATGAGAATATCAAATTCACAACCAGCCCCCAGTCGCATGTATATCCCCATCAAGATGATGACTTTAGGTTTTTGCAATGAGATGTCAGCATCCACCTACATACAGTGCCTGGTATTCCCAAATAGTCGGCAATCTGGCAATAACCAGATTCTACGGTTTTTTCTCAATCTTAATATCGAGGAGTATTTTAACATGCATTTTCTGTTGTTAAAATATAAAGAAAAAGTCAGAGAAACAAACTTTGGTTAACTTAGATTTAGTATAATAATAGATGTATCTATAAAAAAAAAGGCAACGGGTATTATGATTTATGATAATCGTTTCGTGGAGATGTCCATTAATGTAAATATTCAAAATTTTAAACATTTTTTATTGATGGATCACCAGTTATAAGAGCCAAACAAAACCATTCGAGGATGAGGGATATCTTGATGAATGACAGTTTAATGATGGTTGGTTGGTTGTTTTTGTTTTACGGCATATCAACCCTTTTCAGGTTATTTAATGCCGAATCCGGTGATTTTGGAGAAAATTTTTTTAATAGAATATATTTGTTTTTTGCAAGTCAGTTTCTACTTAACCCATAGTTGGGACCCTAACAGGTACTACCACTCCGGGTCAGAGTGGACCTGGGAGCAATGGCAATTAAAGGGTGGCTCCACACTCCCCAGAGCCCGCAAGCTGGGGCCTCACCATCCGATATAGTTTAAGGTCATATCCAGGACCAAGTTTAATGATGGAGACTATTATAAACTGATTGAAAATGATTACTTAGAATTGATTAATAATGAGGATAGTTTATAACAAGTATTTGTTGACATTAGATTTGAGGACGACCATGTTGTAATCTGAAAGGGATAGTTCCCGTGGTAATGTGTTCCACATGCAGAAAATAAACTATCCATAGAAATCCTACCTGTCGCTAGGCAGACTAAGGAAGAAAGCGTTGATTTTAATTGTTGCAGAAACCGAGTTCTGGCTGAAAATGTTCAATCAATATTTTTCAAAAAGGCGATATACAATTGTGTATAATTGTAATATAAAAATTGATATCCAAATTGTTATGAAATTTTTTTATAACATGCTGGACGTATTAGAGTTAAAACAATTTAGTACTATGTAAGAAATCTAAATGAAAATGGTTTTTAAATATGGAGTATTATCGGCTTATTTCTTAGATGGCATGTTCGTTTTGATCGAGGATATTAGCTAAGAATCTGACTCAGAAATATGTTCGATTAAACGTGAAATCTCCTTTGCATATAAAATAATTTAAATTAAAATAATAATAAAAAATATGTCATGAAATATTTTTTTTATAAATATGTCAATATTTTTTATTAATATTTTAATTTCTTTTATAAACCACAAAAAATTACTTTTCATTAGACGTCGTAGTCATTCAACTTTTCGTATCAATCATGTTGGCAGTGTTATAAAATGTACTTTTTCCATATTAATGTGTAATTTTTCCTATCAATACGTAATACTGTTGATTTTAATTTCATTGCGTTCAGCATGTCATAATCTTAAAAATATACAGTTTTGATCTATTACAGACCCCTTTTTCAAATAATCCTAACAGTACGCTAATCTGTACGTTTATCAGAATCAATGCGAAGCCAGAGATTGGAGCTCAGTCGAGCACTCTGATTGCTCTGAAATATTTTCTGGTTCGACCTTCTTTCACTAATTAGAATAGTCAAGAATGTTTTATGATAAACCCGGCCATAGGACGGGTATTGTAGCTGGTGATATATAAAAGCTAGGTTTTGTTTATTTCATAAACGTTTATTCAGATAGGTTTCACAAGTGTTCTTTTTTTTTTTTGAAATTCAAAACACGAACTGTTTTAATCCCAGACTGACTAATAGTTCGCCAATATTTTGAGACAGTCAACAACAAAATGCAAATGTATCCTAGCAACAAACTATTTGTCCATAATGAGGAACTGATTGCAACAAAACGGACATCTAAGAGAAAGTACAAGATTATATATATATATATATAAACTGAATGTGTGTGTGTGTGTGTGTGTGTGTGTGTGTGTGTCTGGTCACGAATAGGCTCCTATATGGTTGACTATTTTTAAAAACTGATTACATATAATGATAGATGTATCGAGACACAGGAATGGGTATGTTTGATCTAGCAGAATGGTGGTTTATTAAAATTGTGGGGTCTGCGTTCGTGCCTGGCCTCCATAGAATGGAAATAGGCACAAACTTTAATAAAGACTTTTCATATCTATCTGCGTAAGTATACTTTGATAATTATGTTTCAGTTTGAAGAAATATGGTATAATAAAATTATGGGGTGTTCGTTCGTGCCTGACCTCCATAGAATAGAAATATGTCATAAAGTTTAACAAGTTTTTTTTTAATATAGATCCACAGAATATTGTGATAAGTGTTTCAGTGTGAACAGGTATTATAAATAAATAAATTATGGGGTTTATCTATTTTATTTTTACTTTCATCTTATTTTGCGTTGATTTTGATACCCCAAAATTCAACCCAAATTTACAACCCTTCCTTTTCATAACCTATCATATTTTCATAAATCAGAGTCCATTTTCTGTAGGCTGTTTTTGAACCCAGTCAATGACGGGTACTTTTGCTAGTATATATATATATATATATATATATATATATATATATATATTCCGAGGAATAAATTCTTGAAAAGATTATCTATACTCCTTGTCGGATAATTAGAAATTATGCATACCTTCTTTACAGGTTGTTTAGGTTTTTTTTTTGAAAATTTGAATTAATTTTCAATAAGATTTTTTATTATATATATCATCCACAGACAGACTTTTTCGCAGTATCACGGCTAATCAGTGTGGCTAGACTAACAACAATCCAGAGCCAGGAATCGAACCCACAACTATCTAGTTGATAGCCGGCAGGTCTACTTTCTGGCCCATGGGATCAGCGCTCATAAACAATATCTACAAATGTAATTTATATAAACATTTGACTGTTATTTTAAAGTGCCCCGTTTGTTTATTTAAAAACAAAGAGCTTCGCATTACGCTAAGTAAGCAGCAGGCGAAATCATTTAACGAAAATGCTCTACTAAAGAATGGAGGCTTATATATGTCTATTGACGGTTATGTATATGTTTTCATATATACTTTAACTAGCGGGGGTACCCGGCGTTGCCCGAGTGTTTGTTTCCGGGACGGGGGGGGGAGTTTTAAAAATGTTATGGTAGGTAAGTAGGAAGGATCAAACCCGGAGTCATGAGTAAAAGTAGGAAAATAAAGTGTGAAAAAAAACAAACATCTGCAACGTTAACAGTTCGGCCACCAAGAAAAGTCCATTCCAGTTGTTTAGGAAAAAAAAAAAAAAAAAACGACTACGGTAGGTCGGCGCGAACGTGAAAATATAATGTGAATTGTCCAGCACGCTAACCACTACGCCACAGAGCACTGCAGCTTAGTTTAGTGATTTTAAATAACTTCACATGAAAGAACTACGAAGCCAAACCGGTGTTCTCTTCTCCACTGTTCCTTGTGAACGATCCCCAAACGGTGTTAAGTGGGTGCAGGGGGAGGAGGAATTTATTAGAGAGAAAATATTTTACCACTTCCATTGATCTTAACCGATTTTGGCCGTGACTTCTCAGCAGAAAAAGTATAGAAATCTAAGATTATCGAGGAATTTGAGAAATAATAAGCCTATAACACACCTCAGATATTGTTCTGCCGTTTGTGCATATTATATTTGCATGAAATATCTTGATTTTTAATCCTATTAATGTCAAAATCAGACGGGAAAAAATGAGTTCATTTTATTTATATAGATAGATAGAAGAAGAGAAGAAGAGAAGAGATTACTTAGGCGAGTAATAATATATGAATAAGTAACACAAGCTTTTACATTTAGATAACTCAGTGTCACGTAGCAACAGGTTAACTATGTTAGATAGCGGGGTCTATATATATGTAAGGAGTCTATACAATGTATGTGGGTATATAATGATTAGGGCTAGGACAACAGCATATTCTTTTCATTTTTTTGCCTCTCGAGTGTGTATCTGTTTATATCTTATATGCTTTTATATAGGGTGGTGTGGTTCTCTGCTAATTAACTGTGTCTAACTGTATTGGATATATAATCGAGAGTCAAAACAATAAGAATATTCTGTTGTCATGGCCCAAATAATGAGTTTCTTGTGTCGTCTAGTGTTCATAGTTTTCTTGTGAATGTGTACGTTGCATGGGTTACAGAACATTTACAATACGGATAACACAAATAGAACGGGACACAGTTCTGGGTGGTTTATACATCTTGCCAACAAAGAAAACATACTTTCGTTTATCTGTGGGTCTTGATTGACGAATCTGCAAAGATTCCTTCCAAGGGAAATGACCAGGCATCCCCGTTTATATTTTACAACTTTTATTTCACTTTATTTTCTCATTGGAGGATTGCAGCTTGTCTTAGACTTCTTCTTCGGCGTAAGTCGTTAATGGACTGACGCATCCGCTTGGTTCGACCAGTATCACTTCCTGTCCAACTGTCTCTCCTAATTAATTCCGTATACATTAACAACTCGGTTGCCATGACCTCATTCAACTCACATCTTTTAACATGTGGCTTTTGAATCACGTTTCCTCTATTCCGATTTATCATTTAAAACCTATTTGCTTGGGTATTTTCGTCAAGGTCACATTCTTGCTCTGTTATTTGTTCTCCAGGACCCGTTCTAAATTCCAAAAATCTATCAACATTTTTTTTTGTACACAAACTAATTATGCATAAAACCGACACATAATGTTCTTTATCTAACATTTAACTTTTAATAATAATAATAGTCGATTTACTTAAATCGACTATCAGCAAGGTAACCCGGTGTCGCCCCGGCATAATTTAACACCAATAGTGCAATACTAGAATTATAAAAGTTCCTAATCTACCACATTACAGGGGACAGACACCAATGCAGTTATTATTTTCAAAATATTCGTTTGTTATTAGTAACAGCTTGCGTCCAATCGAAACGATTGTTGGCATATAATTATATAATAGTTCATTTATTATAGTTTTGCACAACAGGGCGATCTCCTCAACGCAAGGCAAAAACCAATTATTTAAGAAGTTCTACATCTTACGAGCATTTTATTATAAAAAGCACTTGCTTTCATGTACAAACAGCCGGCATTTATTGTTTTGTTTTTGGAACATGTTTCAGGTTTTCAAACTTCCGATATAGAACTCAGGTTCGTAGCAAGATTTTAATGATTTCAGTAGATTTTCAATTAATAGATTTACAATATAGTTATTGATTAATTCTTACAAACTTACGTGTTATTAATTTATATTAAAACTTTAAAAAAATTATAACATAAGCTTGCCTGTATAAGTTTAATTATACGATCATAGTTCCGGGCAAAATATAAGGTTCACAGCAAGATTTTAGTAATTCTGTTTTAAGCTGCCAATATTATTTTCCATTACTTACGTTTGAAAATTATTGCTAATTAAATTTAAGTAGCATTCCTGTTGTGGCGGGGTAGAAGAATTGCAATACGTAATCAAGGTCTTTGTTCTATTTCCAAACGAAAATAAGTGGTTAGCATTCAATATGTGTATAGCGTTTATGGCATGGAGGGAGTGAGATTTTTTAGACGACATATATTCATTACAAATTAAAAAATATATGTTGAAACTGCTGTTCTTATATATATAAGAACAGCATATATATATACACATAATATATATACACATAATATATATATATATATATATATATATATATATATATATATGTGTGTGTGTGTGTGTGTATGAGAATAGTAAAAGAATAATAAATCGAAAAAAAAAAAAAACTAACAAACAAACAAAAAACAAGAAAATCAACAAAAAGCAAACAAAAGAAATCAACCATTAAAGAAAGGAAAATCGATTATGAAAACAGAAGAATCAATCGTAGAAGAAATAATGGATAAAATCGGAAACGAAAATAGTGATGGAGGCAATCGAACAGAAAACAATGGCAGATGTAGATTCCGATAAAAAAAAATGCGAAAAATAAAAAAATGGTGAAAAGTTTCTAATATTTTTGCTTCTGTTTCAGATCTCCAGAATTTTATATTTTCTTACTTTTTAACGTTTCAAATATCGATGGATACCTATTTGCCTGAGGTATAAGGCTCCTAAAATTCATACAGTAATTGTCCACAAGAACCTATGGCATAATGGATAACATACTTGGTAAATTCAATTTTAAGCTAGACTCTTGTGGATGCTTAAGATTCAATCCTCAGTGTGGCCGACTCTAAGGATATAATTGTGAATTATTTATGACGTTTACTCAGCCATGATTCACAGAATGACAGCATACTGCCGCCGTGGATTAAATAAAAGGTTCCATCCCAAATTCTGTGCAAATTCCCGAGTTCGACAGAGTTGGATAAGATAGACCTGAAGAAGATCGACAATTACATGAACCCTTATGAAAATAACACTCAAGATGAGAACAGTAGTCCGAAGAATCCAAATAATACCCGTATTTTCTGTTTTGTTACTTTTTAACGTTTCAAATGCTGATGACTTCGTTTGCTTGTTAGTATTAAAAAAACTGGACGTAGGGACGAACAATCTATTTCATACAAGTTAATGAGAAGAAACCACGACAGATGTAGAATACTGTGCATGTACGAAATGTGGCTATCACCCCAACTCACTTCAGATGCCACAACTGGAATTTCTACGTCGCTTACATCACCACCGGTCAAACTAACGTTTTGAGAACGAATAGACATTGCTGATATATTCCAGAGTTATCGCCCTTCATTTACGAGCTCACGTTACTTTCACAGTAACGAACCTCGTACAAATAACCTAATAGTCCCCAAATAATACGTTGTAAACAAAATTATATTACCAGTTCGCACAGGTAATGAATCGTTCATGAAATTCTATTACGAACAGTCAGATTGCGAAAGATAATTCAAATCCCAGCTTAAGATAACATAGTAGCTGTACATACCTGGCGTTGCCAGGTAAAAAAATATATTGCCGGGCAGAGGGTTTAGTCACATACTATTTAAGATGAACCAAATATCCTAAGTTGTCACGATTTTCACAAGATCGATATCGTTTTGAAGCTTAACTTTTCGGACGACAAATATCGAAAAATTGGCTAAAACATTAATTGTTCATCCTCAACTGGCCAGTTTTTTACAAGCAGAGTTTTTTTTTTTTTTTTTTTTTTTTTTTTTGCGTCGCCATTTTTGCAAGTCATCGTATCGGTTGGAATGACTTTTCTAATTTCAACGTTTCGGACTTCCGGTCGCGTCAGAGTAGGGGTAAGATGTCACGGTTTTTTTCACTTTCTTTTACGCCTTCGCGTCACGGGTTCGAGCCTGACTGCCTACTACCATTTTTTTTAAATTTTTTGCTCAACACACCTCCAAACACCCGGACAACGCCGGGCACCCAGGTTAGTTTTCATCTATAAAATTCAAACGGGGAGATAAAATCTCAGTTTAAAGGGAAATAACTCATAGGTTAAATGAAAACTTAGTTCCGTTTTTACATGCAGTTAATGTTGATTATACTAATAATTAAAAATAAATTATATGTAAACTTAAAAAAATTAAATCAACTGTATATAATATTTCTAAATTGAATACTTATAACAATTCTATTACTACTATGAAAAATTTAAAGCTAATTATCAAAACAGATTTTCTTTAATATAATATGAAAATAAGATAACCTTTTGAATATTGTTTCCATTAAAAAAATAGTATATATATATAAATCATGCAGGAATAAAATTAGATAAGAATCCGTTTTCAGTATTAAAATCTATTTGTGAAACAATGAACCTTTTGTATATTTGTATATTAAATTGTGAAGAAACAAACAAACAAATAAACAGACAAACAGACAGGAATAAAACTTTATTATAATAGATATAAGATGCAAGCAATCTATGACGTCTTGAGTTCCTATTTACAATGTATCTCCACGGAACAGAGTTAGACACCAGAGCCGTTTTTTTTTAACATGGAAAAAAGGAACAAAAATAAAGCCGATTTCCCCACCCCTGACAGAGCAAGAAATTAAAATGTAGCATCTAAACAGATACTACACATACGAAGGCCAAGATCAATGTGTAGCATCTGTCAGAGTTTGATAATTAAGATTTAATATTTCATCCAAGACTACTCAATGCAATTTTTTTTTATAAAGCTTTAAAATAAAATGAACTTAGTTAAAATTTACATTTTGTAAAACACGCACATATATAAAGAGAGAACTTGAATACCTGCTAGACACTGTCCTCAAGTCTGTATGAGGTCTCTCTTGGTCAGGGCAACCCGGTATGAATATACTTCCTCTTGCAAGTAAACCTGACTAAATGTTGAAGATAAATTATTCGAAGGCCAAATCAGATCGTCTCGATATGAATACTTACGAGAAATGGTGAAGCTCCTGCATGTAATGTTGCCTAGATGAATTCTTATGATGGGATCTGGTAAAATCAAGAGACAAAAAGAAAGATATATTATAATACTGTTAACTGGTCAATTAAGGAGAGGAAATGCAATGTTCTTTAACGTCTTTAATAACTCTACATTTGAGATATAAAGAAGAATTTAATGAACACTTAAATGTTTATATGTATCTGACAAATTGATCTGACAAATCGATATTTAATTCTGACTAGCGATTTCTCCCTATTTATACTTGCGGCATGTTCTTCACACTAAAAAAGTGTAATTCGCTTCAGTTTCATTCCGAAAATAATTAATACGGCAAAGAGAATTATTACAGTGGAAACGATATTGAATAATATAAACTCAAAATGTAAAAGTGAATTCTTACTTTAAATTAAGGTAAACTTGTGAATTATCTCTTTTGTAATTGTTTCTTTCTATATTTTCGCGTGACACAGTTTTTGAATTTAAAAATTGAAACTAAAGTGATAACTAATAAATAATTAACGAGGCTAAATTTTGTCAAATTAGTTTGTTTTTCTTCCATCGGATTTTTTTTCGATTATCGATACTGATTCATTCTGTTACCAAACCTATCTTAGAACACTGACAGATACATAATGTAAATTTGGGTTTCATAAAAATCAGCCCAGCTGTTTTGGAGTCCATAAGAAAACGCACTTACACACAGATACAAAGTTTCATATATACACACACACATATATACACGTACATATATATATACGTATATATACACACGTACATATACACACGTACATATACACACACATACATATACACACACACGTACATATATATACACACACACGTACATACACACACACACACACGTACACACACATGTTCATCTGGATGGAGCAGTTAGATTGTGAAAATGACGATTCCTATTTACGTTTTCATAAACAAAAATATTTTGATATCAATATCGCAACAAATATAAATGAAGGAATAGCTTCGTTTATATACGGTATAAAGAACAGGACGCCGACCATAATCATTTCGGTTTCGAATTTAACTTGTTTTAGCCACACTGAGGAGTCGTAGAGACGACAAAACGTGTGGATAAAATATATCTTCTATATCTCCTGCAGGTGGAGTAATCTAGCGAGCGAAACTGAAAGACGTTTATCCCTCCCAACTGAGCTACAAATCTTCTAGTAGGAAAATTGAATCGCATTAGAAATGGTGGTGTTCATTTTGATTGGCTTTTTATTCAATTATTTTCACGGAAAAACATTGCCTCCATGCTAGTTCTAAATATGTCATTTCCGACCGAATTATGTATCTCGATCTTTGGTGATATATTTTTCCTATGCATTTAGATTTATTTACCATCGTTTCTCTTTAGCAAAATTGCCACCCTCATTTGCTGAATGACACACATAATATGCTACTCTCTATTTTATTAATACCGTTCCATATTTTCTCCATCGTTCAATTTTAGAATAAATACTCGGTTTTAGCCATCGGCCATTTTGTTCACAATGGCGACAATCTCCTTGCAACGAAACATTCTCTAATTTCAATAAAGCTTTTGAAGTAAATACCCCCCCCCAAAAAAAAAAAAACTAAAAGCAATTATGTCTACAGACGCCACACCCTGCCACTCGTGGAGGAGGAGGAGGAGGAGGAGGAGGAAAAGCCGTACCCCCGTTCATCCATATCAACTCTTGATTGACGTCTGCCTCAAAGAGTTTTTTCAACACCATTGTCCATTGCTTCAAATGTTCCTAGTTTCAGGAAAATCATTTAAAGAATTGATTCTTACGTCCATTCAATGTGCGCGTTTATGGAAGAAAATGCTATTTTAAGCGCTTTAGTGTGATAAATTGACGAATTGATATAGTTTCATATAAAGACACATCTAAGATAAGATGTATGACAGACAGAGGGGCATGAAAAACCACCCATCGGTACACATCTAACTCCCTCGTCAATAAAGATGGCCGCCAAAATGATTATCGTTATTTGATCTTACTTTCTGTTTTATGACATGTCAGCGTTTTAGTTTTAGTTGTTGTGGAAATACAAAAAGTAAACGGTAGTATTTGTAGACAAATATATTATTTTGTTGTTTCGTTTGTAACTTGAGGAGAGTATCAACAAGTCAACCTCAATACAAAGAGATACGGGGGGGGGGAAAACAAAGAAAGAAAGCACAAATAGAGAGAGAGAGAGAGAGAGAGAGAGAGAGGGGGTGGATTAAGAGAAGAAACATAAATAGGGGTAAAACAGAAAAAATAAGAAAAAAGGATGGAGAAAATGAAAAAGAGAAAAAGAAAAAATTAAGGAGAAAAGAAATAAAGAAAAGGAAAGGAAAAAAGAAAGGAAGATAAAAGGAAAAAGGAAAATATGAAAAAAGGATAAAGAAAAAGGAAAAAATGAAAAAGAAAAAGAAAAAGGAACAAAAGAGGAACAGAAAAAAGGAAAAAAAAGGAAAATGAAAAATGAAAAAGGAAAAGAAAGAAAAGGAAGAATGACAAATGCAAAAGATAAAGGAAAACGGAAATTGAAAAGAAAAAGTAAAAAAAAAAAAAAAAAGGAAAAAAAGAGAAAATGTATTTACGGTTGAATATAAGTTTTTGTCATACACAGACACCGTTGTGTCGTATATAGACCCTGAGGGACATGGCGCCGGAATGAAGAGATCTCATGCAGCTAAATAAAATGGCGAAATGAAATCAGCCAACATAATCTCCTCGTGGCACATCACAATCAGGTAAAGATTTCAGACAACCACCTATACCGATGCATTCAACAGTCTCTGCATAGCGGTGTAAACTTTGGTTTTGGTCAGAAGGTCAAAAAGTTGAACTCAATACACGACAATAAAACGTGCTCAATACTATGCAGATAATTACACACGAGTTCGATCCTGATAAGGTGCTTTTTTTTTTTTTTACTAAGGAATCATCACTTATCAAGGCTCAAAAACCACTCGAGGATAAAGGTTAAATGAGTGTCAGATGAACGGTGCGACAACGCCGTGATGATTGGTAATGATGTCTGATTAGACAGAATCTGACTATTTAAGAGGGCGGCCTAAACAAGAATTATTTTACATTGGACTTGAGAAAAACAATGTTGTAGTCAGTTAGTAAGCAACTCTGTAGTATTGTGTTCCACTGTAAGATTAAGAGAAAAACTCAACGTAGAGAAGCAGCTCCTCTTAGCTGGCAGCAAAGAAGGATTCTGGAACAACACTACAGCAGAACTTCATTCAATATTACACCGCAACCAAAGGAGTCTCACGAATACCAATCTGGTCAGGATAACGGACAACAACCAACTGATTCAGAACTGAAAACAGACCCCCCCCTTTCTACGTATATCTCAGTTTCATTGGGGGGGGGGGGGTTGAATTTTTGCCTCACTTTGGACGACAACGCATGCGCAGTATAGTATCAGTTTTATACGATTCGCCTTGCGCATCTTTTGTGATCCGTGATTCACAACAAGAGACAAGTGCCACCAAATCTCTTGCTTTACCGTGTCTATCCACCTTGAACACATCTAGGTCACACACTGTCTACTAAGCTTCTGTCACTGTCACATCACAAATTCTTGTTTTGCAAGTACTTCCAAAGAATGTGTTTCGACGAATTGACAGCACTTGCACTCCTTCATTAAATACCCGCGACAAACCCGACAGTAAAAAAATAAAAAATAAAAAAATCAAAAAAAATCACACCCCTTCAATTTCTACTCTAATTGCTTCTTTTCTCGAATAACTTGCCTTTGGAATTCACTCCCTGTTCCCAGTTTTTACGACTATTCCAACACGAAGACATTTAATGTAATTTGAACAAGCATCTCATTGCACAAAGGAAGATACCCCTTTACATTTACCCCTGAATCAAAGTGTCCTCTAATTAAGAGTAGCTCCTCACGTCTCTGTGGTAATTTGCTCTGTTTGGAGCAAGCCAAATTAAAAATACAAAACTTATGTTTAACAATAAAGATAATGAAAGATGAAGAGTTTATATAATAAGTTCAGAACGTTCTGGTGAAAGAAGAGTAGTTTTGTCTTTAAGGAAAAATTCAGTCCGCGCGTTCATTTCGGTTATCATCGTGCGAGTTTGTATGTTATAGTGTATATATAAATTGAATAATAATAGACGCGCGTGTAAATTATTGGACAGACAAAAATTTATAAAAATTATTTATTTTTATATAAAACACATTATTAAACCCTAAGGCCGAAATAAAACCTGGAAATAATTTCATTTTTATTATTTTTTCAACATTTTTTATTAAACTAAATATACAACAATCGAGGCCGCCATCTTGTTTTGAAATTTTGTTTTTTTTTTACGCTCATGCATGGACCATGGTTCCACGTAAGAGCGTAAAAAAGGCCAAATTTGATCTCAAAAAGGCCAATCTAGCAATCCTTAGAAACGCCAAATTTTCAAAACAAGATGGCGGCCTCGATTGTCGTACATTTAGTCTAATAAAAAAATGATGAAAAAATAATAAAAATGAAATTATTTCCAGGTTTTATTTCAGCCTTAGGGTCTAATGTGTTTTATATAAAAATAAATAATTTTTATGAATTTTTGTCTGTCAAATAATTTACGCCGCTGAAATACACATTTGCCAAAAATTGATTGTAAATAAAAATTTTTGTAGATAATTATTGAAAAATATTGCAAAGTGTTTACATAGCTGGTTCTTTGGGACAATAGGGGCACCTCAAACCCCTTTCTAAAAAAGACAACAAACGAAAAAAGCCTTAGTGTTTTTACTATTTTAAAGCGCTTTTTTTCTTTATTTTTTTAAGTTTGAAACACAAGTAGTGCCTAGTTGTTAACTTAGAACAAAAAGGGCGCATGGCGGAAATTCTTCAGGGTTTAAATGTATTGTAATGCTTTTATTGGGGCCGAAAAAGTTTTTCAGCCATCACATTACTTCCTATTTACTTGCCTCCTCACGAGGGTAGAGTTAGACACAAGGTCGGTTTTTAATGTAGAGAAGCATTTATTACTAAAAAGCGAAATGATGAAATATAAAAGCAAGTTAAGCTAAAAGTAACCCCCCCCCAAAAAAACCTAAAAAATCCCCAAAACAATTCAAAGAATTAAAGAAAGACAAAATTCCGCTTGTAAAATATTTTTTCTCTTAGAAACGCTTTCGTTTCCTCATATCTTTTTCAAAATTGGTCCATGGTTTTTATATCCATCATTCAAAGGTTCATTAATGGTCACCGGTGTCACATTTCACGTGACCTAACTGCTTAGATTTTTCAGAACGGGACCTACTTATCTCAGCTGCACCAAAATCAGTGAAATTGTACTCCACAAGGTCCAAAATGAATCGCTAACGTAATCCGAGTTGTGATTGAAGTTTAATAACACCCTCCCTCAAATTGGGTAAAAATAAATTGAAGGTTCAAAAATATTATGAAAATATCCAAAATATAAGGTGTTCGTAGAGAATCAATTTGTATATAAATAAATAAATAAATAAATAAAATGTCTTGCCATTAGAAAAACGCTTCTCGGCAAGCCAAAAGTGAAAAGATCAGTTCAAATAAAATCTTAATGTAAAAATTACACACACACACACACACACATTATATATATATATATACACACACACACACACACACACACACACACACACACACACACAGAGTCATTCACATACAGTACTGTTTCGCAGCTCATCAGTGCACGTGTGTGTGTGTGTATATATATATATATATATATACACACATATATATATATATATATATATATATATATATATATGTGTGTATATATATATATATATATATATACACACACACACATATATATATATATATATACACACACGATGATGATTGCAACGTCTTGTCAGACGAGTACCACTCCCTCAGACATTTAAAATCCATAAGCCCAAATGCCTGAGGGAGTATCTATACACAGATGATGTTACAGAGTCTTAGCTTTGTACGACAGCTAAGTCTCTCTCTCGGTTCAAAATGTTGAGATCCAGCAACAAGCAAGAGCAAGATAGCCAGCAACAAATTAAACTGCAGACCAGCTTAATGCGGATAATGGTCTTCCGCTTTATGGTTTTTTAAATCAGAAATTTGCTTCTCCTAGAAAGGTTGCCTTCACCACGGCTTACGGGAGCCCTCTCCACCCCAATACACATATATACACACACACAAATATACACGGTGCTAGTTGGCCGTTGACCCAGAAAAAGAGTTCATTCGCCCACACATACACACACATACATACAGACACAAACTATTCTTCCCCTGAATAATGTTATATCACCTAAATTTTAATTATGCACAAATAAATATTTATTTAAAAACATTCTTCGTTGTACTAACATTCTAATTTTTTTTAAATTCAAATTTAAATAACACTTATAAAGAATAGTACACACATGTATGTGCGAATTTGACATTTCGCGTGTGAAAAAATGCCAACATTTATAGCACTTTATACTAAATTAATAGAAATATAGTCGCCATCTTTATAAACGAGAAATGGTAGCTAAGTAAGGACAATTTTCTAGTTAAAAAGACACGCTAATAACATGGAGTTATCTTTGCTCCTTAGCAAGCCTCTTTCTCAGCTTGTTTGGATGGCAAATATATTTTACCGACCTCATTTTCATTTTGGCTTTTCACCTGTACGATGAGATTTAAATAACTTTGAGATTTTATTTTTTTAACATGGTTTAACTAATGTACAAGTTGGTGATGTCTACTGCCGAAACATCTTATTTAACATAAATTGACTGAAAATAAAAGGAGTTGATTAGAAAAGGCTGCCAAATTTTGTATGTTGTTTTTGTTTTTAAAAGAGCTATCTTCCCACACAGAGAAACAGAGAGAAACAGAGACGGGTACTCAGAGAAAAGATGGGAGATAAAGAGAAACGTCACCGTCTCTGAATTTTTATGACTACTGGGTATATTTTTCTAACTAATCATATTACTTTCATTTACATTATCTCTCTTGGTAATGATAATCGATTAGCATCTAGCAATAAATATATTGCCGGGATGAGGGATAGGCGCTGCCACGCTATTTTTTGCCCAAGTCACGTTGCATAAAATAATGCAGCGCCACCACGACTCCGGAGGGTTAAGAGGCACGTCGCAATAAATAGATTAGTCTCATTTAAGTTATTTCCCTTTATAATAATAATGCATTAGCATATTTTAAGAAAAGTTTTTGTAGTTTATTGTTTCATCTTATATTACTACAATTAATAACTTAATATGAAACTATTGCAGATATAAAGGGAATTATCTCAGCAAAATTACAAATGAATAACAACAAGCATTAATTATTTATAGATTGTTTAAAGAGTTATGCAAATTCTGCAGATATTCCAATGTCTATATGTATTTCGATCGTACTTATAAGCTATAAAAATATACATGGTAATTAAGTTACAAAGAATATTCAGCGTTCCATCCTCGTGAGAATTCGTCATATATATATATATTATATATATCGTTTTTCAAAGTATTTGTTAAAAAGCCACATACATACATGCAGGTTTATGAGAAATATAATATAGGATACCTATATCTTATACAGTAGAACCCCGGGATACGGCATTAAAAATTAGTAACAAAATACAGTATATAATACACATGAATATAATCAAATAACATTATAAATAATACCGTAAAGCGGGGCAAATACTGTAACCAGAGGCCGGAAAACATCGTATTCCACATCGTAAACTGAGAAAACCGTATCCTAAGGCTACCGTATCCCGGGGTTATACTATACATTTTTTAAAATGTAATTTAACTACTTAAGGCAATGATTACTAGTGCTAGGACAGCAGCATATTTCTTTTCATTATTTTGACTGTCAAGTGTGTATTTTTATATAGAGTGATGTGGTTCTCAGTTGTCTAATTGCGTCGGATATATACTCGAGAGTCAAAAAAATTATAAGAATATTCTGTTATCATAGCCTTAGTGATTACATATGGATAAATAGCAAAGTTATTATTTAGATGGTTCAAGAGTGCGATACTAGAGCTATAAATATTTTTCTTTATCACGATAATATGAATAGATACACAAACCCAAGTTGCGCAAATTATGATTGGATGATTACATGTGTATATTCTTATATGCCAGCAACGGGGATGAAACAATTGCATGCAAGGTATTTCCAATAAAAGACATCTGAAAATGAGTAAATACTTATGTCATTTCCTATTAACGTGGTATCTTTAAAGAAATGCATACACACAAACAGAGAGAGAAAGAGCGAACAGCACACAGGATCAGTAGCAAAAAAGACGACAGTTCTTCCATAATCACTATCCTCCCCGCGAAACGGGGGATCCCAAACGGGAAGCAATGAACCTGACTATCATTCATGCGACGATAGAATTACTGTCTTGTAAAAAGCCACTTTGAAAATATGCACCAACACATAAATCTTGTTGAATAACCACAAGCACTTAAGCATTCTCTCACAAGTGAGATCATCTCAGGTGAAAGGCAAGTTTTGTTTTGTGGATTTCTTCTGTTTTCTCTTCTGGCCGTGTTGGGGTCTCTCACATTGGTGACTGTTGAGAGGGGCATGCTCAGGTTCATTGGTATGAAAAATAAAAAAATAAAACACTCCGACACATTCTACAAATATCAGTTGCAAACTGTGTGTGTGTGTGTGACACTATCGACTCTCTATGCACTAAGACCCACGTCTACGTTCTGTTGATGCAGTTTTCGTCAATTGATATTAGCTCATTTCGATCTCTTAAAGCTCTCTCGATCTGGTCCATGCCATGACCTGCGTTCGACTGTATAAAACTCGCAAATAATCTCAATTATAACTTGTCAACTGTTGTAATCTCAAGACCGCCCGCAAATTGCTCCCAACCGTTGTAAACGGTCTGAAAACTCATCACCACTCTCAAACACACAGATTTCCATTTTTCGGTTCTTTTTGTTCTAAATAATTGCCACACTTTGATTAACAATCCTATTCAGCTTCCTTTGTGTACTTTGGTGAACAACTTCCTCTCTATTGTTCTGGTGATAAACCTATTTTCTTCTTTTTTTGTCATATTTCTCTTTCTCTTCTAATTCTTAACATTGGAAGGAGGACGTCGATAATATCACAAGTGTACGACCTGAGATTATGGTATTCCTGGGCAGAGTCTGATTTTCAGAAAAAAAAAATTCTATTTTTCCTGTTTATTTTTTGCTTATTTCTCCTTACTTTTTACTAACCCCATCTTTAATTTTTTTCTTCTTTATTTTTTCTATATTCTTTCTTTCTCCATCGTTTATTTCCTGCCTTACCTCCTTATTTTTCCCTCTTCGTACCGATATACTTATATGAACGTACTTTTAAACACAGCGAAAATTGTTTTGTTGACGTAGTAAACAGATATCTAATATGTATTTTTTATATAATTTAAGTCGGTTAATAACACCATGGAATAATTAAAAATATTTTAAAGCAGGTGGTGTACGACCACGTGCTGTGCGCGTCGTACAATGCGCAGAGCATGGTCATCTATGCGTAGATCGAAAAGGTGAAAAATGCAATGTATATATATGTACCTGTAACTTATTCCGACTTTCTCCCTTCGTCCAGCTTTCAATGAGTGATGTCGCTTAAAAAGGGAAGAAAATGTTCATTGCATTATTTTTTTATTTTTCCCTCTTATCCATCATTATTTCTTTCTTCCTCCATCGTTTATTTTTTTATCTTCCATTATTATTTCCGCCTTCTTGCCTTTATAGTTATACTAGCCTAAGTACCCGGCGTTGCCCGGGTGTTTGGAGGTGTGTTGAGCAAAAAAAAAAAAAAAGTGGTAGTAGGCAGGTAGGCTCGAACCCGTACCGCAGAGAAGAAAAAGAACGTAAAAAAAACAAAAAAACAAAACAACAACAAAAAAAAAAAACAAAAACAAAGACAAAAGCGTGACGCCCATCGCCAAACCGGAAGTGGCCAAGGTTTAAATAAAGACTAGTCAAGCGAAAAGAGAGGATAAATTTCGAAAATATCGGCGAAAAAAGCGACACCTCCCTGTTAAAAAGTGCCCAGTTGAGGATGAAGGAATTAATGTTTTAGCCAATTTTTTTATATTTGTCGTCCGAAGGACCGGGCTTCAAAACGATACAAATATCGTTAAAATTTGTCGCTTATGTCAAAAGTTTTAGACATAAAAACATACATGCATACAAATATACATACATTTAAACAGACAGGTGAGATTTATAATATAGAAGAAGATGAACGCATGTTCAACAATAACAAAAGTAGGTAAATATTCTCGTATATGTATTTAATTTTATGTGCTTTTTTCATAACCGACAGAAAATGATATTTTCTATGTAGGTATAAATTGGTTAACAACTATGGAATACTTAAATGTATTTATCTCGCTCAAAAAGCAGGAAGATACGGCACAAGGATAAGAAAAATAAGATTGAAAAGCCAGCATCCCCGAGAAGAGAAACACTCTAGCATGCAAAAAATTCCTGGGTAGTCCCGTCGTTATTCACACGTAGGGGCGCCCCTGGCGATTAGCTATAAACTTACCCCTTCTCAAAGAAGGAAGGTAAAACCTGGAAGGGTGGACCTCCTAGAACTGCTTACAACTAGCATCATACCACAATAAAAAGTAAAAAAGTCATTGGATCGCTATAAAAATGGTTGGACCATTGTACCGTTCCAGTAAGTATCTCACTTTCGATGCAGTCCTCTATTTGTATAAGAGCCAAGTACTAGGTGTATCAGAATTTTGGGGGAATTTCTGACACTCCTAACACGAAACTGCGAATAAAATATAAAAAAAATTCATAATTTCTCCTTTAAAAATGGGTTGTTATTTTCTTTATGGATTATACTTCTAAAATAAACTATTAAAGTTGTATAAAAAGTAATAGAAATATTTTTTTTTAAAAAACATTTTTTTACGTAATGAAATCAATTGAATTTTACGAGTTAAATATTTTTTAATTTTTAAACTTTAAAAATCTATCAGAATATTTCTATTGATCCAATTTTTACGATATTTTCAGGGTCAATGTGAAATTTTATGCTCTTTTCAATAAACTGAATATAATATCTTAGACAAACGTTTTTTGTTTTAAATTCACGCCCCCCATTTTGAAATATCTATTAAAAAGTAAATAATTTACTCACCAAAGTTTTATATATCGCAAATTGAAGATTAAAGAGCAATAAATAATATATTCAAATTTAAAACAAAAAAAAGTAGTGTTTTTTTATAAATTTACCTGTCAAGTCCGAAGTTTAAAACCTTTTTTTTTATTTTTTATTTTTTATTTTGTAAAATGAAACCTTGGTCTTTGCTCCTTTAATTGAAAAAAAAATTAGGGTTTGAATTACATTTTTCGAGTAGTTATAAGCTTGGAAAGACAGGGGGGGCGAATTATTCAATATTTTTTCACGCATTCGTAAGGTCAGTTTCAGACACACCTAGCCAAGTACGTTCTAGGATAGAGTACTGCTGTCACATCTAGACAAGAGCTGCCCGGAGCACACTATCCTGCCTAGATTGAGTTGAAAACCGATTTCGAAACCTAATAGGTGATGCCCCTGTCTCTTCCCTGCTTTCCCATAGAAGAGACGTTGCGAGCCTGTCACTCCTCTATCGCTATTTTCATGGCAAGTGCTCGTCTGAGCTCCAATCTATCCCCCTTTGACAAACTTTCACAAAAAACATTCGTCTAGCTAAAACCACTATCAATAATTTCCCCCACTCTATTTGTGCCTAAAACCAAACATGGATTCCATGAAGAAAACTTTCCCGCCTGTAGAACTGTTTCGCTGGTCTGCTTTCCAGATGACTACAATATTGTCGTCTTCAACGTCATAAAAATATACCACATTTCCACCAACGATTCCTATGCTATTGCCCCGATGATTACCATACACGCATTAATTCTTGTCCTCGATTTGCTTCCTGACCTTGATAAGTGATGACATCTTTGTAAAAAAAAAAAGAAGAAGATCTACACTGTTGACTATGTTTGTCAAGCACCATTCGTGACGATGTTGTTGGCATTCGTATCCCCATTATCTTTCTATTAAGAATTTGTTCTAGAAAAATATAAGGTACTAACGGGAGGGGCCACGTAAAGGTTACTAACGTCCCTAAGTGAAAGTATTTATGTGGAACGAATTGGATTCGAACTTTGCACACCCAGGTTGTCAGTGTTATTAAACACTGAGCTATCGTCACCTCCCGAATTTTGGTGTAGAGATAAAAAAAAAAGAAAAAAAAAAAAAAAAGAAAAAACAGCGGCGCCTTAATGTTTAAAAGCAAGTGGTGTAGGAAAGCGTGCTGTGTGCGTTGTGCTGTACAACGCGCACAGCATGTTCATCTGTGTGTAGACCCAAATGAGATATGGAAAATGCCCTGTAACTCACTTCTCACACATTAATCTCCGCTTTCAACGAGCAATGCTACCGATAAAGGCGGAAGAAAATGTTGTTCTCTGAGCTGTTGTTCAGTCTGAAATGTTTGTGAAGCTGATTTGAATATTTTTCGGCGCTTTTCTATAACTTCTAAGAACGAAAAAAAAAAAAAAATCTGTATGATATTCGTACTAGAGACAGAATGAAAATATCGTTCACCGAAAAAATCAAATTTATCAAGTAATTTTATTGTTTATAAAGAATATAATTTTAAAGCGATTAATGGGATTTCGTAGGCATTATGATGATATACAAGACTGATTGAAAACCCTATTCCTGAAGAGCTATTTTAAAAGGTAGTTAACCGGTAATAAATTTTAAAATGGCGTCGCGAGACCGCCGACTGTCGTTGAGCCATAAGATTTGATTTCCTAATTTTCAAATATAACAACTTCATTAGTTTATGTGAGGTTTGGTGTATGATATTTTATTTTATATCCCAAGTACATCATATATATTTTTCTTTGTTTTTTGTTTTTTCTTGCCAGGGAGATTATGGACAATCACTTTCTTTTCTTTATTTGTCTTTGTTATGTTAGTAATAGGCCGCCTGGCATTTCCAGGTCGTAAAATAAATGATATTTTGATTAATGCATATTTCGTATTTTTTTTAAATTATATTATATTGGACCCAATATATAGTAATGATTTAAAAGTTTAAAAAAAAAAAAAAATGAAAAAAAAAAAAAAATGAAAAAAAAAAAATGACTCGTGCGCCACCACCGAGAATCGAAACCGAAACGTTTAGCTTACGATTTACTTTTCCTTTGACGTTAATGCCTAAGCTACGAAGGCATGTTTGCTGTAAGGCCAAAAATTAAAACATAAATTAAATTACGCATGCATATTCGTAATGCCGTCATTCGACCTTCACCTGGCAAATTCCATTTTTTTAATTTTCACATTTTGCATCGATTTTCCCGGGCTTAAACCCAAATATAAAGTATCGCGTGAGTTCGAATACCCTATGTATGAAGTTCCATGTCTGTACACTAAAAACTGACAGAGGAGATTTGTCGGCAAAAGTTTTTCAACAAATATATATATGCATACATAAATCTATATATATATCTATAAAAGTAAAAGTGTGTGTGTGTGTGTGTATACACATTTCCCTACCAAAGTATTCTGTCAATTTTCAGTCTACAGACTAAAGGTTTGACTTATTGATATTGAGATTTGGGAAAATCTTTTTAATCCGTTTTCGGCAAGGGGTCAAAGTTCAATGATTTGACCTTAGGAAACTCTACAAAACTCTTCCGCCAATTTTGGATCTAAACACTTGAAATTTTAGATGTCGGTTACGTGGGCACGGATCAAACTTTTTTAATTTGATTTGAGCACAAAGCATTAAATATTAAGGGTTCAAAATTGGAGTCAAAGTCTAACACAATATTTGATATTAAACATTTGAAATTTTACATAAAGTGTATCCAGACATAGGGCAAGCTTTTTAAACGGTTTGGGGCCGAAAATTTGGCTGCCAAGGGGTCAAAGTAAAAAAGATTTTACATTTGCGGTTTCTAGCAAACTATTCAGCCAATTTTGGGTCTAAACATTTGAAATTTTACATAAAGGGTATTCAGACATGCAGCAAGCTTTTTAATCGGTTTTTGGGCGAAAATCTAGATGTTAAAAGATCAAAGTTGAAAGAGTTGACCTTTGCAGACTGTATCAAACTCCTCCGCCAATTTTGGGTCTAAACACTTGAAATTTTAGATGTAGGTTACCTGGACAGGAGTCAGACTTTTTAATTTATATATAAGTTATGAACAGTACATAGGGACCAAGCAAAGCCGGATTGAACTGATATATAGAAAGATGTCTGTGTTTACTATAATCTTTTTACGCAAATATTACGCATGAAGAATATCTACATGGATATAATTACACATAGTTAACTAAGGGTGATCTTCCCATAAGAAAACCGAAAAACTAATAGGAATTAATTAAAATGGATGTTTTAAAATGGATGTTTAAAAATATGCAAATTAGCTAGATCTTTTGCAAATGAACGCAATTCCACGACCCATATATAATAAAGTGTTTTCTTTCTAAAATAGAAAAAATTGTTTTTAATATGAATATCAATATTCCCCCCCCTCCCCAATTTATAGGAGTATAGATTTGGTATGATCCTTTAGGATTTGGGTTTTAAGAGTTTTAATAAAAGCTTTGGTATGTTTATTTTAATTCCTTCATTTTTTTTTAAATTTTTTTTAAATTTTTTTATTTTTTACACGGTGGTCACCACTTATCAAGGCCCGGAAGCCACTCAGGGATAAGGGTTATTTCCAGACTTCCCCGTAATTTACATAGTAAACAGTCTTTCTTTAAAACCACTGCAAGTATTCTTGAAATCTCTTAGTTTGACGAGTGCAGTCAGTAAATATTTGACGTTTCCTGATTCCTTGTTATTCATGAGAAAAAAATTGGCAGAAAAGTCGGAAATTTAGTGTGAGATATGATTATGACATCATTGGATGCTAATTTTGCATCCCCACTAATATATATATATATATATATATATATATATATATATATATATATATATATATATATATATATCTGTGTGTGTTATGGAAATATGTCAATTAAGCAGAGGAATGCAATTCCACGACTCATAAATAACAAAATGCTATTTTCTTGAGTAAATAGAAAAACAGAGGGTTTAATATGAATATCAATACAAAAAAATAAATAAAATAAATAATAAAAATAAATTTATAGGGGTATACATTAATGAGGACTAGCAGAACCCCTGGAAATTTCACGGTAGTTGAAAGTTTTTAAACAAATAAAATGAATAAAAAAAAAAACAAAGAAAAAAAAAACAAATACCGATGAATTTAAATATTGTTCTTAGGAAAATTTTTTAAGCTTTTAAAGCGAAAAGAAATTATTTTAAAAAGTTTATATTTTTTAAAAGACAATTCAACTCGTAACACATTATTATTTTTTTTTAAATATAAATTACAAAGAAACATGTTAATTCATTTGCACATTATTTTTTTGATTTAAAAAAAAAATCTACAGTCTCCTCTCAGCATTACGTTCTTCTAAATTATAAAATAAAATAGCCAATTTTAAACCGTAAAAAGACGGGCATGTTTTTTTTCTGTTTTGAAAATTTTGGAAGAAGAAATGGTTTTAATGATTTTAAACAGATAAAGAGCAACTATAAAGGGAGATAATTCGTAACTCATTAACTAATGTTTGCGATTGATGGCTTTTGTGACAGATGACGTCCGATAAGTAAATTAATATTTAGATTATAGAACTTAATACTTTACCTGGGTTAACATTATCTACCCGATAGTCAAGGAGTTTTTCTATCAGTAGGCTACTCAATGATCATTTGGCGAAAGGAATCTGAGCTACACAGTAGTTTCCGGTGGAGCCTTAGTGAGAATTGCTACGGTTTATCTTTTCAATGGTATACAAAGATCATCTGCCTGTTCGTTTTCTGCTTTCAGGTAATCCACTTATGCATTTTCCAACCCCAACACGAAAATTTCTTAAGCAAAATATAAGCTGCATTATTTAGATTATTCGGACTAATGTTCTTATCTTGAAAGTTATTCTCACAATGTTTCGGTTGATGTAACCTCCGACCTTATTCAGGTGTATCTTGTCGAACTCAGGAATCTATGTGTTGTATACTCTGGTGTATATAACGATTTACTTATAATAGTTTACGTGTCTATTGAATATCTATAACGTGTATATACTTATGCGTGTTCTCGTGTTTGTATGTGTCGATGCATTCACAGATACAGTTCAACGAACATAACATCTATAACAAGAAGAGACGAATAACAGTTTTCTGGAGGTTCAACCTCTGGTCCATAGGATAAACATATCTGGTCCATGTTTGGTCTTGCTTTGACAGAAAGCTGCAAAGAAAATTCATCCCAATGAATCAACAAATCTCGGGCTGTATTTCAGTAACTTTGTTACAAATGTTTCCCCATTCGAATATTCCCGCTGGTCCTACGTTCTTTACATTTGATAGGCGTGAGCCCCTCGCTTCCTCGGGTGTTCCGAGGCATTACGTTCGATCGGCTTGACTGTCTCCAACGACATTTTTTTTCAAACTAATTCCCAACTGACTAAGCCCTACGTATTCAACAACAAAAAAAATCTCTCTTCTAATGACGTAATCAACACGTATTACTTTTGACCATCGCCTGATGTCTGTCACGTATTCTTGTTTATCAACTTATCAATACTAAAAGTCTTGATTTTTTTAAAAAATTCCATTCTATCAAATCAACATTCCTTTTACATTCCTAACAAATATTTTATCTTAATACTTTTTTCGTTCCAATACATTTTTCTAACATTTAACAAATGTCACCAACGATCAATAACAATCAAAGCTTACTCGGCATTTTTTGCGTAACATATGAAATTGAAATGTGAAAAACTGCATTCAATATTCATCTATTTAAATGTTTTTTCTTTCTCTATATATTGTTTTAATATAAGACTTCGTCTTTCATAGACTCTTTCGATCACATTCAACGAAATACACACACACACATATATATATGTAGGTATTTAATTATTATAGTAAAAAAAATAATTATATATATATATATATATATATATATATATATATATGGCGATAAAGTTACACTGACTATTCCGCGTTTCATCCACTCTAGAATTCTTCAGGCTTAGGCGCATAAGCCTGAAGAATCCTGGAGTGGATGAAACGCTTAATCGCCATATATATTTTATAAATTACTAACTAGCTCTACCTACATATTGAGTACTTTTGAAGTAAATACTCAAAGTTTACGCATAAATTTATACTTTTGTATATTAATTTCATGTGAGTAAATGAAGTAGTTTTATATATATACATATATGTGATAGCACGATTCCAATATTTTCCCCGATTCAAATACAATTACCGATTCCGTACAAAATTCCCAATTCCGATTCTTTAAATCTCTAAATATTTAACTATATACTTGTATTTTTTCTCCGATTACCGTAAAAACACGCATATTAAATGTGCAGATATTTTCTTAAACGTAAAAATATACTTGTCAGGGGCAGTCTTTCGATTTTAACTTAATTGGTATTTTTAAACCGATAAATATTTACTATTTTATCATTATTATCAATAATGGAAGATTTTACATTAAATAAAATCAAATAAAAAGACAATTAAAAGAATAGTTTTGGCATCGGAAAATCGTAGAAATTGTTCCGATTGCGACACACTCAAATATTACGATTCCGGTTTTTCCGATTAATTCTTAATGCTTCAATATTTTAAGTTATAAATTTATTATATTTTTTACAAGAATATCTTGTCCATTTCTTTTCCAATATAAATTTGGTTCGTTCCAAACGAATAAAACCATATTTCTACGTTACCAATTTATTTGAAATTTTCAGACAACCAATCTTTAGAGTCGAGGCATGTTTTTATGTTATTAAAATAATTTACCTCGCGAATTATTAAAATATTAAATAAAATAAATATATTTTTTAAACCGTGGTGCGAATCTGTTCTGTTGATAAAACTGAACTTCCGGTTCGATTCATTTCACAGCCACGAATTGGCGAAAGATTTCATTTTCTGTTTAGTAAGTAAAAAAACAAAATTAAAAAAAAAACATAATTCATTTGTTTATCTTCCAAATTTTTTAATTTACACATTTTTTCTTTATTATATAAGGCAAAAAAAAGTTTGTCGCTTGCTTTTTGAGTTTTTTTTTTGTTTTTCGATATAAGATTGGTTGGAATAAAAAAAAAAACACGATTTAAAAAATAGCGCGGATCACTCTCTGCATTAGCACCGAAAAATGTCACTAAACATTTATTAATAATTTCTCACTTTTACAAAATTTGATTTTAAATTTCTTTTTAAATGACAACTTTTATCGACTTTTTTTTTTAAATATCCCCCCCAATGGTGTTTATTCCGAAATCCGTTGTTAACATGGAGAGGTAACATTACTAATGTAAATAAATAAATAAATAAATAAATAAATTAAAAAAAAAACTAAATCATTTACTGATAACTTCTCATTTTACAAATATTTTTTAATTTACATGCGCGGATGAACAAATTGTTGAATAGTGCGAAAACAAAACGTTTTTGCAATAAACTTCGGGATAATTTTTGGGGTAAATATTTACATTTAGGTCCACCTCCACAATTTTCTTTTTTAAATGACGATTTTTATTGATAAATAAATTTACTTCTCCGCAGCTTTTATTGATAAATAAATCTACTTCTCTGCCACGGGCACTGAACCCCTCCTTTTTTTTAATAGTATTTTCGGGTGGGTATGCTGACAACAAATATCAATTATATTTTGCAAATAGCCCACCCTCCAAAAGTGGTGTTTATTCCAGAAGCTGTTCTAAAGATTTGGAGGTGGGGGGGGGTGATTCCAAGGTGGACCTAATCTAAAAACAAAAAAAAAGTTTTTTATGCGCACATAAGCAACTATTTTTTTATTAACTTTTTTTTTTTTTACTTTTTTATTTTAAAATTAGTAAATTTCAATGAATACAATAATAAATCATTTATCATTAATGTGTGTTTTTGGTTTTGTGTTGAATGAAACTTTTTTTTTTCATTACAACAATAATAAACCAATTTAAATCTTCCGACATGCGTTAAAGGGTTACGAAATTATCAATAAATCGTTTAGTTACTAAGCCAACGTCAGTAAATAAAAAAAAATGTTACGTGCGCATGCATTAGCCTTGACTAGGGGGGGGGGGCTAAGGGAGCGACCATTAAATAATTATACTGGTCGCCATGGAACTCAACGCCCTAGGAGTATCTAAAGTGGCACTTATGCACTTATGTTATCGTGCTATTTTTTAAAATAGTATTTTCATGTTCAATTCAAATTTTACAATGTTTTTCTTTTATTAATTTGTTAAGTGAAAGTACAGATAACCCGGTCGGTTTCTAATGTGATGAAAATCTAGCCCCCCCCCCCCAAAAGGGGTACTCTGGATAATAACAAAACATTAAAATTGCCTCAGTCTCGAAAGATTTCTTCTCTACTGAACGAGGAAACAAACGGTGAAGTGTAGTTCACCTGTTTCTCTCCCCCCTCTCTCTTCCTCTCTTAATATATCTCTCTATCCATCTCTCCCTTTCCCTCTCTCAAGCTATCTTTCTCTCTATATCACCCTCTCCATCTCTCTTTGAGACCCTTTCTCTCTCTAACTCCCTCTATCTCTCTACTTTCCTCTGTCTCATCCCTCTCTGTTTCTAACTCTCCCCCTCTCTCTGTTTATCTATCAATCCCATTATCTCTCTATCTCCTTCTTTCTTTATTTTCCTCTCACTTTCTCTTTTCTATCTATATATCTTCCTCTCTATCTGTCCATCTCTAATCCCTCATCCTATTTTAGTCTCCTAAATTAATTACAGTGAATAAGGCATTGTCAAAACATGGATAAATCCTATTTTAGTCACCTAATTTACTGACTGAGAATAGAAGTTATTTGGAAATTACTGCTACCTTGAACAGCACCAGAAGTAACTGGTAAACCTTTCTAATTAAATTGATTTTGGCAGCCATTTGGTAACAAAATGACATAGCTTTAACCCTTGCTGCATGAGGAATACCTGTGACCTTGCTGCCAAGTAGAAGAATTATTTATTCTACTTTAAAACATTCAATTTTTCAAAAATCTCATGTTCGACATCTCCAAAACATCCCATATGGGGAAAAATATTGCAGAAATGCAAACTTCTTGTTTAGGATGAATGCACAATGGTACGCAAAAATCACTTGAGGCTCTTGGTCGATCCTTGCAAGACTTGCGTGGCAATGTCAGACCATTTGGGAATGCAGTAATATTGCTTGCAGGAGATTTCAGACAAATGTTACCTATTATTCTTCAATCAACACCAGCAGATGAAATAAATGCTTGCCTCAAATACTCTACTTTTTTGTTCCATGTAAAGACATTAAACTTAACTCAAAATATGCATGTCCAGTTGCAGACTGTTCGATCCGCACAAAAACTTTTGCATCACTTGTGGGAAATTGGGTACGAAAAAGTGCCAGCTGATCAGAGTTAAGGGCAAAATTCTTTGACTTTTAACTTCTGTAATTTTATTTCATCAAAAGAATAGTTAGTTTAAAAGGTTTTTGCAGATATTCAAATTATAAGAATTCCATTTGACTGAGTGAATGAGCTATTCTTGCAGGTCAATACAAAGATGCCCATGAACTAAACGCTATCATTCAATGTAAAATTCCAAGTGAGGTAGTCAAATACAAATTCATCGACACTGTTGTGAAAGCAGATAATGTGGTTAAATATCCAACAACTATATTTGCCAGGGATGCCACCGCATGTATTGCAACTGAAATTTGGTGTACTAATTATCATGTTGTGAAATATAAACCAATCCAAGCTTTGCAA
>NC_136493.1:90809122-90939122 GCF_053919585.1 Euprymna scolopes
TCCATCCCCATCCCATCTTTTTATCCTTTGTCCAGCCCATTCCACTTCATGAATATACACATACAGATAACTCTTCTTCATATAGATTCTTTGAGGAATGAGTCGACATAAGTGAAGTAATTCCATTATAATAATATCAGTTACTTCCCTTTAGTCCAATTATGATAGACAAACATTTTTGGTAAATTCGAAATATTCATATCATGAACAGATATGCAATGAAAGTAGACTGAAACAATTTTATGTCAATAAAAACGTTTTTTTTTTTGTAAAATTGTGAAAATTTGTTCCTTAGCTTAGCTGAGAAACACATACATTACATTCATTTCGTATGAATCAGATGATTCTGTTGGTGGCATTGGTTTCCCCGATATATTTGTAGTTAAAATATTTTCTAGAAGAGCATCGAATACTTACGGAAAGGACCACGTGAAGGTTGCCAACACAAGTGAAAGAATTTTTGTGGAATTAACTGGATTCGAACTTTGCACACGCAAGTTGACGGTCCGTATCATTAACCACCGTCAACTCTCAGGATTACATAATAATAATAATAATAATAATAATAATAATAATAATAGTCTATATATCTATCAAACTGAGAATGTGTGTGTGTGAGGATACTTCTCAACCTATATACTACACGAATTTTTGATCTACGCACTTGAAATTGCTATATAAGTATTCAGACATGTGGAAAACATTTTAATCGGTTTTCATCCGGAAAACGGGTTGCTAAAGGGGGCAAACTTTAAAAATTCGTCCGTGGGAGGGTGATCGGATTGTTATCTGTTTTTCAGCTGTGTCACGAATACGCATGCGTGAATCGTTCCTATGACAGATCATTTATGTTAATAAGCAGATGTGAAAACACTTTAAATACGTGTCAAGCTGGCCTAATAGTTATCCTATTTGACTGTATTTAGGGGTTGGTTTCGATCTCAGCTAGAGTATTTTCTTTTTCACTTACAAGAAGTGAACTGTTTAAAAAAAAACATAATACTTGCATGCACAGGTCTCAGTTTCTTTCCGTTCATTTAATTCATTTTTTTTTAAAAGAGATTTAACGTCACGTTTAATACCTTATGGTATTTCTGTTTATAATAAATACGAATTCTGCATTAATTAAAATATAATATTTATGCATATTTTACGACTGGAAAACGCCGAGCGGCCTGCTAGTAATATATGTACTTGTATACATAGGTACGTTCATCTATACACTTCTCTCTGTCAATGTCTACCTATATCTATACAAATCTATTCATACATTTAAAAGGTGGTTCAGTTACGAGCATATCCGATGTGTGCGTGTGTTCGCATACATATGCGTTGAAGCCGTGGGTATTCGTGTGTTTCCACGGGTGCGTGTGCATGTGCGTGTGTGTGTGTGTGTGTGTAGGAGCTTTCAGTCTTCTCCATGTCCTTCTGTGCACCCATTTTCCTCACTTTGGAATTCGAGCGATTCAATTACAATGTAACCTTTCTGAAGCTACCGAGATGTTATGGAAAATAGTTATTCACGGCAGATGCAGTGACTTGCTTAGTTTAAGAAAACGAAAATGAAAAAGCAATCGCGACTTTTGAAAGGTCAAAGAAAGCGGGCTAAATACGGAAAAAGAAAAAAAGAATTAAAAAAGACGGAAGAAACGAAGATGAAACGAGAAGAAAACTAAAGTAGGTGAAGAAGTTGGAGTGGGGGGGGGAAGTCATTATCCAATAAGAGGAAGATAGTCTGTAATGGAACTGAGCTGCAAATGGATGGTAACATTAAATGCTACTAAGACTAAGCTTCTTTCCTTTCTCAACCACAAAAGAACCCTTTCCAACCATCGATTGTCATGACAACACCTTACCCGAGAGCCCATCTTTCAAACTCCTTGGACTAACATTCACAAGCAACATGATTTGGAACAAATACATTGAGGACATTGCCAAGGCTGCTGCAAAGAAAGTGAGCTCCCTCTACTCTACTAGAAAGTTACTCACACCATAGATCATTTTACATCTTTACACAACCACAATTCGCTCATGCATGGAACATTAATGACATACCTGGGCTGTTGCAGCTACCACTAGTCTCTCACTCTTAGACAGATCCCCCCCCCAAAAAAAAGAATAAAATCTCAGAGGTCCCACCAAGCTCAAACCTTGGTCGCACCCTTGTACCTGTTTTACAAGTACTTTAATGGAATGTGTTTTGATGAACTCCTTTGTGTCCCCTCGACGTACATATCCCCCACAAGCAGCAAAATCCCACTCCTTCACTATGGAGGTTTTTAGATGCCGGAAAGCCTTCTACTCTAATACTTTATTCCCTCTGATTGCTAACCTTTAGAATTCCGTCCTCCTTCCTTGCTTTCCTAACTGTGCAAAGCCGCAGAAGTTTAAATGTAACTGTTTATAGATACATTTTATCTGTATATGTTTATAGATATCGCGCTACTCAACCACAAAGCCCTGGTTATACATGATTCCAAATTGTTACAATTGTTTAAAAAGATGGTACAGGTAAAAAAATTGAAAAATTAAAAAGATGATCACGTGACAGAAATACAAACGGCATGAGATGAGGAAAAGAAGGTAAAAACATGACAAAAGAAAACAAACAGGCACAGAGACGGACATCTTGGCACGCAGAGGCACAGAGACGGACATCTTGGCACGCAGAGGCACAGAGACGGACATCTTGGCACGCAGAGGCACAGAGACGGACATCTTGGCACGCAGAGGCACAGAGACGGACATCTTGGCACGCAGAGGCACAGAGACGGACATCTTGGCACGCAGAGGCACAGAGACGGACATCTTGGAACGCAGAGGCACAGAGACGGACATCTTGGCACGCAGAGGCACAGAGACGGACATCTTGGCACGCAGAGGCACAGAGACGGACATCTTAGCACGCAGAGGCACAGAGACGGACATCTTGGCACGCACAGGCACAGAGACTGACATCTTGGCACGCACAGGCACAGAGACGGACATCTTGGCACGCACAGGCACAGAGACGGACATCTTGGCACGCACAGGCACAGAGACGGACATCTTGGCACGCAGAGGCACAGAGACGGACATCTTGGCACGCAGAGGCACAGAGACGGACATCTTGGCACGCAGAGGGACAGAGACGGGCATCTTGGCACGCAGAGGCACAGAGACGGGCATCTTGGCACGCAGAGGCACAGAGACGGACATCTTGGCACGCACAGGCACAGAGACGGACATCTTGGCACGCAGAGGCACAGAGACGGACATCTTGGCACGCAGAGGCACAGAGACGGACATCTTGGCACGCAGAGGCACAGAGACGGACATCTTGGCACGCAGAGGGACAGAGACGGACATCTTGGCACGCACAGGCACAGAGACGGACATCTTGGCACGCACAGGCACAGAGACGGACATCTTGGCACGCAGAGGGACAGAGACGGACATCTTGGCACGCACAGGCACAGAGACGGACATCTTGGCACGCACAGGCACAGAGACGGACATCTTGGCACGCACAGGGACAGAGACGGACATCTTGGCACGCAGAGGGACAGAGACGGACATCTTGGCACGCAGAGGGACAGAGACGGACATCTTGGCACGCAGAGGAACAGAGACGGACATCTTGGCACGCAGAGGCACAGAGACGGACATCTTGGCACGCAGAGGCACAGAGACGGACATCTTGGCACGCAGAGGCACAGAGACAGAGTTCTTGGCACGCATTTAATTTTTCTGGCGAACATTAGTTCAGCTGGTGACAGGTTTGAGAGTGTTCTCTGGTTCGGCATAATCCTGTACACTTGTAGGAACCGCTGAAGCGCCTTGTCCCTTTTGGAACTCCTGAGGCTTTTCTCAGAGCGTGCTTTAGCTGTCGACAAATCTTTCTGCGAGTCTGTTGGACCTACGATGATACGACGGCTTTGTTATGTGGTTTATTTGGTATAACTTACAGAAATCCTTCAACTCTTCAGAAGTGAATTGCGTCCCATTGTCACTCAATACAATCTGGCACACCGAACCGAGCAAACAGTTCATGTAAAACGCTTGTCGTAGGCGTCTTGCAGCGTAGCACTTCTGACCATCTTGTAAAACTATCTACCACTATTAAGCAGTAATATTCTTCTACTGGACCCGTGAAATCAATGTGTACTCTTGTCCACGGATGATCTGTCTTGGGCCATGGTTTGTGTACTATGGGTGGTGCCTTTGGTGCTAACGCACACACTTTACATCGATGAACCATTTTTGCGATATCCACATCCATGTCTTTCCAATATACAAACTTCCGCATTAAACTTTTTGTTCTATTCATACCTGGGTTACCCATGCGAAAGTCCTGCAGTATTCTTTTCTGCAATATTTTCGGAACTACTAGTCTCTCACTATATAATAACACCCCATCACATATTGAATAGATCTCCGTAGATGTATCTGAAATTTCGTTATGGCGAAAATGATATTCAGAGCCTCTTTTTGGATCTGTGAATAACTTCTCTCTGCTGGAAGTAATGTACTAGAAGCGTTTGCAATTGGTTTCCTTGAACCATCTGGCATTATGTGTTGGATAAACGCTCCTAAACCGTAAAAACTGACGTCACTTGCCACTACAATATCCAGTTTTGGATTGTAAGGGGTTAAAAAAGAGTTTTTTTGTTTTTTTACACAGTGATCACCACTTATCAAGGCCCGGAAGCCACTCAGGGATAAGGTTGGATGTAAGCATTTTCTTGATTTCATCAAAGGCTTTCCGACACTCTACTGCACATTCCCATGCCTTGTCTTGTTTCAATAGTTCATTCAACGGAGCTCTTAGATTGTGCATTCTTTTAATGGACGCTTGATGGTAATTAATGAGCCCGAGAAAACTTTGTAGCGTCGCCACATTAATGGGCATGTCTCTAATTGCAATACACCTGTTCGGATCTCGACGTCTGCCATTTTTGTTTATGAATCCTAAATATTTAATTTCCTCCAAACCAAATTCACACTTTGACTCTTTAACTTTAAACCCAAAGTCCTGAATTTTTTTTTAAATACTTGAATGAAATGCTCTAGATGTTCGTCGACTGTTATGCTCCTTACTATGATATCGTCTAAGTAGGCGCACGCAAAGTTCAAATCATTCAACATGATGTCCATAGCTTATTTAAAAATGGTAGGTGCCACTTTAATACCAAACGGAAACCTATTGAATTTGAATAACCCTCTATGAGTGTCTATCCCTAGTAACTTCGAACATTCCTCTTCAACAGGAATTTGGAGACAAGCGTCCGATAAGTCGATTTTTGAAAATATATATCCGCCATTTAGTTTGTTAAAATCTCCTCTGGACTCGACAACGGGTAATAGTAATCCTTAATCGCCGAGTTTAAACCTGTCGAAAAGTCAGCGTAGACTGATTTGGTTTGATTTTTTTTTGATGCACACAATCGGGGCCGCCTATAAATTAGCTTCTACTTTTGATATAATTCGCATTTCTTCCAATCTATCAAGTTCTTCGTTTATTTTTTTCTACTCCTGCGAAATGGACGTTACGTTTCTTTTTACAAATTGGCATAGTATTTTCTTGGCTTAAACTTTATTACATCTTCCAAGACCAGGTGTGAAAATTTCCGGATTTTTTTTTCTTTAATTCTTCTTCCATATCCTGTCTTTCTATTTTTCTGCAGAACGAGTTTAAAGGTTTATCCTGCAATTCGAATGTTTCAATGAAATCCATACCCAACAAGTTTTCTCCATTTTTCAGAATAAAAACTTCTTTCTTAAATGATTCCGTTTAGATTCATGGGAAGTACAAATTCGCCTTCGTAGTTAATCTTCTTGCCAGTTACCGTACGAGCGAGTTTCGTTGACTTCATTATTGTAGACCCATTTAAAAATGTTCATGTTCATTATTGTCAGGTCTGATCCTGAATCGAGCTGAAATTTCATATTTTTTCTAAATATTTCAGACATCACATATTTCCTTAAATCTGTCCGATTTGATATTCGAACTTGTTTATCTAATTCGTCTATTGAATTTTCTTGTTTTACAGCACGAACTTTTGTGTCCATTCTTGTTACAAACGAAACATTTCTTATTCCTAAATGGGAAATTTACTTCCCAGTGTCTTTCGTTGCCTATCTGCAATTATATCGTCGGACATTTTGTTCATCCTCATTTTTTTTTTAAAATTTTTCTTGTCTATTTTATAATACGCCGATTTTTTACCCCAAATTCTGGCTGATTGATAGTTTAACCGTTTTTTTTTTAATTTTTAATATAAGAAATGCCAGCTTTTTCAATTTTTCGATACTCTTTCTTTAAACTTACGGCCCGCTGGCAATTCTCTGCTAATTGCTGCAAATTAAGGTTTTGTTCAAATTCTACGTCTTATTTCGGAACTCTTACTTGATACTAGTCATTGAGTAAAAATTAACCACTTGAAATCCTCAACCGTAACCTCTGCCAATCTGAAGTTATCACACTGTCTATTTACTATAGACGCATATGTTAAGTAATCATGATCATCTGATTTAGAGACAGTCATGCATCACCATTGCTTATGCCAAAGCGATATATTTGGTCCAAACAGTTCCTTTAGCAATTTATCTGCCTCCGAGAATTTCAATACATTTGTTTCCTCGTTAGAATAAAATCTACAAACTTGCTATGTTCCGCTGTATCTAGTTTTCTTAGTAATAAATGACTTTTCTTGAGTTCGACCAGCTTTCACAGTCTGTGGAGAAAATATCCTCATAACGTTTATAATACGCTCAAACGTTTTCTCTTCGTCTGGTACGTAGTTGAAAAATTCCAGCGAATTAAATATGGTGTCATTAGAATATGTAGAATTTCCTTCATTTGCCGTGTTTTTGTTTAATTTCTCCAGGGTTAACCTTTGAATTTCTAAATGCCTTTTCTGCATTTCGTCGGATCTTGACATTGCTTCTTCGTAATTTGGTTTGAAATTCCCTTTGCTCTTTTTGGATTTTTTTAAATTATATTTCTCGTTCTCTAATTGCAGGAGTTCGAAATATTCTTCCTGTTTTTCTATTCTTTCATCTTGTTTTTCTTTATATTTTTGCTGTCTTTCATCTTGGGTTTTCAACAATAAAGCAATATGTTCATCTTGTTTTTCTGGAGATTTTTGTTGCTTTATCTGTTGCTTTCCTTATTAATAAGGCCAACTGTTCATTTTGCCGCTGCTGACTTTTCTGCTGTGATTTGAATACTTGGACTATGACTTTGGAGAACTCTTCCATGTTTGAATAATAATGTATGTACAACGATGAAGTACTTTTAATTTGTGTAACCCACATATATAAGTCGAACAAAAAAACTGAACTCACTTATGTCTTTTTTTATTTCATGTCTTGCTTTTGACATCCGCAAGTCACTGAAGATCAACATTTGATATTCTTTTATATTTTGTGAACAGAGTCTGTTGGTGAATTTTGTTTTACTCTCTGCGAGTATGAATTACTTCACTTGCAACACAAAACGACGAGTTTTTATACCTTTTTAGAAATTGTTCATTGTTCGTCCTTTCTTTTTTCACTTCTGTTCGCGTATTTTAACGACACTTCCATTTGGATTTATTATCAGAGGTAAATTCGTCATTATAGAATTGAACAAACACAAAAAAATAAATTTTTAAAAGTTCGTTACATTTTCAAAGTTGATACGGTGTATTTGTGCCTACTTTAATTCCATGTATGTTTTAATAGTCGAACCCGTTTTAAGGTGTATCGTTGCAGAAAAAAACAAAACAAAAAAACCACCACAATATTTTCACACATTTCCATTAAAAAAAAATTATTCCGAATATTTTGACGTTTTCCATTAGAGATCAGCGGACTATGGCGGGTCGGATCTGATCTGCAGACCGTAGTTTGGAGACACCCGAGTTAGACAAACAAAACTACTCGTGCATAAAACAATGGAGACGTGCTGAGTTTTCAAAGCTTTAGTTATAGAAATGGAGAGTTTGCTTATGAAGGGGAGAAACTATGTAATGATTTACCTACTTAAATTATCTTGACTTAGTTTTGCGGATGGGAATTGAAATGCACAGACGGGTAAATTCTCGAGGCAACACTCGCTTAGATTATCTCTACATTGTTGGTCGCACTTGTACCGCTCCCCGACCGAGACTAAGAGTCCAGAAACTTTCTCGTCCGAACAGGTGACATCATCTATTGTCATATCATTCAACCCTGCATTTCCAATGCGTTAGGTTTAGGGAGCTAACATTTGACCGCCCGCTATAACCATGCCACCTGCAGCGAGTGTTATTTACGTTTGCCGCCAGGTTATTCTAACATGTACTAATATAACCCTCGCCAAAATTCATACAAGTTAACATAATCTCTATTTACTAGCGTAGGGTTCAAATATATTATATTTCTACTAGATAAATAGATTAACTTGATGACGTTCCTATTTACTTGATTATCCAATAGCTCCTAAAACACAGGGCACTCTAGATTGAAACAAAGGAAAAAAATGTCTCAAGGAAAGAGTAGACTAATTATAACACCAGAGCAGATACTACTCTATTATTAGCGAAGAAAATATAAAAATGTACATTTAAAACAAATTAGGTGCAAGGCCATCAAAAGAGTGAGTACATGGGGGTCTGTGTTCATCCTAGGTCTAAAAGTGATAAAAATGACCATAGTTACTGTAGTCGCCACAATACCACATTCACTCAAGTACCAAACCTACTTTAAAATATCGCCAAATTTATTTTAAACATGAAAATATTATGTACGTTAGGGGGTTGGGGGTGTTTTCCTTGATAGAAGCGTTGATTGAATTAACGCTTCTAGCAAAGCTATCTACCGCGGACTAATGCACCGTTCCGACATTTGAAAAACAACAAACGGACTTTTACTTATTGATTCTCTGTTCCAACAACAACATGGCAAAAAAAAAAAGAAATACTGAGGATGAAGTGTAACTTGGAAAAATATTTATAAATTTTAAACAAAAATAAATATCTGTTTATTTTTGTAATAATGCGTTGTTTTTTGGCTTCAAAAGTATCCAATACGTATTTTATGAAAATATTATGTTAAAATAAGCTCAACTATAAATTCAACAAATTTATGCAAAGAGAGAGAGAGAGAGAGAGAGAGAGAGAGAGAGAGAGAGAGAGGGAGAGAGAGAGAGAGATAGTCACCATACAAAACAGAACCATCGAATAGAAGTAGAAATCAACCGAACCTGTTTCCGAGTGAACTCGGTCACTGACTAATAAAAACATTAACCTGCGGACGGGATTTAAATGAATTTGATTGGTTAGCAAGTAAATCTAAACACCAAGTAGATATATAGGAAAATAACAGGTAACACGAATTTCATGCGTTGTAGCCTGACGATTCCTTACGGAGATGAAACGCGAAAGATTATATCTAGCTTAATTGACATATTTTCATAACACACGCACACACACACACACACACACACACACACACACACGAAATGCAAAATTTGCAATGAACGTAAAGTTGTTTTCTCCTTCACGATAAAAATGACAATTGCATATTAGGTAGACAACAATATTAGAAAAATTAAAAATATATATATATATATATATATATACTATTTGCAGTAAAAATCGTACACAAGAACACCAAAACAAGGGTTGACAACAGTTATGAATGAAAAGACATTGGCAAGGTAACAAAATTATTCCGTTGTTCAAGAAAGAAATCCTCCGCTGTAAAAATCTTCACATGAGATAAAATATTCACTGTCGATGCTGTTCTGATCCGCATAAATCGTAGATTTATCGCAAAATCGACAGCCGAAGTTTAGGATACATTCTTTACGGAAATGAAACGCGAAAGATTCTGTCCGGCTTGATTGACATATTTTCATAACACACACACACTCATATATATATATATATATATATATATATATATATATATATATACTAGCAGGCCGTCCGGCATTGTCCGGTCGTAAAATACGCTTAAATATGATACTTTGATTAATGCAGATTTCATATTTATTCTTACACTAGCAGTTCAGCCCGGCTTTGCTCGGGCCCTATGTACTGTTCATAACTTTATGTGCATATATATATATAACGTTTAATTCATGTCCAGGTAACCTACACCTAAAATTTCAAGTGTTTAGATCCAAAATTGGCGGAGGAGTTTGGTAGATTTTGCAAAAGTAAACTCTTTCAACTTTGACCTCTTGGCAGCCAAATTTTGGCCCCAAAACAAATTAGAAAGCTTGCTGCGTCTGAATACCCTGTATGTAAAATTTACAAATGTTTAGATCCAAAATTGGCCGAATAGTTTGCGAGAGACGGCAAGGGTCAAATCTTTTGAACTTTGACCCCTTGGAAGCCAAATTTTCGGCCAAAAATCGATTAAAAATCTTGCCCTATGTCTGAATACACTTTATGTAAAATTTCAAATGTTTAGATTAAAAATTGGCTGAGTAATTTGGTAGAGACCGTAGCAGTAAATTTTTTAAAGCTTTGACTCCAATTTTGACCCCATAACATTTATTTTTTGGGGCTCAGATCAAATCAAAACGTTTGATCCATGTCCAAGTAACCTACATCTAAAATTTCAAGTATTTAGGTCCAAAATTGGCAGAGGAGTTTAGTAGAGTTTTCAAAGGTCAAATCGTTAAAGTTTGACCCATTGACAGGCAAATGTCTAGTTGAAAACCGTTTAAAAAGTTTTTCCCAAATCTCGGTGCCCCTTATGTCAAATCTAGAGTGTGTAGATTGAAAATTGACACAGTTCTTGGGTAGGAAAATGTACACACACAGACACATACAGAGACAATTTCATATATATATATATATATATATATATATATATATATATATATATATATATATGTATGTATGTATGTATGTATGTATTATAGTCTTTTTTTTTAGCAAACATCAAGTCATTGCTTTGAAAATTAGCATCCAATGATGTCATAAACTTTTTTCTCATATGAATAACAAGGAATCAGGAAACATCAAGTATTTACTACTGCACTCGTCAAACCAAAAAAGATTTCAAGAATAGTTGGAGTGTCCATAAAGAAAGACTGTTTATTATATAAAAGAATAGAATGACCGAGCCAAACTATTACGAGGAAGCCTGGAAGCGGAATAATTAAAAAAAAAAAAAAAAAAAAAAACGTACTAAAGCTATTATTAAATCCAAAATCCCAAAGTATTTAACCGAATCAATGATAAAAATGACAACTTTACTTTAGGTAGACAACAAAACCATTAGAAATGCAGTAAAAATATGATTTACATAAAATATGAGTTAACATCCTACACAAGACCACCAAAACATTTGTTAGCAACGGCTATGACTGAAAAGAGATTGGAATGGTGCAATAAAATTATTCTATGATCTAAGAAAAATGTTCTCTATTGTAAAAGGTTTTTTCGGATAAGATATCCACTATCGACGCAGTTCTGAACAGCATAAGTGGTAGATTTTTCGCGAAATCGACAGCTGAACAGCTGAGGTTAATGATAAATTCAAAACACTCTCCGTAAATTATGACTTTTGGTGTTTGGAACTTCCGGCGGAAAGAGAATGTCTATAAACTTCTACAAAGATGATAAAAAAAAAAATCAATATTTATACTTATAAACTCTGAGATAACAGGTATTGCTAAGCTTAAAGCAAACAATTCATATGGTCATTATGCATGGATACAAGATGATTTTCTAGCCAAAACAACTAGACAAATGCAAGACTTCTGCGAATTCAACTTTAGCAATATTTTTTAAAAATCTTTTTATGGCCGCCTTCTAGCCCATATCTAAACACGCTGGATTATGCTATTTGGAGCGTTTTTAGAAGATGCAAACATAAGACAATTCACACAGCAATGTCAACTCTCTTACTAATACAGTGTAACCCGCATATAAGAGACTTCTTCTCTGGGGGGGGTCTAAGCTCTTTTATACCCGGGTTACACTGTACATTAACACAGGCCCTAATTTGGTACCAAAGAAAATCTCTCTTATATCAGTTTCTCTTATAGTCGGGTCTCTTAGATCTGGATTACACCTACCATTAAATGAAGAATGGGAGAAGTTGTTTCTCGAATATTTTAAGAACACTCGTACAAGTTTCGGAAAGTTTTGAAGGCAGTTATATAGAAAGAAGGCTGACACAGAAAAAAAAATTCTGTTATGCAAATTTTGTCATACCAAATAATCTTTTCATGATTTTGAATAAACTAATTCGTCATACAAATCGTCTGTCAAGCAAAGCATTGTAAAGTTTGCTTCGACAACCTGTATATATATACACACACACATTAGGTTTCTCTTAGTTTGTCATTCTGTTCCACTTTTTTTTTTCTCAGAAACTACTGGGCCAATCTGGCTGAAATTTGTATGGACTTTTGTCATGATAATGTGTAGCGAACTAAGTATTATGGTATACGTTCGATTCACAGTCCGGGATTAATAGAGATTAGTATTTAATAAAAAAATGAACAGAAATATAGCATTCAGCTATCAATTTGGCATAATGCACTAATTCTAAATCAACCGGCTATAACTTTTTCCCAGTTTTAACGGGTAAAAAGGTTAGTATACATTTTATTTCATTGGCAGTGAGACTACAAAAACAAATAATCAAAACGAAAAGGTCACGAATCTTTTTTTAAATAGACCGCTTACCGTTTTATTCAGGACGCAAGAACCCCCCCCCCCCAGATCAATCTCTAAATGAGAATGGTAGGCAAAAGGCCACGGGTAGCACTGATGTTGTTACACACCTAAACAGATTTTCGATTCGTACAATGGCGTTAGATCAGCAACCTACTTATAAATATAAACACAGCTTTAAACGAGAAAAAAAAAGAAAGAAATTCTTTTGTCATAAGAATAAAAATAGCGCATGCCAAAAACAGCGACCGAAAAATATATCTTACGGCTCAACGATTTTGAAGATCACGTTTTGCAATTCCGCAGTTTTCGTTCGACTTACAATCCGTGTGATAAAAATGGATTTTTGGCGTTTGAGCGAATCTTTCGATTTCGAGCTGTATTTAGTCTATTTTTACCTGTATACTTCAATCTGGTTATATCTGTCTACACATTTATCTACTAGCAGGCCGATAATATATAATATACGCATAAATATTATATTTAAATTCATGTAGAGACCGAGATATGTGCATGCGAGTATTGTTTTTTTTTTCTAAACCGTTCACTATTTATTATTTAGTTAATTGGAATTTTCATTGAGATGAGTATTATTTATTTATTTATTGCAGACCATTATCCTCATCTTTTAGTTGTTGTTTAACGACTTTTCGGCCAACTATTCCTCTGGCCTTCGTCAGGTGGTAACCGCGACGGAATAAGAACTCTGAATCTCCTAACTGCATTCTCAACAATTACTGCCTTCCATAGTTTTTGTGTCTCACCATGTTTTGGCCAACAAAGCCCCGAAGGGCGATCAAGATCGTTTAACAACTAAAAAGATGAAGATAATGGTCCGCAATAAATAAATGAATAAATAATACTCATCTAAAAAAAAAAAAAAAAAAAAAAAAAAAAAAAAAAAATCAAACCTTGATCGCCCTTCGAGGCTCGTGGCGCAGTAAATAGAAACATTGAATCTCTACGGTCCCAGGTGAGCATTGTTTGAAGATAACGGTTTCAATTCTACTCAAAGCAGACCAGAGGCTTACCAAAATGTGGTGAGACGAAAAACAACTATGGAAGGCAATAATTGCTGAAAATGCAGTTAGGAGATTCGGAGTTCCTATTCACTCGCGGAGTTCCTATTCCTGATGAAGGCCAGAGGAATAGTCGGTCACTATTTGTAAGTAAGTAAAAAAAAAAAAAATACTTAAGCTGAGATTAAAGCCAAAACCTAAAAACAGTGAATCAAGTACGATAACCATTAGACCAGCGTGACATGATATTAAAGAGATGATTTCAAACTACTTATTCTTAATATAAGTAATCTTTAATGTGAACCATTCACGGATGCGCATTCATGAAACAGTTAGCAAACAGCTAAAAATTCGATGACTCCTAACACTTTTTCAATTTTGACTCCTCGGCAACCCTTTTTTTTCCGGATGAAAACCGATTAAACGTTTTCCACATGTCTGAATATCCTATATACCAAATTTAAAATCAATTCGTTGAGTATATAGGTGGGGAAGTGACCTCACACGCACATTCTCACTTTTATAGATATATAGATTTAATCTAGTCATATTTGTATACTTCAATCTGGTTATAACTATGTATACAAAGTATTTTGAAAACTGATGATATAACTTTGGGATTATGTTCTACATGTGTGAAGGAACTTTTCTGTTTAGTGGCTTCTTTTATAATAGCATTTCGTTGCTCATCTAATTTCGTTTGCCATCTTTGGTTTGTGCTGATCAGATTTATTTGTATTTGGTCTAATATCCGGCACAATCACGTTGACATACCGGTTCTCGCCAGCTGGCCAGTACCAGATGGGAAGGCGAAGCGCTGTATGTACGGCGATGTAAAATACCAGTTTTGGAATACTGGCGCGGTCTGTCCTTCTCTCGAGGATAGATGGTCCCCTCTTAAGCGTGGTAGGCGACCAATCTAGTGATGGCGTCACGATAAAAAAAAAAAAAAAGACCCTTGATAGCCCTAGCGAAGCATCAAGTATTCAGCTAAGGACAAGTTTTGAATTACACTACAAAATTGTGTTGTGAGTTCAATCTCAACTGCGGCTGCATGTTACGTTTTTTATTTGGTCGATTGCATTCTGCTACCCGATATAAGTAGGACCAACATTCGTAGGATGCCAACCGAGTCGGACATGTTGGTTATTGCAGGGGTGCCTGTCGATGATCTTCCTTCCGAGACCAACGCGTTTTATATTTGTTGTTAGTGTTAGTTTTTCATGCTTCTCTTGGCGTATATGGCAACACCAGGCCCAGGTATATTTTGCTGTTATCTTATTATTTAGCCGATATGTAGAAGTAACAGTACATTATCACACATATTGTACGGGTTTGATGTTAGTACAATAATGATCACTGTTGCCGATTAACAACCACCTAAAAGATATCTATAATCTTTTGAAAAATTATTTTTAACTAGTAGGGGAGGGGGCGCCCGACCTTGTCCGGTTGTAAAATACGCTGAGAGAGAGAGAGAGAGAGAGAGAGAGAGAGAGAGAGAAATAGAAAAAAATGGGTGAAAACAAGAGAGAGACGGAAGTGAAAAGAGTGAAAGAGAGAGAATGAAAATAAGGGATGGACATAGAAGTAACAAGGAAAAAAATATATAAAATATCAAAAATTTTAAAAATAATAATGACTTGGGTGCCATCAGTTAGAATCGAAACCAAAATATTTAGTGCTCCAGCCGCGTTCCCTACCGTTTGATCTATCAAAAGATTGATAAGAAAGACTTCAAGTTATGAATGAATCTGCGCATGCGTAAAAGTAATAGAAATATGTCGGCAAGTTGAAATGCAAAATGTCCATTTCAACTTGCGGGCATATTTCTGTACGTGTTATTCATCCATCCAAAGAAAGGTCTCACTCGTTATAAACCATTCTTGGCGCGTGATTACCATTTCCTGTTAATTTCAGTGATATGTGACAAGTAGTTTAAGAGTTAATCGGTTAAATATTTACACGCAGACACACATACATACATACATACATACATACATCTGCTGGTTTATTTATATGGATTAATAATTGTTGGACATTAGTGGAGGTTTGCACTTTCTGAATGCATTTTTTTTTACCTATAAAAAATTCAGACTACTTCAACATACAGAATTTTTGGAAAGTCAATGACAACTTTAGGATTATGTTCTATATGCGTATAAGAACCTCGTTGTGGTGGAGAGGTTGCTTTTTATAATAGTTTAATTATTTACTGGTATAATTTTCTGGGTGATACACTTCCTTCTGTGTTATTTTTTTTATTTGTGACTAGCCTGGGTGTTTTTAGGCGTGTGTGTGTGTGTGTGTTGGGCAAAATGTTGTAGTAGGCAGGCTCGAAACCATGACGCGAAGGTGGAAAAGAAAGTGGAGGTGTGTATAAGGGTGTTGGTTGAGGGGAGGGGAAGAAAATTGCGAGCACGCACGCACACACACACACACACACACACACACACACACAAAAAAAAAAAATAGTGGTCGTAGGCAGGCAAGTTCGAACCCGTACCGCGAAGGAGGAAAAGAACGTAAATACTATAAAAAAACGTAACGCGTTAGCCGTTGCACCCATCGCCAAACCGGAAGTGGTGTAGGTTTAAATTAAGGCTAAACAATCGAAAAGAGGCGATGACTTTGGAAAATATCGGCGAAAAAAGCGACGCATGCCTGTAGAAAGTGCCGAGTTGAGGGTGAAGGAATTAATGTTTTCAGCCAATTTTTCGATATTTGTCGTCCAAAGGGTCGAGCTTCAAAATGATATCAATCTCGTGAAAATTCGTCGCCTCTGTCGAAAGTTTGTGCGAGACATACATACATACATACATACATACATACAAACAAACAAACAGGTGAGATTTATATTATAGATGATCAGATTTGTTTACTTGTATTTGGTCTGTTGTATTCTTTTACTTGAAATGGCGCTCAGATATTTGTTCTGAGCCTCATGGCTTTTATATTTGGTGTGATTTTCTGATTTGTTGGTGCCTGTGGTAGCATCAAACCAAGGATTATTTTACTCGGTACCTACTTATACGGATAGTACTTATCTATAACATATCTACAAATAACAGTGAACTATTAATATCACGTATACGGTGTGTGTTAAATGTTTATAATAAAGAATGTTGGTCAGTATTTGTTACAATAACCCATAACACGGAAACTAAGCATTTCCAGACACATAAAGAACATAATCTATAAATTATGTCATCAATATTTCGAACACCCGTATAGCGATATACATAGCTATTTACATATTAATACTACTCTCATGATTTACTTAAACTATCTATCTACTTATAATATATGTAATAAAGTAGAACCCCGCGAAACGGTGGCCCCCGGATACATTTTTTTCCAGGTTATGATGTGGAATACGATGTTTTCCGGCCCCTGATTACGGTATTTGCCCCGCCTTACAGTGTTATTTGATTATATACGTGTACTGTATTTTGTAACTAATTTTTTTATTATGTACTGCATAAAATTTTGCTAAGGCCCCGCTATACGGCGAATTCACCTTACGATCTCAATCCCAGAACGGACCAATGCCGTATCCAGGGTTTCTACAGTATACAATACAACAAAGTTAAAAAAAAAAAAAAAATTTAGCCAATTTTCATTTCGTTGCTATTTTTCTTCCTTTAACTATTTCTCTTCTACGCATTAAGCTCTCTTTCTCTATATTTCCCCCACATAAATGGCTATATTCTTCATAAACACAAAAATCTTACTCTTATATCTGAAATAAATAGGGTTCATATAATAATCTATAGACAGACTGTTCGTCTAGTCAACAGTTGACGCTTATAACACTACAGCATTTGTCGACTGCTAAGGTAGGTGAAATTACCATGATGACCATTGTTAAACGCTGGAAGCTCTTTTTGTTTACACAAAAAAGTATTGCATTTATATGCTAGTGGTAGTTTCTTATTTCCCTTACCAATATGCTCAACCCTAGAAGGTGCAAATTAGCTGGAGGAGGGGTAAATTTCTGACAAGTGGGAAAACGAGACAAATAGAAAAAAAAAATGGGGAAAACAAGAGAGAGAGAGACGGAAGTGAAAAGAGAGAAAGGGAGAGAATGAAAATAAGGGAGAGACATAGAAGGAAAAAGGAAAGAGAAAAATAGACAAACGAGAGAAAAAGATAAAAGGAAAAACGAGAGAGAGACTGCAAGAGAAAACAAGAGAGAGAGAGAGGCAGAAAAGGAAAACAAGAGAGAGAGAGAGAGAGAGAGAGGCAGAAAAGGAAAACAAGAGAGAGAGAGAGAGGCAGAAAAGGAAAACAAGAGAGAGAGAGGCAGAAAAGGAAAACAAGAGAGAGAGAGGCAGAAAAGGAAAACAAGAGAGAGAGAGGCAGAAAAGGAAAACAAGAGAGAGAGAGGCAGAAAAGGAAAACAAGAGAGAGCGAGAGGCAGAAAAGGAAAACAAGAGAGAGAGAGAGGCAGAAAAGGAAAACAAGAGAGAGAGAGGCAGAAAAGGAAAACAAGAGAGAGAGAGAGGCAGAAAAGGAAAACAAGAGAGAGAGAGAGGCAGAAAAGGAAAACAAGAGAGAGGGAGAGAGAGACAGAAAAGGAAAACAAGAGAGAGAGAGAGACAGAAAAGGAAAACAAGAGAGAGAGAGAGACAGAAAAGGAAAACAAGAGAGAGAGAGAGAGAGGCAGAAAAGGAAAACAAGAGAGAGAGAGAGAGAGAGGCAGAAAAGGAAAACAAGAGAGAGAGAGAGAGAGAGGCAGAAAAGGAAAACAAGAGAGAGAGGCAGAAAAGGAAAACAAGAGAGAGAGGCAGAAAAGGAAAACAAGAGAGAGAGAGAAAGGGAGAGAGCGCGGCAGAATGAAAAAATAAACGAGAGAAAGAAACGATGGAAGAAATAGAAAACAAAGAGATAAAGGCAGAAAGAGATAACAAGAGAAAGAGAAAGAGAGAAAAAAAGAGAGAGAAAGAATGGAAAATGTAGACCAAGAGAGAGAGGAAACGGATCAGGAGAGAGAGAGAGAGAGAGAGAGAGAGAGAGAGAGAGATAGGAAACGGACTACGAGAGACAAAGTCAGAGAGAGAGAGAGAGAGGAAACGGACTACGAGAGACAAAGTCAGAGAGAGAGAGAGAGAGAGAGGAAACGGACTACGAGAGACAAAGTCAGAGAGAGAGAGAGGAAACGGATTACAAGAGACAAAGTCAGAGAGAGAGAGAGAGAGAGGAAACGGACTACGAGAGACAAAGTCAGAGAGAGAGAGAGAGAGAGAGAGAGGAAACGGACTACGAGAGACAGACAGTGAGAGAGAGAGGAAACGGGCTACAAGAGACAGACAGTGGGAGAGAGAGGAAACGGGCTACGAGACAGACAGTGAGAGAGAGGAAACGGGCTCCGAGACAGACAGTGAGAGAGAGGAAACGGGCTCCGAGACAGATTGAGACAGACAGGAAATGGTCTACGAAAGAAAGAGAGAGACAGGCAGGAAATGGTCTATGAGAGAAACAGAGAGAGACAGGAAATGGTCTACGAGAGAGGCAGAGACAGACAGGTAATGGAGAACAAGAGAGAGAGTTACAGGAACGGGAGAGCAAGAGGCAGAAAGAGTAAAAAGATACAAAAGGGGAAAAAGAGACAAAAAGGGAAAGAGGGCGAAGTTAAAAAACAAAGTTAAAAAAGAGAAAGAGAACGTGTTGAAAAAGACAAGTTTAATAAGTTCACCAAATTCAAAGCATAAAATAATGACTGGCAGTTTCGAGCTCATCAAATAATTACAATTTATCGGCAAAAATTATAACTTTCGATCGATTTCTATGGAAGTGAAAGTTTAATCCATAATTATTTCAAGTTTAAGAATGAAATTACTCGCTTGCTCGACTCACAGAAATCCGTCTTAACAGATTGCAGTTTTATTGACTGAACTTGGTGGCAAGGTAAAGGAGAATACAACATATTTCGATATCGATCGCAACGTCTTAAATAGCTGTCTCACCAATTCATACGGACACGATTGCTCTTTTCCTTAGTTTTCCAAAGAAATAGATTAGAATCCATTCGTTTACATTGCCAAGTCTTGTCAGTCGATTCATCACAATTTGGCAATATACGATTGAGTTAAGGAGGAGGAGGAGGAGGAGGAGCAAGTCAGCGATTTCACAGAATTGTTAGCTTATAAGTTGTAATTGCATTTCGTTAGAAACAAGAACTGATCGATTTCTAAGGTGCGTCCATTCAGTTTGCGCGTTTAACGAGGGAAATGCAATTTCAAAAATTGAGCGAAGCAAATGGACGGAGAATCTTATGAGATATTTGAACGTTTCTAGAAAGCAGATTTAAATAAATAGATTTTGTAAATGAAATGAATGCAAGTGAATGAAAAGAAAACTTTGGGGAAAAAGGAAAGGCATGTGAGATGAGGGAGAAAGAGACAGAGGGGAGGAGAAAGAGAGAGGAGAAAGAGGGGAGGAGAAAGAAGTAGTAAGAGAGAAAGGGAGCAGTTCGAGAGTGTGTGAGAGAGAGAGAGGGAGTAAGACAGTAAGGAGGAGAAAGATGGGGAGTAAGAGAGTAAGTGGGAACAAGGGAGAGAGAGGGAAAAGACAAAATATAACGACTGCAACGAAAAACTTGAATGAAAACAAAATGCAAAAATAAAAGAAAAAATGTTTTTCTTTCTTTTTTTGGCATTTTTTTTTATTTAAGTTTTTCGTTGCAGTCGTTATATGCACAGAGGAAGTAAAACGAAAAACTGCAGATAAACGCGTAAAGCATAGGAATTTAAAGGAAAGAAATTAAAGCTAAGAAATAAAAAAAAGAAAAATGCAATAACGAAGTAAAAAGAAAACAAAAACACAAAAAAAAACAAAAAAAAACGGCGAAATATATGGAACAGAAGCGAACGAGTCGATCCCATTTTCTCCAAACTATCCAATACACCTCCCCTTTTTTCAATCTCTTATAGAATTAACCGCCAGGTAATCATGGACGATTCCATCGATTTGATTTACAACAACCACCGCAAAAGCCATTCTTTGTACAATTCTATCAATCACGGTCGTTTTTTTTTTATAATCTGTCTTTTTCGACCGACTTTTATATTGAAGGAACCAACAATTACAAACACGCCGTTGTTTGCATTTAGAGATTTCCGATAACCATCGAAGGTCAACGCACTTACCATCACACAGTGACAAAGAAATTGCCCAAAAGCATAAGAACCTAACATTGCAGTGAAATTGTCATGTTAAGTTTTCAATATTTCAACCTTTGCTATTCGTTCTATCAAAGTGAACTAAATAACATATTTTTCCATATTAGATCAAAAATAGATGAAGTGAGCCGGTGAGCGATTTAAGAATATAAGTAATATACAAAGCGCGTGTATTTTTATACCATGTCATAAAGAATCGTTACAGCTAATTGTTTTTTTTTAATTCCTTTCTTTACTTAGCAAATATGTTTACTTCTGCTGTGTTTTATTGATTTTCTGTTCCAAACTATTTTTTTCTTTCCTCCAATATGAGCTAAAGTATGCAGTGCTGTTGTCTGTTTTTGCAGGAAAAATAACATTTTTAATTCTAATTTCATTTTGAATCATATTTTAATCCTTTATCCTCTTATTTTATTATTTTACTGATGTACAGGGTGTAATCATAAAATTGTCGCCATAGAAAAGACGACACGATTCCATTTCCGTTGGATGAAAAACGGGTTTCCTTTTTTGTTGTAGATCATCTACTAGTTGGCCAAACTGTATCCGGATGTGCTGAAGAGTGTCGTGATCCCCTGGTGCAATCAGGTAGCCACTGAAAAAAAAAAACCCTGGGTATGGCAGCAAAACTCAGCGCCAGCCCATAAATCCAGAGACCCTGGCTTGGCTTCAGAAGGAGTGCTTTCTAACCTTCTCTCACTGGCCCCCTCCTTCCCCGACCTGAAATCACTGGACTACTTAATTCGGTCGTACGTCGAGAAAATCACCAACATGACCCCCCACAACCCCAAAGCCAGCGTTATCGCCGCCATTCGCCAAGTATTTGCTGGGCTCCCGCTGGCGTTTGTGGAACAGGCATGTTCCCAGTTGTTGTTTTCTCGAGGGCGACAACTTTATTGTTCCACCCTGTATTTATTAACAACCTTTTAATATTTCTTCTTTGAACTTAATTTATAAAACTCACTATGTTTGTCTGTCCCCATATTTTCAAACTATCTCTTCCGAAACTAAAGGTCGCAGAGCGGCGCTAGGAGCCTCAAATGATTGGATTCTTTATGGACCGTCCTTTTATGAGCCGGTTAAGATAGTTTTTAAGTGATCAGAAGGGCGTCAAAATGAAAAAGAAATCGGTATACATTTATCTTAGTTTATTTGTAAGCAGTTCATATGCGTGTCACATTGGTATAGTGGTAACGTCACCAGCTTTGAATGGAACAGTTTTGCTTTCGGTTTCGATTCTAGCTGATGGTACGCGAATACTTTTTTTTTTTTTTTTGAAATCACAACTCTATAATATGTACTAGGGGGGCCTGTGGAAATTCCACAGGGGACTCATTCATATGTAATATATTGATGATGGCATTCTGTAGATGTTCGGTGTAAATGGAGACACTCTGATATTGTAGCTTTTTTGTTAAAACTGCAAAAGTATTGTTCTAAGCTAGTACGAACTTCCGGAAAAGCCTGGTCGTAAAGTACGTTAAATATGATATTTTAATTCTTGCAGATTTCGTATATATTGTTATAGAGTTAATGTTCTATCAATTTTTATATATTATAAAGTTGCTATTTAAAAAATATATCGATATGAGTTGGGTGCATTAGCTTGAATCGAAGCCGAAATAAAAACTTATGAGATTATATATAACTTGAGTTCCTTCAGCCATAATCGAAACCGAAACCAAAACTTATGAAGAATTCTTGATAAAATTATTTATAAAAAAAAACAACAAAAAAAATAGATGATTTAAGTACCATCAGCTATAGTCGAAACCGAGACCAAAACTTATGAAGAATTCGTGGTAAAATTATTTATGACAAGAAATAGAATATAACAATTAAACGACCTGGATGTAAGCGTGACACACAAAAGAACACACGCTATCGTATTGATATATAGATGAAATCTGGATAAAATATCTTATTTAAACGTATTTTACAATCGGACGAAGCCGGGCATCCACCTTATTTTCTTCCTTGTTCCCCGCCCCCTATCATCTTTCTGCCCCTGCTTTTCATGCCAGGAGTATATATGTTACATAACCTCTCTCTCTCTCTACCTTTAAATTTAAAGCGTTTTAACCGACCATCTGTCCGAAACATTAGCCTTCTAGTGTCGCAACCTTGTAAATTTGTTTTAATATTATATATATATATATATATATATATATATATATATATATATATATATATATATATATATATATATATTAGTGACGTTGTGTGTGGGTATGGGTGCGGACCGGTCTACCAAACTACTGGCAATTTTTGGTACAGACTTGAAACCTGATTATATATATATATATATATATATATATATATATATATAGGATTCGAACTTGTAAAACAAATTAGTTTAGTTTTTTAGCACGTAGAAATAACTGATGGGTAAAAGTTGGAAATTATATAGTAAAAGTTGGAAATTGTCGAAGTGCTCCTCTACGCATGCGCAAATACACATTTATGCGTTAAAGTCTATTAATGTTTAGTCTTTATATTCATCTGTCATTTGCTCAGATAGTAACGAATAACACTAAAGCGCGAAATGTTTTTGTTTCGATTCTAGTTGATGGCACAAAAGTCATTTTTTTTTTTAAACTTAAAATCACTACTGAATTTTTGATTAAATTTTAAATGTCATTTATACAAAATTCAGATTTAAAAAAAAAAGTTCTTATTCTTTTTAAATTTCTAAATCTACAATTTTTTGGGAGTTGGGGCCGATCACTATAAAAACCCATACAACATGTACATATATTTTCGCCACAATTAAAATACATCTCTAAGAGGGATATATAAATTTTAGTTTCACTGATCGTTTAAATATTTATCATTTCACAACTGGTAATGGAAAATTAAGTTCGAAATAAAAACGAAAGCATCGTTTTTGCCATCGGAAAATAGGAGCAATGTTTTCTGATTAAAAAATTTACGATTTTTTTAATTCCCGATTCCGTTTAATCGTCCCAATACTAATTATATATAAATATGTCTAAAGAAGCTTTGAATATTTTATAGAAAAATACTAAAATAAAATAAAAAATACAGTTTAAATTCCTGTGAATACTAACTCAGTGCAACACATCGCAAATTTTCTGCTAGAAAATCCACAATTACAAAAGAGGATTGAAATGTATAACAGTGGAAAAAAGAAAGAAATCTTAAATTGTTAAATAGAAAACGGCGATAGTTAGCTGTTTACTATGTAGCTGTTTTGGAGATCTCAAAGCGGAACAACTTTTAAACGCCAGGCTCTGCAGTGGAAAAGACCATTCCCCTATCAAGAAATGTCGACAGTTACTATTTTGCTAATTTATATATATATATATATATATATATATATATATATATATATATATGAATAAATAAAGAATAAAAAGTCTGAGGAACGATATCTACCAAACTCCTGTCAATATGTAGTCTATAGAATGGAAACTTGATATATAGGTGGAACAAATTCGATTTGGTCCTTCATCGATAAAAAAAAATTGCTGAAGAATTAAATTGAAAAAAAAAAATGGAACTTAGCAGGCGTAAGTCGACTTAAAGTCACAAATATACATTTATATATTAAAATCGATTCATTTTATTTCTTATCGATCCGATCCGACTATAGCTAGTAATGACTAGTACTGGAACGCTAAATGCTTTTGTTTCGATTCTAGCTAGTGGCATTTTTTCTTTTTACTTTGGAAATTACTACTATATATTGGATACAATATAATCAATAGAGAATGGGCTCTATAATAATAATAATAATAATAATAATAATAGTAATAGTAATAATAATAATAAATACGAAATCTGCCTAAATTAAAATATCATATTCAAGCGTATTTCATAACCAAGCTACGATGCATTAAACATACAAAGCTATATGCTTTTAGTAACATAAAGGTAGATAGATGAGGATATATAAAAGGCCGGGTTTGTATTACTGTACACATAGATTCGAAAAAGTTGTCAAAAAACAAATATATAACAAATAAATGTTATCAAAGGCAAGATAAGTTACTTTTCTACCAAACTGGATATATTTTTCGTGTTTTTATTCAATGTAACATGTTTATTCAGCTCGAAAAGTGTTATAAATAATAAACTAGACAAAATACTGTTAGAAATTCGTTCAATATATGTTACCGTGACATAAGGTGATATATATTCGGTGTTTTTAAATAGTATTTTGTCTAGTTTATTATTTATAACACCTTGTCCCAAACTTACCATGTTAAAGAGAGAGTCGGGCGCCATTTTGAATTTTCCAATACATCAGTAAATACTGCATGTTTTTCGAGCTGAATAAACATGTTACATTGAATAAAAACACAAAAAATGTATCCAGTTTGGTAGAAAAGTAACTTATCTTGCCTTTGATAAAGACCCGTGTTATAACAGATAAAATACTAAGTAGAATTCTATGTGACACGGTTCTGGAGGTTGAAAGTTCAATTCTCAGTAAGTACGATACGAAAAATGCAGTTGCGAATTACTACTTGGTCATGGCTGACGGAACAAAATAATTAACTATAATAATTTACTAAGTCGACTTCTAATGAGTCTCTTTGCAATCATGGGTGCAGAGAGAAGCTGTTGCTTTTGAAGCTTATAGTGTGACATGTGTAGGTCACTTCAACATAGTCTTCGCGTACTGCTTGGTGATGTTTGTGCTTCCTTTGCCATTTGTCTCATAGATCTTCTTGGATTTTGCCTGATATTTTCCCTAACATTTTTGATGAGTGTAGGTGTTCTGATCGTTGTCTATCTTTGATCGACTAAGTTTCCAGGTAACGATCAATCGTCCTTTTTTATGAACATTTATTTTTGATTTTTAGTTTTTTCCGTAACTTCAATATTTCTGAGAAACGCAGGCTCTTCTCATGCTGATCTATGATAAATCTTTTCAATTAAACAAACATTGTTAAAAATGAGTCTCTTGTTTCTGAAAATATACTGACAATAAAATAGTAAATTTATTTTAGTATAATCATAAAAAATAGTTCCGAAATATTGTAACAGGACTTATGCCCCACCTTGCATATATGCATAAAGAAATATGGCGTATTGTCTAAACTTAAAGTAACTTAGAATAGGGAGTTTTAATTTTACCGTTAGTGTGAGAAACGAACTCAACTTTGGTTTATTTAGATTCATTTAGATAACGGATTTGGGAAAATGCTATGGCACCTGTAAAAATGGCGCAAATAGATGAATAGGAAAAAATAGCACAAGAAAAATATAGGCATGAAAACTTCACGAATTTATCGAAATCTTACATCTAATACATAAAGGGAAAACAATTAAGTTTGCCAAATTAAAAAGAAATTATATTTTAAAAATAGATGGGCCCCTCATCTACTCCCCTCTTCAAATAAAGCGTTAATCTTTTATATGACTAGTGGAAGCACCCAGTCTTGCCCGGTAGTAAAATATACTTAAATATATTTTCAATTCGGATTTATTACAGATTTCGGATTTATTATTACAGAGCCAATTCTCTATTGAATATTATATTGTACTTAATATATATAGTACTGACTTCAAAAGAAAAAAAATGGCTTTCGTGCCATCAGCTGAAATCGAAACCAAAATATTTAGTGCTCCAGCCGCGTTCCCTGCTGTTTGAGCTAGCGACAGATAGACAATTTTTCTATTAAACCACTTCAAGCTATGAATGAATTTGCGCATGCAAATAGAAATATGTCGGAAAGTGGAAATGAACATTTTGCATTTCAACTTGCCGACATCTATCTATACGCGTTATCCATCCATTCAAACAAAAATTATAGAATAAAAGACCAATAAAATGAGGTATAGGTTGTTTAAACAGTTACATTAAATTTAGCTTAAATTTGCAGTTTTTGAAAAAAATACAAGTGCAGACTTTCTTTTTGACGGCATTGTATGTGTATGTTATGTTTATGGGGGCAAAAAATAAGACTGAAATTAAACAAAGAACAAGTGAATTTACCGGAAGCCTGGAAAAATCATGGATTACAATAGAAAAATGCGAGCATGAAAAGTAATATGGTTCAGCTTAAAGATAGAAAAGTAAAGGACTAGTTATTAAAAGTGGAAAAGAAAAGGACAAGATATTCTAGTAAAAAATATAATAAATTTATAACTTAAAATATTGATGCATTAACTTTTTTAAAATTCAATTTATAACATTATATAATCAATTCTTAATGCTGCAATATTTTAAGTTATGAATTTATCATATTTTTTACTAGAATACTTGTCTTTTTTTCACTTTTGATAACTAGTTCTTTACTTTTCCATGTTTAAGCTTAACCATATTACTTTTCATGCTCGCGTTTTTCTATTGTAATATAGATAATGTGTTAACGCCCCGAAAAGAAAAAGGCAATAATAGAGTTGAATGCTGTGAGTAGTTTTGCATATAAATTTAAAGAAAAATGACCCCCCATTTCTGGGCTACTTTAACTTTTTAGAGGAGTTAACTAACTTTTTATGCTCTAACCCATATCCGGCTGGCAAAATCGTAAACTACGCGAAAACGCCATAAAAAATAAAACGCAAAGAATTTATCTCCGGTATCCAAAAAATAAAAATAGTTAACCCCTAAAATACTACAATGGTCAGGACGTGGGAGATCATTTTACATCAAATTGGGCAGTACTTTGTATGCTCACCATTAATATGAATTAAGGATTTTTGGATGTATCGAAATAACACAAACTTATTAGAATATTTGCTGATTTTACAATATTTATTTTTCTTTTCCGTTTATTTTTTTATTTTTCAAAAGCCATTATTGTTAGAATAATCCTTGAGATTTGCGTTGAGGACAGATTCTTCGAAAGGGTAATTAAAATTGTGTATAGGCGATATTTTTAGTATGTGTGTAAAGAAGGTACCGTGATATATTTTTGATATTTTTATGTTGAATTTAAAATTTTCTATATCTTTTGTTTATAAAATTGTTAGGTGAATGTACAAAATAGTTACAAAGTAGCATTCCCTCTCATTAAGAATGGCGTTCTAAATGACTTATTTCAGCACGGTATCTTTTCTACATAATTAATATTTTCTTCTTTGTCATGACATGAAATTTTGGGAACTCAAATATTACGTAGTCATGTGGGATACACATTTTAACATTTTTTTTTTTGAGGGATACAAATTAGTCGCCAATACAACTCACTGTAATCATAACTAAGTACCGGAAGTAAACGGTTAATTTAACTAAATTAGAATATCTGAATTGTTTTATTTTTATATAAATATCTTTAACTTTTATGAACGTATCGCATATAATTTTTTAAATAAATGTTTATTTACATATTTTTAAAAAAATATATTTATTTCCAAATTGTCACGGGAATGAATGACTTGTTTCTTAAATATATTTATTGGTAAAAATTACATAAAATACATTCGTGAAATTAAATGAAAATAAATAAAAACAGTTTAAGGATATTTTTTATTTACTATATTTAAAGTCAATACTGAAAAGAAACAGATAATTACTCAGAACTTTTCATCAGAGAATATTGCTGTAACTGTCTACTTCCGGCACTTTCCTGTGTTGAGCAAAAAAAGCAAAAAAAAAAAAAAAAAACTGGTAGTAGGCAGGCAGGCTCAAGCCCGTATCGCGGAAGAGGAAAAGAACGTAAAAAAAAAAATAAAATAAAAATAAAAACATAATAAAAAAATAAAATAAAGTGACGTCTTTGCCGTTGCGTCTATTGCCAAATCGGAAGTGGCGAAGGTTTTAATTAAGGCTAGTCATTGGAAAAGAAGAGGACTTTCGAAAATATCGGCGAAAAAAAAAGTGACCTCTCCTTGTAGAAAAGTGTCCAGTTGAGAGTGAAAGAATTAATATTTTCAGCCAATTTTTTCGATATTTGTTGTCTCGTGAAAATCTGTCGTTTTCGTCAAAAGTTTTAGACATACATACAGACAGACAGGCAGGCAGGCAGGTAAGATTTATATTATAGAAGATTACAATGAGTGAATATGCCGCTTTGCCAAATAGTGTTTTAATGAATTATAAACATAAAAAAAAAACAAAAAAAACAACAACAACAACAAAAAAAACAAAAAACGAAGACTTTAAAATGTTGAGATAGTACAAAAACTAGGTTTTGTGACGTTTTACTATAAATTTATTTCATGACGTTCTTTTCTGACAAAGGGAGAAGAAAAAGCTGTATCTTAGGTCGGCAGAATTTTTGCGTGAACACTCGCCTGAGATGTCGGACATTTTCTGTTTCTATTTCTATCCTGTAACCATGTCACTAATAAGGGTGCTGGAGGTAAAAGTTTTATTGGGCTAACGTTATCCCCCCCCCCAAACATTGAAGTAACCACTAAGGAGGCTGTCCTATCAGCAGGTTCAAAGTACTGTGATTGCTGTATTGCTATTTGATGAATGGATTTTGGACCATGCAGTAGCTTCGGGGGAGGGGGGATTCTCAAGTCTATATTAGTGGGTAATTGTTACGGCTTCACATCATTATAGTCTACAAAAATATTTCTTCGCTCCTTTTTCTCCCTTACTTTCCCTCTTTGCCCTGTTCTAAGTTTGTCGACCTATTCCACAAATCCTAAAACTCCATGAAAAGTCCCAAAAATACACGATTAAAACAAGACCCCCAACTTCTAACGTAAACCCCTCCCCCACTACTACGTCTCCTTCTCCAACATCAGGGGTGTGCGTTCCAACCTCCCAGAGGTTGAAATCCAAACCAGACCTATTCTCCCTAAGGATATTCTAATTTAACATTCAAATCTGACCCCCAAGATCGCCATGAGCATGGAATATGTGCCTCCATTAAAGATGACTTTCCATGTGGTAGGGAGATCTCCAGAGAAGACCCTAAATTACCTTATATGTGTTTTCAGATTACACTGAAACCACTGCGTTTATATTTGCTCTTTATCGCCCACATAATAGCGAAGTTACTATATTTAAGAGCATATCTGAGTAAATGGACAAATCCTGTCTGCTACTTCGACTAACATTCACGTTTGTGGAGACTCCAATGTTCATAATGTGGAATGTGTAGCCCACTCAAACGAGACAGATGATGAGAGGAGGTTTTGTCATAATTTCTTCATTGCTTATTACCTAACTAAGATTGTTCACCAACCCATCCGTGTGCCCAACACTGTTGGTAGGTATGCAAGTCGCCTAGATCTTTTTCTCACAATTTGCCCTGAGCTATGTTCATCTTCCGTTCTGTCCCTACTTGGATCTTCCGACCATTTGGTTTTCTCAGTTAAGATAAAAACAAAATGTAATAAGTCCTCCGGCACACCTCTCCATCGTACAGTATGTCGATACTCTATGGCTGACCGAGATAGCTTTCGCACATTTATATCAGATCTACCTCTGCGTTCCATGTTTAAAAAGAACGTGCCCTCTATAGTATTAGGCCTAATGAAATGGTAAATTGTAGGTCTAAACTGCTTCCATACACTCCAAAAAATTCCAGAAAAAACTAACAGTCAGCCGTGATTCTCTCCAGAGTATGCTGCTGCCATTGCGCACAGAAACCACTATTTCCATTGCTTCAAACGTAATAGATGTACTGAGACCAAAGCCGCCTTCAGGACTGCCAGCAACCCTTGTAAAAGAATAATAAAAAATGCGAGAGAGTTGTATGCTGTCCGTCAAGTCCAAAGTAGCTTGGCAGCTACCCACCAATTTTGGCAAGTAAAAAACAGGGTCCTGAATAGAAGCACGTGTTCTAGGCCAACTATCAATGGACCTGATGTAATCTCGTCGGCATCGGACAAAACCAAACTCTTTGCCAAAACTTTGCAACTAATTCTACCCTATGTGATCAGGGCTGCCCCCACCCCGTATTTCTTCTTTTTTTTCTGAAAACACTATGCGACATACAAATATCCGTGTTTGATATTGTCAAGCTCATCAAAAACCTTGATTCCAGTAAAGCAATTAGCCTTGACGGCATTCATATTATAGTGCTGAAAAAGCTTCAACTAGAACTAGCTCCCATACTTACAAAGCTGTTTAAGCGTTGTCTTAAGGAGAATTGCTTCCCAACACTCTAGAAAACCTTATCAGTATGTCTCGTATTTAAAAATTCAGGTGATCGATCATCTTTCTCTTAATACAGACCAATCAATCTCCTATGCGCCATGAATAAGTTGCTGGAATCTGTTAAACAGAGAAGTAGTCAACCACCTCAGCAAAAATAACGTCCTCAGTGACATGCAATATGGTTTCCGTTCTGGTAGATATGCTGCAGATGTGCTAACAGTTATATCTCATAGGATTAACGAATTTCTCGATGGAGGCTTCCTTTCTAGGCCAATTGCCCTTGACATATCAAAGGCCTTTGATAGGATATGGCATAAAGGTCTACTCCACAAAATCTCCAGCTACGGTATAGCTGAAAATGTTTTCTAAATTATTAAATTATTTCTCTCATAATAGCAGTGGTTGATAGACAGAAATCAGAAGCTCACAGTATTAATGCTGGATCTGTCATGCGTCCATCCTGGACCCAACTCTCTTCTTGATCTACATCAATGATCTCCACAAATCACACCCTAAGATCATGCGTAGACATTTATAATGGCGGCACTACCCTGTATGGCAACACTTCAAAGACCGTAAATGACCAAGTTCTCTGATTCTCTCTCCTGATTTTTATCACGTTGTGCAACGCGGAAAGAGGTGTCTGATTAATTTTATTGCATCTAAAACTAAGCTTTTACTTTTCCATCAAAAACGCTCTGATCCCCATCTGGCATAAATTGAAATGAATGATTCTCGTCTTGGGAGGGGGGGGGAGTCCATTGTTTAACAAGCTTCTAGGTCTGTCCTTTACTCCTGATCTGAAATGGAACACGTACATCAAATCCGTTGCCAAGGCTGATGGAAAAATGGTGGAATCGTTCTACCGCTTCAGTAGATATCTCACTGCTGATGCAATTCTCTACCTATATAAAAGCCAGGTACGTCCAAGGCTGGAGTACTGTTGTCACATCTGGGCAAGTGCTTCTAGAAGATTCTTATCCTGCCTTGACAGAGTTCAAAATAGACTTCATAATCTAGTGGGGGATGCCCGTTTCTCTTCCCCGCAACCTCTTTATCATAAAAGAGACGTTGCGCGCTTATCTTTGCTTTATCGTTATTTTCATAGCAAGTACTCGTCTGAGCTCTAGTCTATAGTCCCCTCTGTCCTGACTTTCACGAAAAACACTCGTCTAACTGAAATCAATAATTTTCCCCACTCTTTATCTGTGCCTAAACCTAAGCGTAGATTCCATGATCAAAGCTTATTTTTTAGAACTGCACGCCTGTGGAACTCTGTTCCATTTTACTGCTTTCCAACTGACTACAATATGGTTGTGAACAAGTTCTTGATGAGCCGTCCCCTTAAGTAATCCAATTTACCCAATTTCCGCTTCTAACGATTACTACGATATTTCCCCATTGACTACTGTACGCTCATTAATCTGTATCTTCGAGTAACCCCCAAGCTTTGATAAGTGGTGACTTCTATATACTCTACTACTTCTATATCGCGGACTATTATCATCATCTTTATAGTTATCGTCGTTAAACAACTATAAAAAGATGAAGATAATAGTCGGCAAATAAATAAATGAAATACAAATTACTCATCGCAAAAAGAATTCCAATAATAAAATGCAATACAATGGTTGCCCCACATCCTGACCATTGTAATATTTCAGGGGGCTAAAAGTTGAAAAACCATAAAACAAAAAGGCAAAACAAAACAAATGTCTTCGACCAAACTCAGTAGAAATTATTTATCCACCTGTATACTTTTAACGAGCTGAAACTTTTTTTTAAAGCTGTCTTTAGACATCAAGGGAAATAAGAGGTCGCTGTCACTTAACTGTAAGCGTCTTCGTATTTTAAAAATTATATATACTAGCATGGGTGCCCCGCGTTGCCCGGGTATTTGGAGATGTATGTTGAGCAAAAAAAAAAAAAAAAAAAAAAGTCAATTTTTTTAACTTTGAGCCCTATTATGACCCTTTAAAATGTACTGTTTTGGGCTCAAATCAAGTTATTAATTTAGATCCATGTCCAAGGAACCTATATCTAAAATTTCAAGGTTGTAGACCCAAAATTGTCGGAGTTTGGTAGAGTTATCAAAGGTCAAATCGTTGAACTTTCACCCCTTAATCGCCAAATTTCTGGCCAAAAACCAATCATATCGATTTTCCCAAATCTCAGTACCTTGCATATCAAATTTCGAGTCTGTAGACAAAAAATTGACAGAGTTATTGCGTAGGGAAATGTACACAGACACTTTCACACACACACATATATAACAAAAAAAAAAACCCAAACAAAACAAAAACAACTATTATTACCAGAACCGTAAGTTCGAGGGGTGGTGATGGATGGCTTGCAACTTGGACTTGGGTTATTGATAAGAATAATGATTTTCCCAACTTTTCAGGAATCGTGCTTATACTCCTAATTAAAAAATAAGCAACCGTTTGTTTTATTTCGCATGTGTATAAAGTAGGTACGCGCAATAGCGGCGGAAATAGATGGAAGTGGGTAGGTGGGGGGGGGGAAACATAGTTTTGAAAGCCGGTTTATTATAATTTTTTGTAAGTTTCGACTACTTTTTGATTGAATTTGAAAAATTAAAGCCTAAAGTTCATTTCTAAAAGGAAAAAATATTTTTACGCATGAAAAAAAGTTATAATGAAAAATGTTTTCACGGTGAGCTAACCGATTCAGCTAAACTTTGAAGTTAAATAAATTCATTGTAAAAATTCCCGTGAAAGATAAATATTATATTCTAGGTCTACTTCAAAGATAATTAGTAAAGCCCTGAGATATTGAATTAAATTAAAAACACCTTGCTTGTACAAAAAAAAAAAAAAAAAAAAAAAAAAAAAGAAAGAAAAAAAGAAACTTAGTTAGCCCCCAAAACCGAGAGATTCTGCCTTCGCACAAATCAAAAGAAACGAAATCGTTTAAGAATGGATTCTACGGAATCCCAAAATGTCAAAGACAAAAGGCTGTCTGAAAATGACGCCAGGTAGTTGGAAGGAGGTAGGGAGTGTTGGTTTTCTTTTGTTTCCCCAGCCGTGTACCTGTACAGTCCTATTGTGAATGTTTGTATAATTTTTATATAATCTTAAATATATTTTTTTTAATTTAAAAGCAGGAACACAAAAAAATAAATAAAAAAAAATTTAATTATTTTTCTGTGTTCCTACTTTTAAATTAAAAAAAATTTTTTTTTAAGATTATATAAAATTCAAGCAAGAAAAATATTAGAATCTTACATATAAAAATAACGCGAAGCATGTAATTAAAAAAAAAAAAGAAGAAATTTCTTAGCAATTCTAACTGTGCGTGAAACTATTAAATAAACAATGCTCAATTCAATGATAATATCGGTAGTTCGAGAAATTAATTTTTATTCAAGTTCTATCAAATTCATTAATACGGAATTTAGGGGCTTTTTTCGTAATGTTTTGGAAGAAAGCAATTTTTGTTTTTTATTGTTACAATTTACGATGCTTTATTTTCATAAAAAAGCAAAAATAAATTCATTTTTTACTACTGAAAACTATAACTTTAGTAAAGGTGTTTTTGTTTAAACAAAATACATTTCCAGTAAGATTCAGATAAAAATAATAGGTTCATTATATTCCGCGGTAATTATTTGATAAATACTGGAAACTTCATAAAATTGGTTAATTTCCTGATTTTTTGGTGATTTTTTTAAGTAAAGGGAAGGATTAAAATTTTTATACATTTTGAGCATCATCGGCTATTCATTTTGCACGTACCTAGTATAAAAATCGCTTTGAACAAATTTTTTTTTTAAATTAAAAAAAAAACAACAACAAAAAAACTTAAAGAAAGTTTCAGCATTTAAAAGTATACAGGTTGGTAAATATTTTGAGTTTGGTATCACGTATTATTTTTGTTGTTGATTTTCTAATTTCTCTGTTAAATATTTTGCGATTTTACTAAATGAGCACATACTTATTTTAAAATAGGAGGCTAGGGTTCGGCCTCTATTTTAAAATACGAGGTGAGAGAACGCAGCCCCCTTTCCTACTCGCAAAATAAATAAATAAAAACAGAAAAGTCAATTTTATTTGCCATCAAAACTTTAAATATTAATTTCAAAATATTAAGGCACGAGTATCAAACTGATATGGAAAACACGTTGATGTGTGTAACGGTAAAATTAAACTGTAAATTAGCTACGTGATAGTGAAAATGTAAGGGCCACTTACTGGGCGAACCCAGATCAGTTTTGTCTTGCTAACATTTATTTTTGCTAAATAAATTAAATAAAAAAAAAAAAAAATCAGTCCAAATGTCCAAAAAAGAAAAAAATATATCAATTTTTGATGCTAGTGAATTGTACGAACCGGAAGTCAGCAATTATGTATATTATGAAACGGATTTCTTGTATATGTCCGCTCGAGCTCAGTCGACACCTGAGGTCGCAGCCGGAATAATCCAAAAGCCGTTAAAAACACATTCAAATTATTAGTTTTTTTTTAACAATAGTATTTTCAAGTTGAATTCAATTTTTACGATACTTTTGTTTATTAAATTGTTGGGTGACAGTACACTATAGTTACAAAACACCCCCTTCTATATTAATAATGGTTTTCTAAATAACTTATTTCAGTGCGGTAGCATAGTTGCACCAGCCATATCGGACATTTACGAGAAATCCGGTTCGTAATATGTAATAGTAACATCATCCTGTTCGTACAATGCACCAGTACGCAGTTTATTTCAACAACTAACATAATCCCTTTTCCCCACATCCACCTGGACTTAAAATTCATGTTGGAGGTTAATGAAAACATGTTTTTTTTTTCCTAGTGGCAATACGAAGATATTAAATAAATATAATTTTTATGCGTGTATGTTTTAAAAAAAGAAACAATCGTTAATTTCACTTTTCTAAATCGTAGAACTGAAATACTATTTAACAATAAATAACGGTACAGTAAGTGCAAAAGCACCATGTATATATATATATATATATATATATATATATATATATATTCATTCAGTACTAGTGCATAGAGTAATCCGGACGTAAATAATAACGTTATTATTTAAAAAGCCATTCTTAACATGGGGAGGGGAGGGTGTTTTGTACCTATTCTATACTTCAACCTTATAATTGAATAATAATAATAAAAAAAAAAACTTTAATTAAACTTGGAAATACGATTTAAAAAATAGCGCGGATCACTCTCTGCACTAGCACCATATTTTCAAGTTAAATTCAAGTTTTACGATCAGAATACGTACAAAACTTTCAAACGCATGAAAATGTTTTTTTTCCCCCCGACCCGTACATTTTTAATGTTCTGAAGTGATTTTCAAGTTTTTTTGCACTTCAAAATTCGTTTCGTTCAAAGTTCTCTCACGAACCACGAAAAAAAAAAAAAAAAAATGGCGGCTTATCGCTTAACTGTATGGAAGGAAATTGCTTTTTACTAAGTTTGAGTTTAGTAGTAAAGTACATTATTTTTTTTACTCCCCTCCTTTTTTCAGGAATGAATCCCCTTCGACATTTAAGCGACCACCAACTATTCTCCTTCCTCGTAAAGAGGGGTTTGAACAAAATGGAATTCTGAAATAATTTAATGCGTTTGGTAAAAGTTATTTCTTTCAATTTCTCTCATTGCACTTTTCGTACTTATGCAGAGAATGTACCGTGCTACTTTTTAAAATAGTATTTTAAAATTAAATTCAATTTTTACGGCATTTATGTTCAAGTTGTCAGGTGAAAGTACAGAATAGTTACAAGACACCAGCCTCCCATACTAAGAAGAGGTTTCTAAATAATAACGTTATTATCTTAATATGGTACCTCCTCAGCACAGGTACCGCGCTTTTACCAAATATTTTAACAAATGGAAAAAGGTAGTATATTCCGTAATTTGGTATCGACATGGCAAATAGAATCGCATTCATATTTCTACGCCAAAGAACAAAGTCATTGCTTGTAGAAACGGACGATGTATCCAGAATAAAACCGTGTGTTTAAATCTGTAGAACGTGTTGCATAAAAAGTAATGTGGACTCCTACTGTATTAAAAAATCACTCGTAACAGAGAGTATCCTATATCTTTATAAAGCCACAATTCGCCCATGCATAGTGCTGGTGCATCTACTATTAGACAAGGTAAAACAAAAGTAACAAATTTAATACGTCCGGCACACTCAGCCAAGCTCCAACCTTTATCCAATCGCCGCATCTTTGTGTCTGTTTTACAAGCATTTTATTGGAATGTGCTCTGATGAACTTATAGCACTTGTACCCCTCTCTTCTACGTACATACTTCCGACTAACCAGGCAAGCATCAAAATCCCCCCATCATTGTTGAGGTTCCTTTAATGCTGGAATACCTTCTCTACTAGTTTCTTCATAGGATAGCTAGACCTTGGAATTCCCTCTCTGTTTTTATTATTCCCTGGCTGTACTAACACTCAGAAGTTTAAATGTAACGTGAACAAACATCTCGCTGACAGTCCCCGGTTAAACCTCCAGTATATAGTGGAATGGGCACATAAATCGATGTTAATATTCAATGCTTCCAAAACTATGCTTCTTTCCTTTAATAATTAAAAGAAACCGCAACCACTGATTTCCATGGCTAATGATACATTACCTGCAAGTATTTTGTTAAAAATCCTTGGCTTTACATTTACAGGCAACATGAATTGGAACCAATACACTGAAGGCGAAAAAGTAGGCTCCATCTACCATGCTAGAAAATTACTCACACTTAAGAGTATTAAGGCTAACATTCACCCATGCATAGAATATTGCTAGTGCATCTAGCACTAGTTTATCATTCCTAGACAGGATTAAAAAGTGTCCTCAAGCAAATAGGTCTGCAGTATCAACGAAATTTCAAACGCTGTGTCATCGCCAACATGTTGCATCTCTGTGCCCGTTTTACAATGTAAGATACTCCGACGAAATAAAAGCACTTGTATCCCCCCCCCGCTGCAAATATCCCCGACTAACCCGACAAGCAGCAAAATCTCACCCTACATTGTTGGGATCCCTAGACGCCGGAAAGTCTTCTACTCAAATTGTTTCTTGCCTTCGAACTGCTAAACTTTGGAATTCCCTCTCAGATACCTGCTTCCCTGATTGTACTGACATGCAGAAGTTTAAATTAATATAAGCATACATCTCGTTGGTCAACTTCCCACATAGTATCCCTGTAAATTTGGCGTCAAATAGTAACCCCTTACGTCAAAGTGGCACTGTACCTTGTTTGGGGTGAAGTAACATTAAAATATAAAAACACGATCACAAATAGTAGCCCCTTACGTCTTAATAAAATTATTATCAATTGGAATAATGAATGAATTGACCCACTTACCATAAAGCCCTAAAAGAGGGCAGGAGATATAACATATTCTTGGTATCTCTACACCAGTGCTAGTGTGGCGGGGGTTGATCGTTTTTTGTTACTATAATGTTTTTACAAAACGCCGGATACCCCGTTCTCAATCTCGCGTTAAGCTATTCTTTTGTTGTTGTTGTGAGAAACGCGAAAAATACTTATCCCCAAATACCTACAGTCGTAAAGTTGGTAAAACTTAGACCGAGTTTTTCTTCTTTTTTTTTTTCTTAGGAGAATTAAACTCGCTAAAATTAAATAAAATTGAATTTCCAAAATGCAGTGTTGGTTCATAATCCCCTTTGATATAATTTCCAACAAGTGTATCACCCTTTTTGACAAAAAGAATAAATTCTTCCAGTCAGTTTTTTTTCTTTTTCAATTAAACAATGTCCCCATTTGACTTTGTTTTCTATGAGGTGAAGAAAGTTGTCACATTTCTTACGCCTAACATATTAGCCGAGAATGAGTTATCGACAATAATTCAAGCAGAAACTGGGCCATTTCGGTGTCCATTCATCTGTCGGCCTTAGGTATTAGTGTCGAGTATTCCCAAGAGGTCCTGCCTCCCCTCTTTGGGATTATATTAAATCTATTGCTGTCTAAGGTCAATAAACATCTCTTGTTGCGACAATCCTCTTCCGTTCTTGTTAGCTCCTTACATCAAGTGGCTTCATGCCTTGTCTCGAGCGGTTTCCATACAAAGTAAATACTGAGGCGAAGAAAGCTATCTCCTTTTTTACGCCAATTATACGAGTCGAATATACGTCCTCGACAATCTGTCCAACAGAGATTGCGATATTATGATGTCGACGGCCATTTTTCCTGTTGAGCTGTGGTATTTGTGATGTGCAGCTGTAGGAGATGCTACCTTCTTGCTAAGGGAAGGAATTAATTAATTGCTGTCTGAAAGGCCAGTGCTGGGAAAATATAAACAGGGCTGCGCAAACAATTTTTAAAGGGCCAGAGGGTACCATTTCTTGTGAGTTAGATTATGCTTCTTACTGTCCGGATTTTGATATATCTTCATGATATTTTAATTTATGCAGATTTCGTATTTATTATAATAGACCCAGTTCCCTATTGATTATTATATTGTACCCAGTATACAGTAATGATTTACAAAAGTTAAAAAATGACTTGGGTGCCTTCAGCTAGAATTAAAACCAAAACATTTAGCGATCGAGCTTTAGTCGTTACCGTTTGAGCTATCGACAGATGGATATGAAACGTTAAAAATGAAGCGGCTGTAAACTATTAATGTATATTTGCGCATTCACGAAGTAACAGGTTTAGTCGATATACTCCTGCCAAGTTCATTTATTTTTTTCAATTTTGATCCTTTGGCAGCTATTTTCAAAGGCAAAAATTCAAATCAAATTTGTTCCACAAGTCCAAATCCATTTATATACCAAGTTTCAAGTCTGTACACCAAACATTAAGAGACGAGCTTAGTAGAGACCGCCCGCACACACAAAAACAAGGTCACTCATATAAATGTGCATATGTTAGAATTTGTTTCCATCCTAAATGTATCGCAATTATTCACAATGTAGAAAATATGCATAAAATGAACTGAGCGTGATAGTTAAGCGAGGTCAATCACCAAGTAAGATAAAAATGAACAATTAATCAACAAAAGTTCATTTTTCAAAGGAATATACAAATTATTTAACCATTATGAAGTCGCTTGCATATCCATTACTGAATATATTTTGTTTTAATAATTTTTAAATAGAAAAGTAGGCAAATTATTTTATTATTGGAATCCTTTGAGATGAGTAATTTGGATATTTATTCATTTATTTATTTATTTATTTATTTACGGACTGTTACCCTCATCTTTATAATTGTTGTTTTACGACGCGGTTAATCACCTGACAAAAGCCAGATGAATAGTTGGTCGAAACGTCGTGAAACACCAACTATGAAGATGAAGATAACAGCCCGTAAATAAGTAAATAGAAAAAGTGGGGTTTTAATATTAATGTCAGTGCAACACAAAACTCAACTTTATATATATGCTAGCAAAAGTACCCGTCGTTGACCGGGTTCAAAAACAGCCTACAGAAAATGGACTCTGATTTATTAAAGTAAGATAGGTTATGAAAAGGAAGGGTTGTAAAGAGATAGCTTCGAATTTGGGGGTATAAAAACCAAAGCAAAATATGATGAAAGTAAAAATAAAATAGATAAACACCATAATTTATTATACCATACCTGTTCACACTTATTACAATATTCTGTGGATCGATATTAAAAAATCTTGTTAAACTTTGTGACATATTTCCATTCTATGGAGGTCAGGCGCGAACGAACACCCCATAATTTTATTATACCATATTTCTTCAAACTGAAACATAATTATCAAAGTATACTTACGCAGACAGATATGAAAAGTCTTTATTAAAGTTTGTGCCTATTTCCATTCGATGGAGGCAAGGCGCGAACGCAGACCCCACAATTTTATTATATTATCCCTATTTAAGGTAAAACATACTGATCAAAGTATTCTTATGTACATCTATTTCAAAAACACTTGTAAACGTTTTTTTTTTTAATTTTAATTTTTTTTTTCTATACTTTGTGGACCAGGCGCGAACGCAGACCCCACAATTTTAATGAACCACCGTTCTGCCAGATCAAACATACTTATTCCTGTGTCTCGATACATCTTCTGTCATTATATGTAATCAGTTTTTTTAAATAGTCAACTATATAAGAGCCTATTCGTGACCACACACACACACACACACACACACACACACACACACACACCCCTTTATATATATATATATATATATATATATATATATATATATATATATATATATATATATATATATTAGTGTTGGGACGATTAATCTGAATCGGAAAAATCGACAAATTTGAGGGTATCGGAATCGAAAAAAAATTGGTGCCTTTTTTCCGATGCCAAAACGATTCTTTTGTCTTTTTTTATTTGCTTTTGTTTAAAGCAAAATCTTCCATTGCTGTTAATAACGATAAAATAATAAATATTTATTGATTTTAAAATACCAGTAAAGCTAAAATCGATAGATCATTACCCACAAATGTATTTTGATGTTTAGGATAACATCTGCATATTTAACATTGTGTTTACGAAAATCGAGGAAAATAACAACTCTATAGTTAAATAATTAGAGATTTATAAAGAATCGAAATCGGAATCGGGAATTTAGCACGGAATCGGTAATTGTATCGGAATCGGAAAAGATATTGGAATCGTCATTCAGAGATGACCCTCCATGTGAAATATGGACAAATACATTATTTAAACTGCGCCTCTTTTGCAATGCAGATAGTTACTTCAAACTTAGTGACAAAAGGACGAACATCTTTTAAACTGAAGCGTAGCTAAAAGACAGACCACACCTCTTATCTAGTAGCGTGGTCGCATCTCAGCCAATCGAAGATTCGATGAAAAATTCGAAAGAACGTGTCGTGTAAACATTGCCGCCACGGCGAGAGCGTAATGCAAACCTATTGTGTTTAATTAACGGCACGGGCAGATTAATACCTTAAAAGGAGATGACGGAAGAAATCAATGCATTTGCGTGGGGCTTCAATCTTCTATAACACGCGCACCAGATTTCAGATTAAACAATTTTCTTCTCCATCGTCAGATGATACTACGGGTTACTATGGCAGCCGCCACCGGCTGTTGAGCGAATCCGTTAATTTAACGAAATCATTTTGATTGAAAACAGACGACACGAATTGTGGCGGGAAACAAGTCGGCCATTTTCATGGAGACTATGGCGAGGAGAAAATAAGACAAGCTTAACTTTTATTCGCTTTTTTTTTTTTTGGCCCTTTCATTTTTTTTTTTTATAGGATTTTTTATTTTTCAAAGCAATAATATAAAATGATCGATTCGATCGAGTCAATAAATACTTCAGAGAAGGCAACTCTAAACAAATCTATTTTGGTTGTCGTAAGAGTGATACTGTTAATAAGTCTTGTTTATCGAGAGCATTTCAAAAACGATTAGTCTAATTTCATCCCAAATTAAAATCTGAAATGGATTATTTCACTTCTTTATTAATTTGATTAAAAAATATTGCTATTTATTTCTAAATAATATACGTAAATAAAACCGTTTGTGTTACACACAATTCATCATTAGAAATGGAAGAATTTGGTTAGAATTTGATCTTTTTAGAAATGGATTTCGTTGGAATGCCTGATATATACATATGTGTGTGTGTGTGTGTGTGCGTGTGGTCAGGCTAATCCACACGGGAGACAACCAAGCCAAAAATCTAAAACCTCAAAAAGAGAGGAGATATAACCCATAAGAAATATTTGGAATGCCTGGCTCTACTGCTTGCGCGGTGATAATGGTTTGAATTTAACTTTAAAATAAAAAATAAATCAAGTATCATGGTGCAATTGTGCTTGAAACAGAAACATTTATCTATGATGCATCCCTGTCATATCAAAGAACCGACTGTTGATTTTATATGTTGAGCGTTTCGGCTTGTGTTGTAATACAACTTCTGAAATGCACTTGTGATGTTAGACTGTGTAAGGTGTTAACTTTGGTAAAAATCGCCTGTTTTTTTCTTTCATCGGATTATTTTGATTATCAATACTTATCGAAGAAATTCCGATACAAAACCTATCTAAGACCACTGCCAGGCACATAGAGTCCCTTCGCGTGAAATTTCATAAAAATCGACCCATAGGGAACGAAGTTACACTCACAAAGTTCCCTTATATACAGTCTAAAGAAGCTTTGAGTAAAAAAAAAAAAAAAAAAATGTAAACTAAAGAATGCAATATAAATTCCCAGAAACAAAAAAAAAAACAAAAACAAATTTAACCTATCGCAGACTTAGCACTTGCATAATCCGATTCTAAAATGTCTCCAATTACAAAAAAGAATTCTAACTATATACGGAAAAAACTTAACTAAAATTGTTAAATAGAAATAGACTTAGTACTCGCACACACACACACACACACACACACACACACACACACACACACACACACACACACACACACATATATATATATATATATTACTAGGGAGTCACCACTTATGAAAGCCCGATAGCCACTCGAGGATAAGTGTTAATAAGTGTAACATAGATAAATAAAAAGATAACACCATAATCATCGTTAGCGATAGGAATTGGGCAGAATTTGATTAAGGAGGCGACTCAACAAAAACTTATTTACATTGGATTTGAAGACGAACAGGTTGTAGTCAACTGGAAAGCAGACCAGCGGAACAAAGTTCCACAGGTGGGCAGTTCTAGGAAAGGAGCTTTGTTCATGGAATTTGCATTTAGATTTAAACATAGATAGAGAGTGGGGAAAATTGTTGGCAATGGTTGCAACTTGACGGGTGCTTTTTACGAAAGTTTGGCAGGGGAGGGAATTATAGATATGCATTTTTTATTTATTCCATTATACATATTGCTATTTAGTAATTTACATTGCTCTGTACCGCAGTAGAGTTCAGTAGTATTATAAAAGTATACTTATATATATATATATATATATATATATATATATATATATATATATATATATATATATATATATTTATTCTTTACAAAGAAATCACCACTTATCGAGGGCCGCTCGAGGATAAAGGTTGATGAATGTAAAGTGGTAGTGTCGTAATCGCAAATGACATAGATTGGGTAGAATTCGGATTATTTAAGGGCATTGTTAAACAAGAACTTGTTTACAGTGGACTTGAATGTGGCGAGGAAGCAGGCCAGTGAAACAGTGTTCTACAAGCGGCCAGTTCTGGGAAAGAAGCTTTATTTATGGAAGCTACGTTTAGATTTAGGCACAGATAGAAAGCGTGGGAAATTGTTGATAGTGGTTGTAACTAGTCGAGTGTTTTTGTGAAAGTTTGGCAATGGGTGGGTGGAGGGTCATAGATTGGCGTTCAGACGAGCACCTGCCATGAAAATACCGATAGAGCAGAGACAGATTCGCAACGTCTCTTCTGCGGGAAAGAGAATGCAATGATGAGAAAATAGCATCACCTACTAAGTTTCGAAGCCGATTTTGAACTCTATTTAGGCAAGATAGGTCGCGGCGAGCAACTCCTGCCCAGAGGTGGCAACAGTAGTCCATTTTACTGCGAACTTGGCTGTTATACAGATAGAGGATTGTATCGGCAGTGAGATATCTACTGGAGCGGTAGAACGATCCAACAATGTTTCCAGCGATCTTGGCAACAGATTTGATGTACGTGTTCCATTTTAGACCAGAAGCTTGTCAAGACATGGTGCTTTCTCAAGACGAGAGCCATTTATTTCAGTTAGAGCTTGATAGACATCAGAGCGATTGTGATGAAAAGAGAGATGCTTAGTTTTAGATGCATTAAGATTAACAAGCCACCTTTTTCCTCATTGCACCACGTGCTCCATATCAAAAGAGAGAGAATCAGAAGTATCTTTATTATTGCCGACCTTTGAAGTGTTGCCATAGATTGTGGTGTAGTCTGCATAAACATCTACGAATAATCTAAGAATGTGATTTGAGAGATCATTGATGAAGATCATGAAGAGAGTTGGGCCTAGGATGGGATCCTGAGGGGCGCCTGCATTGATATTATGAACTTCTGATTTCTGCCCATCGACGACTACTCTTACCAGCCTATCAAAGAGAAAGGATTTAATATTTGAGAGGATATTTCCAACTGTTCCGTAGCTGGCAATCTTATGACGTAGACCTTTATGCCATACTCTATCAAAAGCCTTGCAGATGTCAAAAGCTATTGCACTAGAAATGAAGCCTCTGCTGAGAGATTAATTAATCCTCTGTAATATTACAGTCAGTATATCAGCTGTAGATCTTTCAGAATGGAAACCATATTGCATGTCACTGAGTAGATTATTTCTGCTGTGATTAACCACTTCTCTAGTTAGCACAAATTCCAGCAACTAACTCATGGCACACAGGAGACTAATTGATTAGTACTGAGGAGCAGATGACCTATCTCCAGAATTTTTAAATCCAGGGTAGACTGATGAAGTTTTGCAGGGCGTTGGGAAGCATTTCTCTTTAAGGCATCTTTTCAACAACTTTGTAAGTGTTGGGAGCTAGTTCCGGTTGACGTTATTTAAGTAGTAATTGTCTGTATTTTTGAGATGAGGAGTCCTAGTGACATATGGCCGAGTGGTCCTAGACGTTGTATCAAAGTTTACAGTTACCCAAAGGTGCTGAGTTCAATCCTGAACGAAGGCAGTGAAAAAGTAACATTCAAAACAGAGAATCAGCAACTATGTCTCAGAGCCTGGCTGGAGTCCGAACACGGTACCCCCGTAATAATAATAAAGGGTTGGGTTCGAGACTCCTAACAAACGGTTCCCCAGTTCGATACAAAACACCTTATGAAGGCCGGAGGGCAAAACGGCCAAAACGTTGTGACAATAATCACCAAGATGAGGAAGTCAGTCCGACAATCCCAGTTATTTAAGTGCTATAATCGGAATGCCGTTAGAGCCAATTGCTTTACTGGAATACAGAAATGTTTGTGTTTTGTTTCTAAGGGAAATCAAGATCAGCAATTAGCTTTGTCATTTCTGTTTAGCTTACTTGCCATAAGTATATTTCATAGTATTGTATTTCTGTTCATATAAAGTTATGTATCTGTGTGTTTACATATTTGTATATAACGAAATTTATCTCTGAGCTAATTAACTGATCATTAGAACTTTTTGAACACCGCCGCTAGACGTAAGGGGAGTGATGTAGACTGTATTTAGTTTAAATTAATTTTAATACGTTTCACTCTGTAACTCGTCAATATTTTTTATCGACAATAAAATAACTGTATTTCTTACTACACCATTCGATGTTCCCAGAACAACACAGAATACACACCGAGTAAATCACAATTGCGTTTCAGCATTTACCATTTTTTTGTTGTTGTTGCTGTTTATTTCCGCCCACTTTTATACACCATTACGCTGGTTCCATCATGGTTGACAAATTAAATTCGCCAGACTCCCAAAATGCCAGACTTATTTGGGCATATCTAATCGCAGTAATCCATTCTTGAGATACATATTTAATTTCCCTAGATTTATTTTTAGATAAAATTACGACTGAAATATCATGCTTCGTGTGTTTTGTGTTTCACTTAATATCATTTTTACCATCGCTCAGATCTCCTAGCAATATTAGCGCCCCCTATCGACTTACGGCGACTTATGATTTGCTGATGCATCTTGGGATACCAACCAATACAAACATTATTTTACTGAATCAATGAATAACACGTAAAACTAAATCCTAAAAAATGTCTTTCTGAAAATCATAATTTTATTCTGAACTTCAGGCTATGGTGAAAGTGTAGTTTATGTCCTGTCTTACGAGACCATTATCGAAGACTGCGAGGGTTTTTCTCTTTTCGGAAAGAGACAGATAGGGTTATTGCCTACACATTAAGGCGCCTTTATCATTCAAGGAATTCCAACGGAACCGACCAGACAATTAACTGACCTTGAGTCTAATTTTACTACCGTTGGAAGCAGGTAAACAAATCCTGTCTTCAGGAGATTGATGATTCAATAAAATGTTTTTCAAATTTGGCTTTAACTTGAGTAGAATAGCCTTCGGAGTGAATATGGTATTGTGGTGACTGAAATATTACTAGTTAAAAGTAGGAAAGACAATTTTAAGTATTTGTGACCAAGGATAACCAACGATACTCATTATCCCCACACTTTTGATTGGTCTTGTGCCTTTTGTAATATTTTGTGCAAATAATATTAAAAAGTGTAGTATCTGTACTGTTCTAGATAAGGGAGAAGGGAGACATCTTTTTAGAGTGAGGTAATTTTCGTTATCTCAATCCATGGTGTGTTTCATTGGAGAGCTGAATTTTCGCAAGACTGAAACCGATACTGTATCTAATTGTACACTCGTAATTTATTTTAATTACTTAACTAATTTTACACTCGTAATTAATAATAATTAATTAATTGTACACACGTAAGTAATTATAATGATTAAACTAATTGTCCACTCGTAATTAATTATAATTGACTAATTGTACACTCGTAATTAATTATAACTAATTAACTAATGTTACATCCGTACAAAATTATGATTAATTAACTAATTGTACACTCGTAATTGTAATTAATTAACTAATTTTACACTCGTAATAAATTAAAATTAATAAACTAATTGTACACACGTAATTAATTATAATTAACTAATTGTACACTCGTAATTAATTATAATTAATTAATGGTACGCTCGTAATTAATTATAAATTATTAACTAATTGTACACTTGTAATAAATTATTATTAACTAATTGTACACTCGTTATTAATTAAAAAAAAAGAAGCTAATTGTACAGTCGTAATAAATTATACTTAAAAAAAAACTAATAATTATTTGTAATTGTTCACTCGTAATTAATTATAATCAACTGACTAATTTTGCAGTCATAATAATAACTAATTAACTAATTGTATACTCGCAATTAATTATAAGTAATCAACTAATTATACTCTCGTACTTATATATAATTTATTAACTATTTGTACACTCGTAATTAGTTATAATTAATTAACTAATTTACACTCGTAATTAGTTATAATTAATTAACTAATTTACACTCGTAATTGATTAAGAATAATTAACGAATTTCACACTCGTTATTAATTGTAATCAATTAACTGATTGTACACTCGTAATTAATCATAATATACAGTCCTGGTCAAAATTATAAGACCACTTAAGAAAGTAAGCGTTTACGCATATTATCGAATTTTTAATCAAACAAATGGTTGAAACCATTGCCAAAAGGGAAAATATGATGGCGAAAAAATGAAATCTGCTTCATTCGAAACCTTAACCCTGATCTAATAATTATTTTTTTTAAAAATACCGAGTTTTTCTCTTCCAATCAGTCATTTGTGTTGCATGACCGAAACCGTTCCTAAGCGTGACCACTGATACACAACGCTTCGTTATGCCTGCCTTGTTGAATCGATATGTATTTTGTCCTACCTATCAATATAAAGACGCTTATCGATCGTCTTTAGTCACTTCCATTATTTTAGCCACGTGGCAGACTAATACAATGTAGATATTTTAATCTGAAAAGACACCCACGATTGGATATATTTGTTATTATTTAGCAAGCTTTCCAAAGAAAGGTTGGGAACCCAAAATAAAAGAGGTCCATTCATATGAGCTATGTTCTAGCGGGGGTCAGTTGTGAAAAAATGTTGGCTGAATTTTAGATTTCTTTTTAAACATATTTTACATATTTTCCTTTTCTTCTCAAAATGATTTCCTTCGTTTTTAATTCCATATCTTGAAATTTGTAGTGGTTTTTAACGAATATCTATTCGTCTCTGAAGAATTATTCAGTGATATGAGGAAGATATCAGCCGCTATTCAACGAAACACGTGTCAGACGCAATATAATTAAAATTTAAGCGTCTCCCTAAATTAAATAAAGAAATTAAAAGAAAAAAAAAAACAACAAAAATTTATTGGTTTGAATTGATTCCACCTTTTGGCATAATGCTCCTTATCTTGAGTTGAGCACATTGGGATACACGATATACCATTGGTGCATTAAGCGATGCTAAACAAGAGCTTGAGTATCCGAACGATGTCAAAACATCGTTAATTCACTGCTCTACACCAGCTTCTGATTCTGATTGGCGTAATGGTTGACTATCGTACGGCGGTCGGGTTTCGATCCTGGCTTAAGGTAGTTGAGCAGATGAGCTGTGATACAGCGAAACAGTACTGTATGTGGATGACTATATATATATATATATATATATATATATATATATATATATATATATATATATGGGACTTACCAACAAACAGACATTCTTATTAACACATCTGGGTCTTCTATAGCTGAACATTTGCTTAAAAAACCGGCATGTGCCACGAACTTTAGCACTGACTCATTCACTATTCTGAGTTGAGTCATGCTCATTCGACTGAGGATCTTGGAGACTATCCACGTTCGTTTGAAAAAGCTTTCTCTCTGTAAGCAGAAGGAATGTCTCTTAGGTTTGAACATGATCAGTCTCTAGCTGATATTGTACGTATCGTTATTTTAGACATATAGTGTATCCCGTTTATTTTTCTAATACACTATATCGCTATTTTTTCTTTTAAACGTATTGTCTCCCATTTTATTTTAAATGTATTGTATTGTCTCCTATTTCCTTCGATTTTATTAATAAAAAAAAGGAAATCCCTCGATCCAGTTTACGAAAAGTGACGGCGAAACCGGTCAGCCGGCGATACGATCAATTTACTGGAAGAAACATTTGATTAACGAATAAGTTCACGAGAATGATCAGTTGGCCACCTCATTTGTGCGATTTAACCCCATTAGATTATTTTCTTTGAGAATATGTAAGGTCCAATGTTTATGCTGATAAACTAGACATAATAGACTACACGTACTACATTATTAGACGCGTTATTGCCGAAGTACATCCTAATTTAATGTTTAATGCGCGAAGTTGTAATAATTGGATATCTAGATTACGCAATATATGAGCAAGACGCGAAGCATATGCCTGAAATTGTATTTGAATTATAAATACCAAAAATTAATCTTTCGAATAAACATATAAAAATATTTTTAGCGATTTATTTTAATTTAAAGTTCGCTGGCTCTAAAAAAAACAAAAAAAGCAAAAAACTATATACCTCCAGTGGGAATTTCTCCCTAATCAATTAAATTTAAGATAGTGCCGTTCCGACATATTTATGAGGGTGATCTTTCCCTCATGCGATCTGATATATTTATAAGGGTGATCTTTCCTCGAATACCATTTTCTGATTTATTTTAATTGAAAGTTCACTGGTTTTAAATATATATATATATATATATATATATATATATATATATATATATATATATATATATATATATATATATACTAGCTGTACCCTGCCACGCGTTGCAGTGGCTCAATTTGGTGTAATGGAAAAATTTAATAAAAGAGAAAATGCATGTTTCTTATATTAGTACAGCAATCCACTGCAAAAAGTGAAAAAGAAGGCGAAACTGAAAAAAATGGTACTCTTGCAGAATTTGATCTGGATCCTCGAGAGTTTCTGTCAATCATTAATGTTTTGGACTTGACCAACAATCAGTGGATGAAGCCGAACGTAGCAAAAATGTTGAAACGCTAAATGCTTTTTTTTTTGTTGTTTTAAAAAATGTGATTTAGTAATTAATATTTGGTTGATGGTGGGGGGAGGGGGGTTACTATACACAGATTCGAAAAAGACGTCCAAAAACAAATAAATGAAAGCAAAGGTTAGGTAATTGGATAATTGTTTAGTGTTTTTATGTAATGTAAAATGTTTAATTGGCTCAAAAAACAGAAATGGTCGCGAATTCTGTTGAATACGTTAAGTTTGGGAAAGTAAGTTGAAAACTAAAAACTATACAAAACAGTGTCTGAAACTCACCGAACATATGTTACCATGACATAGGCTGGCATAATCGGTAGGTTTCTGACAGTATTTTGTATATTTTTTTTTAGTTTTAACTCACTTTCTCTAACTTAAAGTAATCAACAGTGTTCACCACCATTTGTAGCTTTCAAATACACCAATAAACACTGTTTTTCGAGCCGACTAAACGTTACATTAAATGAAAAGGGTTTATATTACTAAACACAGATACAAAGAAGTTGTCAAAAAATAAATATATAACAAATAAATGTTATCAAAGGCAAGAAAAGTAAGTGTTCTACCTAACTGGATAAGATTTTAGTGTTTTTATGTAATGTATAATCGGTTCAAAAACATTCAATGTTTATCGGTATATCTGAAAAATACAAATGGCGGCAGACTGTATCGAACACGTTAAGTTTGGGGAAATTTTGGGAAAATGAGTTTAAACTAAAAAACTATACAAAATACTGTTAGGAACTCACTCAATATATGTTACCATGATGTAGGCTGGCATATAATCGGTGGTTTTAAACTTTTGCTCGATACAGGTGACGACTTTTAAAAATCCCTTTTAGTGATTACCTGGTTTGAGGGTATTTGTACAACTAAACGGCAAATCTGCTCAAAAAAATCCGGTATTATTTTACTTTAAGGCCCGTTTCACGTTCATATATAACGAAATATTTTATTGTAGATTTCTGTGTGCTAAAAACGAATCTGCAAACCGTTTACGTAGCAAAAAAAAAAAGTTTTCATGACATTCATGAAATTACTTTTTCGAAAAGTGGGTGATCACTTTTCAATGTAAATTTAACTTAGAATGAGCACCCACTTTCTGGCCACCTGAGAGAGGGGCATTTTTCTGTTTCTTGGCTAAAAAGTTTTTTGTTTGATTTCTTTTGCATGGTAATAACCCCTGAACTCTGGGATTATTTTCCATTTAACAGCCGTAGCCTTCGTTTACGCTATGCGTAAGCATAAACGAAAGCTGTTTAGCCAATAAACATGGGAAAAAATCCCCCCTCTCTCAGGTGGCTAGAAAGTGGGTGCTCATTTTAAGTTAAATTTACATGGAAAAGTGATCGCCACTTTTTCGAAAAAGTAATTTCTTCATATCATAAAAACTATTTTTTTGCGACGGAAACGGTTTGCAGATTCGTTTTTAGCACACCAAAATCTACAAAAAAAAAAAAAAAATATGTTGTTATTTATGAACGTGAGACGCTCAGCTCTTAATGGAAAATCATATAAAAAATCCGGGGGAAAATAGTTTTCAATAAAAACAGCAAATGAATTCGATAGAAAAAAATGGATGCTATTTTTTTTTCTTTCTGTGTGTTTCTTGGCTAAAAAGTCTTTTTGTTTGATTTCTTTTGCATGGTATTAACCCCTGAACTCTGGGACTATTTTCCATTTCACAGACGTAGCCTTTGTTTATGCTATGCGTGAGCATATACGAAAACTGTTAAATATGCATTCGCGTACCAAACTGCCTTGTCAAAAAAACCTTTAAGCCAATAAACACGAAAATAAATGCCCCTTCCTCAGGTGGCCAGAAAGTGGGTGCTCATTTTAAGTTAAATTTAGATGGAAAAGTGATCACCCACTTTTCGGAAAAAAAAATTTCTTCAGATCATGAAAACTATTTTGGTACTCCTTGGGCGTTGAGTTCCATGGCGACCCGCAGAATTATTTAATGGTCGTTCCCTTAGTACCCCCCTAGTCAAGGCTAACGCATGCGCACGTAACATTTTTTTATTTATTTACTTACGTGGTGGAGTTTCTATACTGATAGGTTTTTTGAAATTTTTTCACTGGATTATTATTGATTGAACACTAACCAGATTATGAAAAAAAATTGAAAAAAAAAATCATTTCAACATTTGAAAGGGGTACTCACTTTTTAGTTACCACGTTCTGGTAAATCGGTCACTTTTTATTTATTTATTTATTTTTTTTCTAAATACGGAAGTGTCTTCGGGAGATATAAAATGGTCGCATGTTGACGAAGCAATGTATCGGGAGGCGTACGGGATTAAAAATTATTGGTAAATTTTTAGATTAGGTCCACCTCCTCAATTTTCTTTTAAATGACGACTTGAAATGGTTTTCGACTATGCTGAATACGAAAATCGCATTGAAATTTTGCAGAAATAAGTAGTTATCAAGATATAAAAAGTTGTATTATGCATTGTAATCTTTGGCGGCCATCTTTTTTACGTGTGTGTATTTGTTTATGGCGCGTGTGCACGTAAAAAGATGGCCGCCGAAGAATACAATGCATAATACAACTATTTATTTCCGCAAAATTTCAATGCAATTTGCGTGTGCAGCATACTCGGAAACCTATAAATGTCGTCATTGAAAGGAAAATTGTGGAGGTGGACCTAATCTAAAAAATACCAAATTATTAAACATTTCTCCAGCATTTTAGTGAAATTTATAATACTTTTAAAAAATTAAAAAGAAACAAAACAAAAGTTTTGAAAAAAAAACTCACCTTTCACAAAAACAATTAAAAAAAAAAAAAACACAAACTGACTAAATAAGTAAAAAAAAAAAATAATTAAAAATCTCGAAACTTTATTTTCATGAAAACAATAAAAAAAAGTCCTGTTCTCTCTATTTTTTTTCTTTGAGAAACAAATATATTTCTGACTTACAAATGCGGTAAAGACTCATTATTTTTACTTTCTATGGTTTTGATATACCGCGTTTTTATTGCTTACAAAATGGGTGACTGATTTATCAGAACGTTGTAACTAAAAAGTGAGCACCACTTTCAAATGTCGAAATAATGATTTCTTTTTTACATTTTTTTTAATAATCTGTTTAATTAGTGTCCAATCAATAATAATCCAGTGAAAAAAATTCCAAAAACCTATAAGTATAGAAATTAAGCATGGGAGTAATGGTTGTACAACAACGTCGCCTTTCGCACTTTTACAAACATTTTTTTAAAAAAAGTAACTAAACCATTTATTGATAATTTGTCACGTGTACAAACATTTATTTATTTACGTAGGCTTAACTCCTTTCATGAATAAGAAAAGTTTTACTCTTTAAGAATAATAAAAGGAAAAAGTTACTGCACATTTATAAAAGGACTTCTTTTCATGAAGGCCAGAGGAATAGTTGGCCGAAAATTCGTGAAACAACAACTAATAAAGATGAGAATAATAGTCCGCAATAAATAAAAATGGTGCTAATACAGAGAGCGATCCGCGCTATTTTTTAAATCATATTTCCACGTTTAAATAACGTTTTATGATGTTTTTTTTTTATTTATTCAATTGTAAGGTTAAAGTACAGAATAGGTACAAAACATCCTTACCTCCCCATGTTAAGAATGACTTTTTAAATAATAACAATATTTCAGCACGGATCACTCTCTGCATGAGTAATCTTATATAGAAAAACAAAAAAAAAAAAAAACTCAGAAGCAAGCAACAAACTTTTTTTTTTTGGCCTTATATAATAAAGAAAAGATGTGTAAATTAAAAAATTTGGAAGATAAACAAATGAAATATGTTTTTTTTTTTTTTTTTTTTTTTTTACTTATCGAGTTAACAGAAAATGAAACCTTTCGTCAATTCGTGGCTGTGAAATGAATCGAACCGGAAGTTCAGTTTTATCAACAGAACAGATTCGCAGAAACGATTAAATAAATATATTTATTTTATTTAATATTTTAATTTTAATTAGGTAAATTTATTTTAATAACATAAAAACATACCTCGACTCTAAAAATGGGTTGTCTGAAAATTTCAAATAAATTGGTAACGTAGAAATATGGTTTTATTCTTTTAGAACGAACCAACTTTACATTTTTATATATATAGATATATATTCGGGTTTTTTTATTCAAAAGAAATGGACTAATGAATTCAACGAGGTTGTTAGATAGTGCTCAATAAAAAGAGCTGGTAATACTTGTTTATTGTTATATAAACATGGTTACATCCTGCTGCTACAAATACAAATGGTTATTATAAAGAGAATAAGGACTACAAGGGAAAAGAAAGAATGTTGAGATATAGTTAAAAAGAGAAAGAAAGAAAGTAAGAATTAATAGGAGGGGAATCTTAAAGAAGTTGCCAGTATATAGAAAAAGAAAGAGAAAAAAATCTGCGTGTCAACCAATTTATGAACAATTATACAATTCAGTAATGAGACAAGATTATTACAAATACAATCTAAACGTTAGAAATAAACATGTCAATAATAACCATTTATATCTTTTTTTTCTTTTTCTTCACCATATTATATGTATTTTTATATATATATATATATATTTCTCTCTATTTTCTTTCTCTATTTCTCTTTTTTTCTCTTCTTAATCACTCCCTCTCCATTATAATCTTTTAACTTTATTTAAATTGCCCCCTCCCTCTTTACATCTTATAATTAAAGTTCTGTGTTTTAAGTTTTTTAACTCCAACTTTTAAAGAGTTCCTACCTAAAATAAAAATCCATTATTCATTGAACTTTTGAATAGTCAAGTCGCTGCCTGATGATATCTGTTGTTTGATTGAAACAAGTGGCTATTTGTAGCAGCAGGATGTAACCATGTTTATATAACAATAAACATATATATATATATATATATATATATATATATATATATATATATATATATATATTTGAATTTTCTCCGATTCCAAACATAGTTGGTCTTCGATCCTAGACCTAATCATTTTTAACAAATGTTATTAAATTTGTAAAATTTATGTCTTCCTTCCTTGAAGCATCTTTATTCTTCTTTATCTTATCCATCTACTAATGAGGTCTTTAAAATTTGTTAGACAACCTGCTATCTATAATATTCTAACAAGAATCTTCAACTGAAAGGAAAATAAGGCCTTTCTACAAATAACAAATAATATATTTATTTAAGTGACCTACACTGTTGGGTGTAGGTTGCCGAAAGTTAAAAAGCGAAGGGAATAATAAAGTAAGAAAGGTCGGCTGCCAAATCGGATCAATTAGGTTTCAAGGGCCCCCACAAAATAAAGAAACCAAAAAGCGACGGCTCGATTTGACGTTTGGAGCACGTGATGCAGGTGACACGTGACATCGGCGAATAAGCAGGTAATAAAACGGAGTTGTTTGGTTTTTCGTCACATTTCATCGATTTTTAATACAAGAAAAGATTTATTTTAAGGAAAGGGGAAGATATATTAAATATTTCATTTAAATGGAGAGTGCGTTTTATTTTTTTACGAACTTAAAAAAAAAACAAACAAACAAACTAAAAAAAACAACAAAAAACGCAGAGATTGTGTCCCTATCGTTCGAAATCCTTGTAGTACTTACCAACACAACAAACGCCCTCGTGTTTGTGCCTTGTATAGGCATGCACGACAACAAAACTTGGGTTTTTATAAGCGGAAGTCTCGAGGTTGTCAGGAATCTACAGGCGCATGCGCAAGAGAAGGGATTGAGATAGTGGTATAAAGGCAGGTCGAGTGAGAAGGTTGTTGTGGATGTTGTCATTGGACGTTACAGTGACGCGTGCGTTAGCAGGTGATTAAAAGGCGGTTTATTTTTGTGTGTCAAGTCGCGCACCTCGGTGAAGGTCATATAAATCGTTCACCTCGGTGAAGGTGAAGGTCATAATCCTCGTATTAAAATGAAATCTTTCTCTACAATAATGCGATTTATGTTTGAATTCTTATCGTTCTAATAAATATAAATACCTTTTAAAAGAAAACTTTTGTTTTGTTTCCTTTGTGGAGTAATTGGAACTTAATTAGATCGTACTTTTTAGAGCAGCCGTTTCGTTTAGTTGACAAAAACTATCTGCGACCACTGTTTCAATGTTAAAAGGTCTGAAAGTAGTCCTTCCAATGCTTGGTTGAAATGAATACGTCCTGGATGCTGATTAGTCATCGTGATAGGTTAGAATGTCAGTGTTTATGACTAATGCATACCTGGCTGTGCTCCCATGTTCACTTCAATGGAGAATCGCAAATGTTCCCATTTACTTGCCTCCCCACGAAGGCAGAGTTAGACACAAGGTCGGTTTTTCAAGTGGGGAAAATCCAGCTTCCCCCCAAAAGGGGCACTTTGAAAAGCAACAAAAATAAAAAAAAATGCCCCAATCTAGAAGGATCTCTCCTCAACTGATCGAGGTGAGAAAAGGCAAAGTGTAGTATCAGAACAGATACTACACTTTGATCCTAGCGAGAAAGGCAAGTGTTTTACAATCTCGTACTAACTTGCTCAGAACCGCCGCGCGTGGACCTCTATAGTTTGAGATATGATGCAGGCCAAGTAAGACGCCGGCTCAACCCAACTGGTAAACGCAGCTACAAAAACAACAACTACATGATTTACAAAAACGGAACATGCTGTTGATTTAATCAAATTAGTCTCCCAGAATCATACATTACCAAGCACTATATATAGGGAACACAAGTCATGTATGCCTCTGTGTTCCCCAAACTCTTTCCTACATGTAAGTTGTAAGAACAGAATGCATCTGACAACATGGTCAGAAGTGAATGTTTATGAAAGTGACGTTCGTCTTTATGTCCTACTGGGTCCTGGATATAACCTTAAACTATATCTAGTGGTGAGGCCCCAGCTTGCGGGATTTGGGGAGTGTGGAGCCACCCTTTAATTGCCATTGCTCCCAGGTCCACCCTGACCCGGAGTGGTAGTACCTGTTAGGGTCCCAACTATGGGTTAAATAGAAACCGACTTGAAAACAACAAACATATTCTATTAAAAAAATGTTCTTCAATCTTTGGATGCGGCATTAAACAACCTAAAAGGGTTGATATGCCGTAAAACAAAAACGATCATTAAAAATAGCTGATGTGGAGACTCCTCTCACTTTTATACTTCCTATACGTGTCTCTTATCTCCGTGGTGTTCTAGACGAACAAAAATCTCTTTGTTAAGACATAGAAGAAAACCTAATCTCAGTGTCAACTGCGGCTGTCAGTAAACAAGGCCAATAGCCATTAGTCGCGGGCTTTCGTGTAACGAATGAATGCGTGAATGTAGGATTGACATGAAATTCTTAAAGATAAACTAAAATGACTGAAAAATGGGCTGAAATAATTTAAATGAATAAAAAGTAAATGACTTAGAATGACTTTAATGAACTTAAGGATGAATTTAATGACCTTAAGAATGACTTGAATGCTTAAAAAATAACTGGAATCTTTCAAAACAACTTGAATGATCTGGAGAATGACTTGAATGGCTTTGAGACTGATTGGTTGTAAAGTGGGTGATCATTTTACATTAAGTTAATACAGAAAAGTGATCCCCCACTTTATACCACAATAAGTACAGCATGTAGTAAGAACAGATACTACACTTTGAGATATTAAATCCTTTATTCATGTTAAAAATACAGTGAAAATCAACAATGAACAAAAAACTTAGGCACATGGCCAACTCAAAAGGGGGGATTGTGGGCGTCGTTTGTCATCCTTGTCACTCCAGAACTAAACAAAGTCAAAAGTTTCTCCCAGCTAGTATCTTCTTTCACCATAATACCGCATTCACTCTTTCATACTGGGGAACGTCCTACTTAACTCCCAATTTTGAAAACATTTTTTTCATTGACGTGTAAAAACAAAAAAGATAACAATAAAAATGGTACAATAATTCATTTGTGTCGAGGGCAGGGGAAGAAAAAAACAAAAGGTGATTAGTATGACCCTCCCAACCCCGTCTAGTTGATAAACTGCCCGTTCCACTAGGTTTGTAAAAGGAACCTCGCTTCTGCAGGTCAGTCTTTAAGTGGGATGCCCTTTAGATAAGGATGAATGGAGAAAAAAAAATGTGGGTAAGATGGGGATTATTTTGTATTTCTTTCTCTCCAAGATGGGTGAAATTTAGAGGAAGGGGTGAAAACAAAAATTGGAAGTAGGAGGGGGTGGGAGTCTTGGAGGCTTCCTAATCAGGGAGGGATGGAACACACACTCAGCTAGCTGAGAGGCTACTTGTTTAATTTTACTTTATGGAACTGCGTGTTCCACACCTAGGCGGGGAACATGTATTCAAATTTGGCTCCTTCGTACACACAGACTTGCTACATGTATCCATCTTCTGTCAAATGCCATGCGATGCAGCCTTCTTCTATCACATCTGATCTTCACCCGTAGTTGGTGTTTAAAGAAAGCAATCAGATCCTGATCAGAAAAAAACAACACCCCCCGCAACCTTGCAGACACAATGTCCAAATCACCATTCTCGCCATGGCCAGGATCATAATGTAGACCATTTGTCTTTCCCGGTCCCACGGCGGTTTCATGTTGTCCACGGTATTGGATACGGTAATTAGGTGAAGATGCTCAGGATCGATGCGAGCCTTCACTTTGCTGACATACGACCAGTACCGGTGGAGTTCGCGGCAATCAAAGAAAGCGTGATCAGTCGTTTCTATGGCCGTTGTCCCACAAACGGGACAATCAGGCGACTTCAAAAACCCGGAACTGCATTGTATGTTGTTGAGTGGAAGTGCATTTCGGGCCAATCGCCAGGTCAAAGAGAACTCTGAATTGTTCAGATGACTTGAACCTGGCGCCCAGCTCCACGCGGAGCGGATCTCACTCTGCATAGCGGGTCGTCGGTGGCCCCCTTCACTATATCCCTGTGGAGTTCTCTATAGGTAGCAGTCACAAGGTCGCTGGATCTTGGCAGTCGTTTTAGCGTGGTTCGGCACTCTTTCATATAGGCAGATTTTCCCCGCGGCCTGCGACGGCTCTCAATAGAAGGGTCGAGAATGAGGTCGGGGAAGGCGGCAGTAACCACGGGGTGCCATGGTTGGTCATCTTGCATATAGTGGCTCAGTAAGGCCAGCCTCTCAGCATCTCGATGACACTTCTTGATCTTAACCAAAAAGGCCAAGCATAAAAGTGTTACACAGACTGACCGACCGACCGACCGACAGACTGACCACCTGACCGACCGACCGACCGACCGACCGACCGACAGACTGACCACCTGACCGACCGACTGATGGAGTGACTTGCATGCGACTAAAAATCTGATGACGCTGACGATTGCAATGCATTCCTGGATTATGGTTGCACCAACATCAGTAGTCAGGATAAGAAACAATGTAAATGCAGTAAAACTTTGTCTTGTGTCTTTAATTTTATTAAACTTTATTAATATGTTTACAGACAATAACAACACATTTCATTGTCATCGTTCTCACAGTAATCACTATTCCATGCTTCCGGTCAGTCTTGAAAGACAAAGGATACTCCTTAGGAATAGTAGCGCTTGTAATTGTGAGGCAAGGGTTGTGCAATCCCAACCACACCTCTCCTGAATCGGCACTGTTTCAGTCCAGTGGCAAGGAGAAGATCAGGACGACTGGAAACAATGCTGAGATAAGCGGAGAGCACATAGAGCACCTGAAAGTCCCAAATGGTCACTCATTTAGTACTGACCAGGTTCAACGTTACTTAACTTCGGTGATCCAGTGGGAACCGGTGTGTCAACGTGATTATGCCGTATATTATAATCACTATCACATTGCAACTATCATTATTGTTGAAATGAGCATGGTATGAGGTGATAAGTATTCTGTACCTCTACAAGGCCACCATTCGCCCATGCATAAGGTATTGTTGCCACATCTGGGCTGGTGCACCTACCACTTGTCTCTTACTGTTAGATAGGGCCCCCAAAAATTTGTCAATCTAATCGGTCTCACTTTATCAACTCCAGCCCCTGTCCCATCGCCGCAATATTGCATCACTGTGCCTGTTTTACAAATATTTTAATGAAATGTGTTCTGATGAACTCGTTTCACTTGTACCCTCTCACCATACATATCCCCGACAAACCCGCTTAGCAATAAGATTTCACCCCTTCACTGTTGATGTCCCTACATGCCAGAAAGTTTTCTATTCTAATAGTTTCTTACCTCGAACAGCTAGACTTTGGAATTCCTTTCCTGCTGCCTGCATCTCTGGCTGTACTGATATGTAGAAGTTTAAATGTAACATAAACAAATATCTTGTTAATCTTTCCTAGACATGGCCCCAAATAATAGCCCCTTACGTCCAAATGGCGATATGCTTTGTAAGGGGGGAACATCAGTTAAAAAAAAAAACAAACTTAGGCGTTGCACTTGATTTTAAAATAAATCCCTAACGAATAGCACAATTAGTCCTTGAGATGCATGGGTCACGAAACTGTATGATTCTGGGGGTCTAAAATGTTCACATACGGAAACACCCTCACATCCATAATTTTTTTCCCATTTGTATTTTTCACATTCATTCGGATCACGCACGCTTGTTTGCCGTTGCTTACAGATTTTTTTCTCCGGACTATCATTTTGTGTACGCATGCACACGCGTTGTCACTGATGTTAACGTTCCATATTTCAATTCACCCACGCTCACGCACTTTGCCTACGAGACTACGCATGCCTGGATTCCGTGTTTCCTCTTCCGTAATCACTTATTGTCTATCTGACATTCAACGTTGCTCACACGCAACACACATGTCTGTCTCTCTTCCTCCCTTCCATTGCGACGTACGCACAATGACGCATATCGACTGGCCGGTCATGTTCGCAGCGTCAGTGACTTTCCACTAGCGTATGTGCGCATCTCCTTGTTAGAAATTACAAGAGGGGAAGAAAAAGAAATGTTCCGGTAATGAGTAGCTATTGATTTTTTTTTTTAATCTTTTCTTCTTTGCAGTTCATTCATTTTTCTACTTCCTTTGACTGTAATTTGATGTTCCTAATGTCGTCTGGATGCTTTACTATCTCTAATTGCGGATTTCTTTCTAGCTGCGGAACGAGAGCCTTCTTTCTTTCTTTCTTTCTTTCTGTCTTTGTTGTTGTTGTTGTTGTTGTTCTTCTTCTTCTTCTTCTTCTTCTTCTTCTTCTTCTTCTTCTTCTTCTTCTTATTATTATTCTTATTATTATTTGTTGTCGTTGTTATTGTACACCGTGTAGCAAAACAAACATTTCATTTTCCAGCGGATGCTGCATGCGACGCATCTCCCTTCATGTAAAAAACAAAAAAACAAACCCAAACTTACTTAATTCTTCGCGATGAAATCGATTATCTGTTTGAAGCACAATTGTATGAAGATGCGCACCTTCCATTCCGACGATCGTAATTCGTATTTAACGCGACTAAATCAGCGGCCAACCACGTCATCGCATACTGCAAGTATAGAAAAAGAGGGGAAACCTGTAACCTTTTAGGAAATTTTTCAACGTGTCGTTCTCATTTTCAGGAGACGTCTTCAGGAAGTGATAGAGATGGTTGGGGAATAAAACAAGTTATATCACAATGAGCTAGAAAGACCTTCGTGTTTTCATTCGTGTCTTTCTAGCTCATCATGGTATAATTTGTTTTATCCTTGAAGAAGTCCTCCGAAAATGGGGACGAAACGTTGAAAGTTTTCTAAAAGATTACAGGCCCGTCCTCCCTTGTTCCATAACGTCACGACATCATACCTACTTTTATTGATACTGCAAGTATCTAGCTCTCGGTTCATGCATAATTTAGAGCATGATTCAATACAAATTTACCGATGAATTGCCCCCCCCCAAATCAACGGAAATGTTCCAAAGCAGTATTAACCACATCCATTTATTTTATTTTTGTGGAAGTTTGATTTTGGTAGTTAACGCTGGTCAGGTGGTTGACGACATGAACTGACGATCTGGGTGTCCCAAATTCGAATCCAGCACCTTTCACAAAATCCCTTTCACTTACGATGATGGCGACTTAATGTTGTCCATTCTAAAAGTACCCAATATCTTTCTAGAAAGAATTCTGACTAGAAAAGTATCGGGGAAATCAATGATGACAATAGAATCTCCGGCAGAAATTAAACTAAAAATAACCGACCTATATAACGCGTGGATATGTACATATTTATGTTTGCCTGTGATCTTTTTTTTAGTGTGTTGAGTGAATGTATGTTGTCAATACGTGTGATCGTCTAGTGTGTATAATGTTCGTCACAGGTGTGTGTGTGTGTGTGTGTGTGTGTGTGTGACTGTTAACACATATACATTACACATATAGGTACAGTTCCCAGGGGACTACACAATTTATAAACAGTTCTTTACAGGACGAATAAACATCTTTGTCTGCTTGATCAAACAAAGGAAGAACATACCTTTTTGTAGCCGCAATACATACGTATCGTCCTGGACGTACTCCTACAAATGCAAACCATTTCCTCATCCGTAAACTCAAGACACTCAAATTATATTAAACATATTTAACATTAAAAAAAATTTTTTTTTTGTTCTCCGAGTGCACACTGTTTCTTTTTGATGATTGCATCCCGCTGCCTTTTCATCCGAATGCTTCGATGATTCTCCACTCCAACTCTCAGACTCGAACTGCTTAACTGGTCTGTTAGGCGGAGTTGTGCAACCATCACCCCGTGCGTAATTTGTATATTGATAGGTTTTTTAAAATAAAATTCACTGGATTATTATTGATTGGACACTAATTAACCAGATTGTGAAAAAAATTTGAAAAAAAAAATCATTATTTCGACATTTGAAAATGGTGCTCACTTTTTAGTTACAACGTTCTTGTAAATCGGTCACCCATTTTGTAACCAAGGAAAACGCGGGAATATCAAAACCATAGAAAATAAAAATGACATGAACCTACGGCATTTGTAGTCAGAAATATTTATTTGGTCCCCCCCCCCCCAAAAAAAAAGAAATAGAATGAAAATGATTTTTTTTACTTTGTTTCTAATTTTTTTGTTTTTATGAAAATATAGTTTCGATTTCTTTTTACTTAGTTTTTGGTTGATGAAAAGTGAGTTTGTGGGTGTTTTTTTAAAAAAAAATTATTTGTTTATAAAAGGTGAGTTTGTGAGTGTTTCTTTACAATAATTTATTTGTTTTTATGTAAGGTGAGGGCTTTATGAAAGGTGAGGGTATAACAAAAAATGGCAATTATTAACTTCCGTGTTTGGACAATAATTCACTTCTGTGTTTAGAAAATAGAAAAAAAAATGGATGCCCGATTTACCAGAATGCTATAAGTAAAAAGTGAGCACTCCTTTCAAATGTCGAAATAATGTGTTTTGTCCATTTTTTTTCATAATCTGGTTAATTAGTGTCCAATGAATAATAATCCAGTGAAAAAGTTTTTTTTAAAACCTATCAGTATACAAATTACACAGGGGGTGATGGTTTTACAACTTCCCGTCTGTTATCCGACTAACTGACTCTATCTTTCGTGTGTAAAGATCTACGACGTTATCTGCCACGTATTTACATTGCTATTTATAAACTATATTCCTAACTGTTATTTAGCTAAATTCTGTTTTAATAAGTTAAAGTTCCTGATACATATTTAGCTGACATTCCATTTTTACAAATTCCAAACGTCTCAATCTAAGTGTTTTATTTTCTTACAATTTGTTATCGAAATTCTCTGAATATTTGCTATTTTGTAGCATAGATTTTGATAACGATAATAATAACAATAATGTCCTCGGCAGTTCTAATATATATATATTAACTTTAACTTATCTCTGAAGAAGTTGATGGGGCAGGATATTTTTACGGAAACATAAATCGTAAAATTGCCACTCATTAATAAAACAGCTATAATGGAAAAATCCAGGAAATAAACGAAGGTTATAAAAAAGAAAACGTGAGTCTTTGAATTTTCAACAAAACTTTGCACTATATATATATATATATATATATATATATATATATATATATATATATATATATATATATATATATATATAAAATGTCCGAAGGTAATTTCAGGTTGTCATAGTGATCAATGAAGTGACTTACAAATAGATATGTGTGGGCACTTTTGCCAGGAATATATATATATATATATATATATATATATATATATATATATATATATATATATATATATATATATATATATATATATATATATATATATATTCCTGGCAAAAGTCATTGTAAGTCGTGGGGACTATCTAGAAAAATAAATTCTGGAGCACAAAAGGTCGCTCGTTTTAATTGTAGCACATCTGTCTTCATAGCTCTTCAACTTTAAACAGTTTATCTCGCTCTTTCGTTCTCTCTCTCTTTCTTTTTTTTTACATAGGAATCATCACTTATCAATGCCCAGAGACCACTCGAGGATAAGGGTTAAGAATGTACAGCAGTCAATTGAACAATATAGTAACCGTTAGTAACGGAAATTCGGTAAATTTCTTAACTTAAGTGGAATGACTCATCAAGAACTTGTTTACGTTGGACGTGAAGACAATCAGATTGTAGTCGGCTGGAAAGCAGGAAAACGGAAGACAGTTCCACAGGCATGCACTTCTAAGAAAAAAGCTTTGTTCATGGAATCTACGTTTAGGTTTAGGCACAGATAAAGAGTGGGGGGAATTATTGATACTGTTTTCAGCTAGACGATTGTTTCTTGTGGTCTCCCTCTCTCTCTAGATATCAGATATATATATATTTTTTGATGTAGGGGGTTCCTATAAACACTTCAATAAGAAAGTCTTTCTTTATTCTTATGTTTTCTGAACTTGAAATATCTTCATTTCCTTTTAATAACATTTTTTTTTCATCAAATCTTCTGTCATATAAATGAAAAAGAAAAACAAAAAAAAAAACACCCCAACTTTTCCGAGGAACATACATTTGTATCTGATGAGCTGTTTGATAGACTTCCAGTATTCAACGAAACACGTGTAAGACACATATTACAAAAAATATGATTAAAATATAAGTGTGATTTGAATTTCCAGTTTGGAATGATAATTAACGATATATATATGTATATATATATATATATATATATATATATATATATATATATATATCATTAATTATTACATCATGTAAAAGTCTCTCGTTATGACAACTTTACAATGAAGCAATGGTTGCATAATATCTAGCGGCATTCTAGCTATACATAGAGGAGAAAGGGGAAATACCAGACGGATAGTAGCAATGATTACCGTCAGCGGAGAAAGAATTATTTCCAAATCCTCTTCTTTTCAAAAGATAATACTCAAATCAACTTTGCACTAAATAGTCTGACTCTTCTTTCTTTCTTTCTTTCTTTCTTTCTTTCTTTCTTTCAATCTTCGCTTGTATTTTCTTCTTTATCTTCTTTTTATTATTCGATTTATCATTGAATAGTTCAATTTTTTCTTCATTTTAACCCTCTTGTTCTTCTTTCTTCATCCTTTTATCTCTCTCATCCTTTGCCAACACCTCTTGCCCATCCTCAGCATCCACCTTCTCCTCTCCTTTTTTTAAATTTTTATTGAACATGCGTGTGTGCGTGTGTGTACGTGTGTATGCGTGTGTACGTGTGAGTGTACGCGTGTGTGTATGTGTGTGTGCGTGCGCGCGTGCGTGTGTGTGTGTGTGTGTGTGCGTGTGTGTGCGTGTGTGTACACGCAGGTGCGACGTGCTTGTATTGTTTGTCTTTTTGAGATTTCCCCAATCCTAGATTGTTAATTTCTGAGGTAAGAACACACACACACACACACACACACACACACACACACACACACACACACACACACACACACACACACACACACACACACACCATCTCGAACACCGGATGAAAGTGACGGCGAGGTCAGCGTAACCCTAAGATGTAAACGTTTTGGGTACGGGAGGGGAGGGGGCGTCGTCCATCCAGGACTCCTATCTCCCGCTGCCTCCCAAGATGTCTTTTTCTTAAAGGGATCTTTTAACTTCATATGCATGCCCTCCACGTGCGTGCCAACGCATACACACATAAATATATAAAGACGTATAAATAGGAACCGCCAAAACTGGGGGGGGGGGAGGTGGGCAGGTAAGTACTTTTTGACGGACCGTCTTTTTAAAAATCTACCAAAAATCAGGTAATTATCCGATCAATACAAAATTTTCAGCGATTATTAAGAGAAGAATGAACTTTATAACAGTGTACTTATTTTTCATAAACGATATATATATATATATATATATATATATATATATATATATATATATATATATATATATATATATTGTTTTTTTGCTTACAAAACCCCCCTAGTTTTGAGGGGGTACAAATATACTTAAAATAATCATCTGAAACTGAACACAACATATTGTGTTGTTGTAAGGGACAGAATTATAGATTAAAAAAAAATTGTTTACATACCTTATTTTGACGTCTGAATATCAGAACTTTGATTGTGTTTAATTATCCCGCTTTTGAGTTGTGAAATTCGGTGAATATGTTAAGTAAAATAATTAATTTAAGTTAAGCAAAACAAAAAAAATTTTTTTTTTTAATATTTATACGAAAAAAGCCATTTTAAAATCTTTGATAAATAAATTAACAATTTTTTTAGCGAGCTGAATAATGCATGACCATTATTAAACAGGGCATGCTTTGAAGAATTGATACAAAAAAAAAATTCGATAAATATTGTGCCCTTTGTGTTAAAAATAGCATAATTTTTTCGATCCCGTTTGAAAACGTTTGCCGCCTTTCGACTACGGTGGACCAAACGCGCTGAAATAATTTTTTTTTATTCTGCTTTAAATTGCCCCCCCCCTGATTTTGGGGAGCCTGGCCCCCACACACATACACATTAAAAACCAAACTCATACAAATGGTCACCCATCTGGTACTGGCCAGCCTCAGCGTTAATAATGCATTGAAATTTTCGTCACTGAAAAATAAGTTTTTTTTTTGGCCTGTTTGGTCTTCCATAGTTTGCTTTTTATCAAATGCAAACGTAAACATTGTCGATCTAGACTCTAGATCGACGCGAAGTAATTGGTTGCCTATATGAATAAGTGGAATTATTTGAAATCCAGGTACTTATATTATAATATTTTTGCATATTCTCTTGCAAAATCATCCTAAATCTTAGTTAGACAACAAATACATAAATTAATTATTTCAAAAACCTTCAAAACTTTTTTTTTTTAATATTTATGTACGTTTTTTGTGCAAGACAAAAAATGTCAATTGTTAACTTTTTGGGAAAATTTAACATTTAAAATTTAATAAGAAATAGTAGAAAAAGTTTTACATTATTTTGTTTTCTATATGATAAAATTCAGGGTTTTATCTTTCTGGAAAAAAAAAAGTTACTCAGAAATAATGGATTTTAATAAATGTAATTTCGTTTTAAAAAACAACAACAACTTGATTTTCGGCCATTTTTGGCGGTGCCTACGTATAAACAAGCATATTCTCGCCTATAAATATATGCACCTACACGCACACACCTTATACTAAACACGACAGAAATAGACTTAAATACTCACACATAAATACAGGAGAGCAGCACACATTCGAACATTGCTAAAACGATTCTTTAATTGTTTATTTTACTTAAAACTTAATTTTCCATTGCTGGTAGTAATACTAAAATAATAAATATTGATTGATTTTAAACTTCTCGTAAAACTAATATATATATATATATATATATATATATATATATATATATATATATATATAACTATTTCATTTATTCACATAAATTTACTATACGAAAGTATAGATTTATGCGTAAACTTTAAGTATTTACTTCAAAAGTGCTCAATACGTAGGTAGAGCTAGTTAGTAATTTATAAAATATATATGGCGATTAAGCTACACTGAATATTCTGCGTTTCATCCAACTATAGGATTCGTCAGGCTTATGCGCATAAGCCTGACGAATCCTATAGTTGGATGAAACGCAGAATATTCAGTGTAGCTTAATCGCCATATATATTTTATAAATTACTATATATATATATATATATATATATATATATATATATATATATATATATATATATATATAAAATTTATTTATACAAACATTAGATTTAATATACCTGCTCTGATCACTCATTGAGCACTCTTTGGTAGACACATATTGTTTCATTGGATGTACTTCTAGGAAACTAAACTCTACTGGCTATATATATATATATATATATATATATATATATATATATATATATATATATATATATATATATATATATATATATATATATATATACACCTTTTTCCCAATGACTAACAACCACTTCTGCGAGGCCTGACGAAGCTGTCGGATCGTAAACATGGTCCAACATCGGAAACATAACATATGTAGCCAAACAGATAAAACGGTAATAAAAAAAAAAAATAAAATAAAATAAAACACATATTTGCTCTGCAATAGTATTGAGCACTCTCTTCAAGTTTTTACTAATTGCCAGTTTTACCATATATTTATATTTTACCTGATATATATATATATATATATATATATATATATATATATATATATATATATATATATACAAGGAACAAGTAGTTAATAAAACATTTTTAAAAAGCACTTTGAAAAAGAGTTAAAAACATATTTAATTTTAAAAAAGGAAGCACAAAATAAGTGGATAGTCCTAACTGTAATTCTTATATATATACACACACACACACACACACACACACACACACACACACACACACACATATATATATATATATATATATATATATATATATATATAATATGTAATATATATATATAAATCCAACTGGGACCCCCACGAACCAATTTTTTAATTATGACCCCTTAGCAATCCTTTTACCAGATGGAAACCGATTAAAAAGGTTTTTCCATACGTCTGAATACGCTATGTACCAAATTTCGTGTCTGTAGATCAAAAGTTCTTTGAGTAGATAGTTTGAGAATTTTTCTCATACACGCACACACATTTTCATTTTTATATGTATACTAGAAGATGTACACAGCGTTACCCGGTATTAAACGTAACGTTAAATTCCTTTAAAAAAAAAAAAATAAATAAATTGAGACATAGTTATGATAGTATTATGTTTTTTTTTCTCCCTAAAGGGTTCACTTCTGTAGGAAAATTTTTTTTACATGAGCTGAGATCAAAACCGAAATCTAAAAATAGAGAGTCAAGTACGATAACCATTAGGCCAGCTTGATACAATATTTGCACAATGTTTTCAAACCCACTTATTCTTAACATAATGTAAACGAGTTGCGCATGCACAATCGTGAAACAGTTAGCACATAGGCAAACATCCGATAGTTCCCACGTACCATTTTTTAAATTTTTACCCCTTAGCAACCCGTTTGTCCGGTTGAAAACCGATTAAAATTTTTTCCACATGCTATATACTAAATTTCAAATCTGTAGATCAAAATTTGTTGAATATATAGGTTGAGCAGTATCTCACGCACACCCACATTCTCACTTATATATTCATCCACATGCAGTACTGTTTCGATGTACCACATCTAATCAGTGCGGCTAGAGAGGCAACTACCTCAAGCCAGGATCGAAACCCGACCGCCCGAACGACAGTCAAAGCTTCGAACCATTACGCTAAATCGGCAGCTGCTGTGCGGGTAGTGAATTAACGATGTTTTGACATCGTCCGAATACCTAAGCTCGATTTGTTTACACAAAGAGCATCGGTTAATACGCTAATGGTATATTTATGGTATATCGTGTATCACTTCCCAATATGCTCAACTCAGGATAAGGATAAGAAGCATTATAGTCATCCTCAAGCCAGGATCGAAACCCGACCGCCCGTACGACAGTCAAGGTTTCGAACCATTATATATATATATATATATATATATATATATATATATATATATATATATATATATATATATATATACTAGCAAAAGTACCCGTCGTTGACTGGGTTCAAAAACAGCCTACAGAAAATGGACTCTGATTTATGAAAGTATGATAGGTTATGAATAGGAAGAGTTGTAAAAAGATAGCTTCGAATTTGGGGGTATCAAAACCAAAGCAAAATATGATGAAAGTAAAAATAAAATAGATAAACCCCATAATTTATTATACCATACCTGTTCATACTGAAACACTTATCACAATATTCTGTGGATCTATATTAAAAAAAACCTTGTTAAACTTTGTGACATATTTCCATTCTATGGAGGTCAGGTGCGAACGAACACCCCATAATTTTATTATATCACATTTCTTCAAACTGAAACATAATTATCAAAGTATACTTACGCAGATAGATATGAAAAATCTTTATTAAAGACCCCACAATTTTATTATACCATCCCTATTTAAGTTAAAACATACTTATCAAAATATTCTTATGTACATCTATATCAAAAACACTGTAAACGTTTTTTTTTTTTTAATTTTTAAATTTATTATTTCCATACTTTGTGGACCTGACGGGAACGCAGACCCGACAATTTTTAATGAACCACCGTTCTGCCAGATCAAACATACCCATTCCTATGTCTCGATACATCTATCATTATATGTAATAAGTTTTTTAAAATAGTCACTCACATAGGAGCCTATTCATGACCACACACACACACATGCGCGCGCGCGCACACACACACACACACACGCGCGCACACACACACACACACACACATTCAGCTTTATATTATAGATATATATAAAACGGTTTTTTTCCCCTATATAATTTTTTTTTTAACAGAGGATGGCGACCAAGGTCTGTCCATTACACGTATCGTTTCTGTCATCCACGTATTATTTTTTTTACTTATGTTTATTCGTGTTCATCATCATCATCATCATCATCATCATCATCATCATCATCATCATCATCATCATCATCATCATCATCATCAAAGAGACTAACTGTCCTTAAAAAATTTTTTTTGTCGGACATGTTTTTTTTTTTTTTAATATATATTAATTTATTTAAATTGATTTGAACATGAATAGGTAGAAGCAAATTATTTAAATTAATTTAATTGGACCCACCATCACCATCGTCGTGATCGCTGTGGAGTGCTTCAGTTTTGGTTGTTCCTTTGGCTTGGGATTTGCACAGACACCGCAACTCATGACTTTTTACCTGTCGTCTGTTTTGGAGTTGCTTTTCTTTATTTATTGTTGAGACTTTGATGAACAGCGTGTGTCAAACGATGTATAACTGGACCTCCACTGCCTTGTGACCCAAGGTTCTTTAACCTTAATCCCAGACATGGACCGAATAGTATTCGGGTGGAGACGGCTCCCGTAAGCCGTGGTGAAGGCAACCTTTCTAGGAGAAGCAAATATCTGATTTAAAAACCGTGAAGCGGAAGACCAGTACCCACATTAAGCTGGTCTACAGTTTAACTTGTTGATGGCTATCTTGCTCTTGCTTGTTGCTGGATCTCAACATTTTGAACCGAGAGAGAGACTTAGCTGTCGTACAAAGCTAAAACACTGCAATAGCATATTTGTACAGTTACTCCCTCAGACATTTGTCTACCCCCCCCCCCAAAAAAAAGTCCTGTTGCGATGGAAAAGTTGTGACACATGTAGGCCTGACAGGCTGGAAGCATGTAATAACTGATTTACCACTATTATATGCATATATGTATGTATGTGTGTATATATGTCTATGTGTATATGTGTATGTATATTCATGTATCTATATGTATTTGTATATGTATATATGTATGCATATGCATGTATATATGTGAGTATATGTGTGTATGTATATATGTATATGTTTGTGTGCTAAAAGCACACAGATATTTTAGCGTCATACTGTGCTTCTCACAGACAATTCAACCACACGTGCACGTCGTGACCACTGCCACGCAGACGGGGCTCTGATGAACGGCGAGTGTCCTGCGCCGTATAACTGGACATCCACAGCCTTGTGGGCCAAGGTTTTTTTAACCAAAGGCTAAGGTGAGGTAACCCTGACAGACACCTCCAGAGAAGCTTAGGCCCTGTAAACTGCGGCATACATGACTCACCGGCGTGTGGAATATGCTCTCGTGCCCAGCAACCTAAGTCATGGATCAAATGGCATGATGGGTGGAGAGGGCTCCGTAAGCCATGGTGAAGGCAACCTCTCTAGGAGAAGGAAAATCCTGATATAAAACCTGCGGCGACTGCTGCATCCAATGATGTTGACTTGCTCTTCTTTTTGGTTCAATGTGGCAGTTGTTCAGAGAGTGGGATTGTCTCGGTGCAAAGTCTTTCCTCACTATAAAAAGATTCAAGCACAAGCATTACTTGTAATGGAATACATATTTTACCACCAGTGTGTACATCGATAACATAACAAAAAGTCTGGCTGTAGCCTAAAACGGCGAACGGACACTCAATGAGTTATGATGCGAATATGGGTGTCAATGGAAATAAAGGCACTGGAACATCCCTCGTCTGGTCCAGAAGGTGTTCACGGCACCAGTCACCACAGCCTGGACCCAGTCATCGGCAGATGTGCAGGACTGTAGAAGGTTCATAGAAGTAACCGTCCGGCATGGGCTGCTGGTGGCGCTCATGTCTGCCTCATTTGAGCCAGAAATGTATATGTTACATGATAAGGGCTGTCCCCTTTTCATGTAAGTATAAAAATGGAGAATTTAGTTTAAAATGAAAATGAAATAGCAATAGACAAATTCGAACCTCGTAATTTAGTTTAGAAATAGATTACGTGTGAGAATTTAAAAATGTAAAACAAACATTTGTTTAGAATATAGATAAATATTTCAAGGAAAGAATGTGAACTCTCAAGTTTGTTATGAAATTTTAAATTGAAAGAATGCAGCTTATAAGATAATGTTTTTAACATATTGAATATAGGTTAAAATTCCTTTTGTAGAAATATGAAAAGTTTTGGACACGTATGTCCAGGACACGTGAAAGAAGGCACATGTTTTAACATGTGTATGACGTCACGGATAATAGAAAGTTCTAGGAATAGAGAAAAAACTTTAGAGTTAGTCAGTCAGTGAAGAAACTCGGAGAGAGTCAGTCGTTTAGGGAGCGAGACGTCACGTTGAAACTAAAATGTGAGACTTTGAATTCTTGGTGATGGAAACACGGCCGTGTGACGAAATAAACCATCAAGTGTTTTTTGTAAAGCTCGTCTTGTCTTATGATTCTTACAAAAAGGTAAAGTGAAATTGTATTATATATTTGTGTTATAAAATGTCTTTACATACACGTTTCAACATCATCATGTCTACACAATGTCCGAACAGTGAACACTATCCCCTTCACTCAAAGAGCTTTCTTCTTCTCCCATTCAACTCAATTAAAGAATGAACATTTAATATATAAGAATCTCTCCTAACATGAATAATATCTATCTAGTCTCTTACAACATCTCTCTCTGAGTCTTACAGCATCCCTCTCACTAAGATACAACATCATATGTAATAAGACACAAACTCTCTAATAAGACTCCCTCTCTTTTAATGAAACCCCTATATATAACATATAAAGTAATGGCAATACTCAAGAACGAGTTTGCTGCTATCATATGTTTGTGTGTATATGTATGTATATGTATGCGTATGCATGCATATATATGCATGTATATGTATGTGTGTATGTATATATGTATGTATTTGTATGTGTCAGGTCATGTCATATGCTACTGGTACCATGTAACCCAGTACTACCTGCCTCATGGTCGGGTCACCGGCGACTAAACTGGTTCCCCCACCAGACTTGTTTGGTGAGGAGGGCGGCTAGTCTCCCTGAAGGATTAAAAACAAGACCTTTCAAAGGGCGAATGAACTCTTTATCTGGGTCAACGGCCAACTAGCACTGTGTATATTTGTGTGTGTGTATATGTGTATTGGGGTAGAGAGGGCTCCCGTAAGCCGTGGTGAAGGCAACCTTTCTCTGATTTAAAAAACCATAAAGCGGAAGACCAGTACCCGCATTAAGCTGGTCTGCAGTTTAATTTGTTGCTGGCTATCTTGCTCTTGCTTGTTGCTGGATCTCAACATTTTGAACCGAGAGAGAGACTTAGCTGTCGTACAAAGCTAAGACTCTGTAACATCATCTTTGTATAGATACTCCCTCAGGTATTTGGGCTCATGGATTTTAAATGTCTGAGGGAGTGGCACTCGTCTGACAAGACGTTGCAATCATCATTTGTATGTGTATGTATATGTGTGTATGTGTATATATATGTATGTGTATATATGTGTATAATATGTGTGTATGTATATGTATGTGTGTTTGTATGTGTATATGTATATGTATGTATGTGCATATGTGTATGCATATGTATATATATGCATGTACGTGTATGTATGTATATGTGTATATGTATATGCTTGTGTGTATATGTATGTATGTACATGCATGTATATGTATGTATATGTGTGTGTGTGCATATGTGTGTATGCATATGTGTGCATGTATGTATGCATCTTTATATAAGTGTATGTATATGTATGTGTGTACGTATATGTGTATGTATGTATATGTATGTATGTGCGTATTTGTATGCATGTGTGCATGTATGTGCATATGTGTATGTATGTATATATGTATATATATGTATGGGCATATGTGTGTGTATATGTATGTATGTGCATGTATGTGTGTATGTATATATATATTTTTTTCCAAACTCATTTAATCGTGCCCATCACCATCATCGTCGTCCTGATCACTGAGTATTTAAGACTTTTGGAATATTCCTTCATGTGTATTATGTGTACGTATGTATATGCATGTATATGTATATGCGTATATGTGTGCTTCTACGTGTGTATGTTTGCATGTGCGTGCATATGCATATGTATGTTGGCATACATCTATATGTATGCATGTGTTTATTTCCATGTGTGGGGGGTGGAGAGGGTTCCCGTAAGCCGTGGTGAACGCAACCCCTCTAGGATAAGCAAATCTCTGATTAAAAAAAAACACAAAGCGGGAGACCAGTACCCGCATTAAGCTGGTCTACATGTTTATATATGTACATGTGTATGTAGATGTATATATATCTATGTGTATATGTATGTACATATGTATATATATTTGTACGTGTTTGTATGTATATATGTATATATACGTTTGTCTGTGTATGTATGTATATGTATGTGTATCTATGAATATGTGTATGTTTGTATAAATGCATAGATATGTATGTATATGTATATATAGTTAAATGTATGTGTATATGTGCATATATGTGTACGTATTTGTCTGTGTATATATATGTATATGTGTGTTTGTATTTATATATGTGTGTGTATATATGCGTATGTATTTGTGTATGTATGCATGTGTGTATGTAGGTGTATTATGTATGTATGTATATATGTATATATGTGTGTATGTTTATGGATATATGTGTGTGTATGTGTGTATGCGTGTACTTATATATATATATATATATATATATATGTGTGTGTGTGTGTGTGTGTGTGTGTGTGTGTATAGCAATGACCGTCTTCAATGTCATGTCTGCTTGATTGTGTCAATTCGCCGGTACCACTAAAAAAAAAGTCATGTTAGGGCTCATGGACTTTAAGTGTCTGAGGGAGTGGCACTCGTCTGACAAGACGTTACAATCATCAATCTTAATGTGTGTGATATGTATGTGTGCATGTGTATGTATGTGTACATATGTATGTGTGCATATGTATGTGTATGTGTATGTATGTGTATGTGTATGTATGTGTACATATGTATGTATACCAATGACCGTCTTCAGTGTCATGTCTGCTTGAGCATGTGAATTTGCCGGCACAACTAAATAAGTCATTTCCGGGCTCATGAACTTTCAGTGTCTGAGGGAGTGTCACTCGCCTGACAAGACGTTGCAATCATCAATCATATATATATATATATATATATATATATATATATATATATATATATGTATGTATGTATACAAAGTACCGTTTTCAGCGTCATGTCTGCTTGAGGGTGTGCAAGTCGCTGGCAGGACTAAATGTCATCTTCGTGCACATGGACTTTTAGTGACTTAGGGAGTGGCACTCGTCAAACAAGAAGTTGCAATCATCATATATATATTTAGTTAGTTAATATATATATATATATATATATATATATATATATATATAAACTGCTAATTTAAATGACAGCTTAATCAAAATCTTCGACTAAATCAGACAAAAACTCAAACAAAACCAAATGGCCTCCTCCCCTGAGGCTCGCATTCACAAATATCTGGTCTACAGACGATGTAGAAGAATTTCTCTTAGCAAACTCCCCTTATATCTTGTTAACTGTACCCTAATAAAACAAGTGTCTGATAGCATAGATGCAGCACTCTCCTTAGATACTAATGCCCAAGTACATGTGTTTGATGACTTCAGTGTCCACCACAGTGATTTGCTTGGTTTATTTAGTTACACAGGCGCAGCTTGTTGCGTCACACATAGCTTCTCTATGTCCTATTCCCTATCACAGATAATCACGTTCCCGATTCGTCTCCCTAATCGACAGGATCAGGAAGCCTGATTTCTAGATCTATTTCTGACCACAGTTCCCGACGATTGTGTAACAAATGCCCATAGCCCACTCGGAAATGTCGATCATGTTGTGATAATAGTAGAAATCTCCGAAATTCTCGACCTCAAGTGGAAGAGCTATTACTCAAAACGACAAGATACTATAAGAAAGCTGACTGGGAAGTCATATAGGGTTCCATCAGAGATGCTCCATGGTGTAGTATCTTTTCCATTCCTGCAGAATAGTGTGCAAATGAGGCTATTGAATGGTTCAAAGCAGCAATTGAAGCGTACGTTTCCACACAGAAGTTCTATAGCAAACCTCACTCTCCACAATGGTTAACTTCTGATTGCGCGGCTACCCTCGCTGAAAGGCAGCTTGCATTCCGTAAATTTATCAGACATAAGTTCATTATAAATAGGCAAAAGTTTGTAGAAGCTAGAAATAATTGTAAGAGAGAAGTAGCCGCAACCAATAGAATGTATTCAGAAGTCACTACAAACGTATTGATTCGCAGAAATTAAGGACTCGCGACTTCTAGAAAATTTCCAGCAGCGAAGTAAATAATAATCAATCAACAATTCCCCCCCCCTATCAAACAACTGGAGATTGTCTGCATGGATGTCGAAAAGGTAAATCTACTTGCCCGACGGTTTGCCCAAACTCCGCTTTAGACCCAACTAACCACCCACTCCCAAATACCCCTTCGCGGACTGAAGCCACACTCGATGATCTGAAAATCATCCCTCCCCTTGCCCGTGATGCCATAAAAACCTAGACACCTCGAAGGCATGTTGGCCGATCTTACCCTGCTATGCTATTAAAAACACTTCGCTGATGTTGCTCCGATGATCTCCAAACTCTTCAATAAATGCCTTACTGAATCTTGCTTTCTTGGCTACTGAATATATATATATATATATATATATATATATATATATATATATATATATATATATATATATATATATATATATATATATATATATACGTTTTATTTTTTATTACCGTATCTTTCTTTTAAGTTACATTATTGTTTCGGCTACACGGCCGTTTTTTATAACAGAAAGATACGGTAATAAAAAATAAAACGCATATTTGCTCTACAACAGTATTGAGCACTTTCTTCAGTTTTTATAAATTACCATCTCCACTATAAATATATATATATATATATATATATATATATATATATATATATATATATATATATATATATTCAATTCGGTCAACCTTTACACCACTGACATCGCTAGAACGTAGCTCATAAATGGACCTCTTTTATTTTGGGTTCCCAACCTTTCTTTGGAAAGCTTGCTAAATAATAACAAATATATCCAATCGTGGGTGTCTTTTCAGATTAAAATATCTACATTGTATTAGTCTGCCACGTGGCTAAAATAATGGAAGTGACTAAAGACGATCGATAAGCGTCTTTATATTGATAGGTCGGACAAAGTACATATCGATTCAACAAGGCAGGCATAACGAAGCGTTGTGTATCAGTGGTCACGCTTAGGAACGGTTTCAGTCATGCAACACAAATGACTGATTGGAAGAGAAAAACTCAGTAGAAAACAATAAAGGAAAGAAAATAATTAAGAAACAAAGAAGAAAGTAAAAAACATTTTAAATGAAAAAAAAGCAAAATAAAAAAAGTTCAAAAGAAAGAAATAAAAACGAAAAAGGATAACGTAGTAGAACTAAGAAACAAACTAAAAAAAGAAAGAAGGAAGCAAAGAAAAAGAATATTATGTTTCTGATTTTTTAAGAAAGCTCCCAAAATGCATACAAAAATTGTCTGCAAGCATCCGTGCTGTGCCGTAAATGGTAAAGAGTTCTAGGTTAAAGTGACACTCTTCGGGAGGTTGAAGGTTCAATCCTCAATGCTGGCTATACTTAGAATACAATTGCGAATTAGTTAAGTCTTTTACTCGGTCATGCCTGACGGAACAAGATTATACTAACCCAATACATTAATTAAAGAGTTCCCTTGGAAATTCGGTGCAGAATTCCGTGTTCGACAGAATGATTCCCGGATTCGACGGAATGATTCCCGAGTTCGACAGAATGATTCCCGAGTTCGACAGAATGATTCCCGAGTTCGACAGAAAGATTCCCGAGTTCGACAGAAAGATTCCCGAGTTCGACAGAATGATTCCCGAGTTCGACAGAATGATTCCAGAGTTCGACAGAATGATTCACAAGCAACGTTGTGAAAATAACAGTAAAGATAAGAACAATTGGGTTAGCGTTAGAGCATTAGTCTGAATAATTCAAATATCACAAACGAAACATGGTCATTAGGAATTAAAAAGAAGGGAAATCTAAAAGAAAGAGAAGTGATGAATAAGAAAAAAAAAATAGGAAGAAAAACGGAAGTGAAAATGAAAGGAAAGAAAAGAAAGAAATAGCGGATAAAAAAGGGGAAAAGATAAAGGACATATTCAAGAAGGAGGTTCAATAATTTGCATGTTATTGTTAGAAAGAAGAAAGGAAGCACATGAAGCTGATACAAAATCGGATAAAATGTAAATATGGCATGAGTAAAGAAAGAAGGTTATTGGAAAAGGCAGAGAGAGAGAGAGAGAGAGAGAGAGAGAGAGAGAGAGAGAGAAAACAAAAAATATTTTCTCTGTAGTTGAAACGAAGTGCGATCTCTTTTCAAAGATCAATAAGATGAATCGTTTTTAAAAGCTCATGAATGTCGACGGCAGTTCTAAGCATTTGGACTCAAACGCGCGCGGGTTTGAAAAGCGGAATCACACACACACACACACACACACACACACACACACACACACACACACACACACACACATACACACACACACACACGGGATACAACAAAGGATTCTCAATATTGTTAATATCGACTCCAGAAACATAAAAACAATTATTAAACACTATAATAGCACGTGGATGTGTGACTACAAACAGAAATGCGATGATATATGAAGCTTATGGCGTTCAGTGAAAAAATAGGGGGGGGGGGGCGAACCCGCATGAATACAAACGAAGTACATGCAAACGAATGGCTGTTAAAGATTTATAACAAGAAAAGATAAAAAAAAATGTCTCTCTTCAAATCGAGCTGGAATACATTACAAATATGATGGCTTCTGTGAGCCAAGAAATCATTGTTATTGCCTGTAAAGTTTCATTATTATTTTTCTCTACAAGTGTTATGCAATGCTTTTCATAAATGATGTGTGAGAAATATTATGGCATTCAAGATACGTTCCATTGTCAATATCTTATTTTTTACACTATACCGTTGTACAATAAACTTGTTTGAACTTACTATGTGTGTTGAGTCTCACTATTTTATATTGCATTGTGTGTGTGTGTGAGAGAGACAGAGAGAGAGACAGAGACAGAGAGAGAGAGAGAGAGAGAGAGAGAGAGAGAGAGAGAGAGATCGTTCCCTGTGAACTCGTGTAATAGCTGTTTAGTTTTATTCGATTCATACATTTACATTTATTTTATGCATTTTTTTTTAATTATAAATGTATATGACTTTCGTCTATGGTAATATTTGTTGGGTGCGTTTAGCCTATGCGCCCCCAAATTTAATTTAATATTTAAAAAATCCGACAATGTGCATATGCCCCGTGAAAAGCATATATTTGTTGTAAGTAGCTGAGTAGTCTTGGCCATTTATTCCAGTATTAATCTAAAACAAAATACAACTTGTTATACATGGATCGTTTAATCTAATAAGTTTTCTCATACGTTCCTCGTTAATAAGCGATAAAAATAGAAAAAAAAAAATACTCACTTTCTGCAAGTAACAAATCTCCATAAGTGACTTTCGTCGTTAGTAATTGTTCCTATTTACAATGCCTCCCCACGGGACAGAGTTAGACACCAGGGTCGTTTTTTAATGTGGAGAAAAGGAACAAAAATAAAAATTATCTCAGTCGTGAAGGATTTCTCCTCCACTGACAGAGAACAAGAAATTGAAGTGCAGCACCTGAAGAACAGATGGTATTTATTTGCTCCCCCACCGAGCAAATTAGGCACAAGGCCGATTTTTAATGTGAGGAGTGAAGGGAGGGGGAAGGGAAAAAGGGGACCAGCTCCCGAGAGGTGGGAAATTGGAGCTGGTTAATGGTCAGGCATGTGGGGTTGCCCCCACATCTGGTCTTTGCTAGTCATAGCTAGTCATAGCTTGCAGCATCTGCCGGAACAGATACTACACTTTGATCTTGTCACAAAGGCCAAACTTGAAAGCTAGTTTCGAATCCTTGCCACCACTGATATGTCCCATGAAAAGCATATTGATATAGTAGAAGATCCCGACACTCCCTAAGAATGAATTACTCAGTCTATAAAAGACGCTAGAAAGCGACAACCGGACTAGAGAGTAAGTTAGTCTGGATACTATGGCATTCAAGATACGTTCGATTTTCAATATCTTATTTTTTACACTGTACCGTTGTACAATAAACTTGTTAGAACTTACTATGTGTTGAGTCTCACTATTTTATACTGATTATATTCCTTCAGTGATATATCAGATATTCGTTTTGAAGTACTAAGTGGTTTTGGCTACTAATCTAGTAATAATCTTGTAAGATTCCTTTCGGATGTTCGTGGTCGTAACTGGTAATATTGTTAAGCGTGAGTTTTTTGGCGTATCTTTCGACGTCCTTCCCCAAATGCTCACTGAGTCTGTATTCATGGCTTAACCAACCAATCATATTTTTTGTGAAGACGAACTCGAATGTATTCATTTTTACTACACTAGTTAATTAAATTTTCAAAGATAAAGAATTAAAAGCTAATAAAAGGAAGGAATAGTAAATCTACTATCATGATTTTTATAATATGATCATTCTAATTTAGATCATGATCTTAGAAACAACATCGGAGAGAAAGGAAGCGAGAGAGAGAGAGAGAGAGAGAGAGAGAGGGGGGGAATGACTAAACATAATAGAGATGTGAAGCTTAAAATGTGACTTCTTGTAACAGAACCTATGAAAGACAAGTCATATGTTATAGCTATTATCCGGCTTTAAGACAAAGCTCATTAAAAAGATTTTTCCGTGCAAGGAAGAATAATTTATATCGATATTGCCTAAAGAATATCTAAAAAAATCGAAATCTATCTCAGACAATCATATATCTTTCTAATGCACTACTTATACATAAAATGCACTTTGTTTGTGTATGTGTGTGTGTGTGTGTGTGTGTGTGTGAGAGAGAGAGAGAGAGAGAGAGAGAGAGAGAGAGAGAGAGAGAGAGAGAGAGAGAGAGAGAGAGAGAGAGAGAGATCGTTCCTCTGGACTCTGAAACGGCTGGGTCGATTTTTATGAAATTTCACAAAAATATACTCTATGTGTCTGAGAGTGTTCTTAGGTAGCCTTTTTTTTTATCGAGATGCCTTTGATAAGTATCAAAAATCGTTAATCGATAATCGAAAATTTCGATTAAAAAAAAAACAGGCCGATATGGAACAAATTTAACACCTTATAAAGCCTAACATCATAAGTACATTTTTTAGAAGTTTTATCACCGCACAAGCAGAAAGGCCTGACGTATATAATCAGCAGTAGTTTTTTGATAAGACAGGGGTGCGTCCGAAATAAATGTTTCTTTTTAGAGCGCAATTGAACCATGATACTTGACTTTTGTATTCTAAACTTTAATTCAAGCCATTATATATATACAAATATTTTTATAAAATCAAAAATAGGTTCTGTATAGTGCAATGTAAACTACGGGAAGACATGTGAAGTTTCCTCCCGGTGTACCACAGTGGGTCCCGGACTAGAGCAGGCAATCAAGCGATTTATTTGAGAAATGGACAATTTAACCGATTTCGATGGCAATAAAAGTATGGCGTGGAACATTCGTTGATCCTCGTTCAATCTCGGGCAACGTCATATTTCCCTGCTAGTAAGGTAATACTTTTTGAATAAAAATATCTAATTAGTCTAAAAATGTGAGAATAAATTTAATGAATTCATAAATAAATGATCAACAAGTGTGACACCATGAGGTATTTTAACAGTGAGATATTTTAATGTTTGGTTTGGTTGTTTTTGTTTTACGGCATATCAACCCTTTTCAGGTTATTTAATGCCGAATCTAAAGAATTTGAAAAAATATATTTTTTAATAGAATATATTTGCTGTTTTCAAGTCGGTTTCTATTTAACCCATAGTTGGGACCCTAACAGGTACTAGCACTCCGGGTCAGAGTGGACCTGGGTGCAATGGCAATTAAAGGGTTGCTCCACATTCCTCAAAGCCCACAAGCTGGGGCCTCACCATCGGATATAGTTTAAGGTTATATCCAGGACCAGACATTAATTTAAATGAATTATGGAATTATATAGTAGGAAAAAAAGAAGCGTCAACTTTTGAGGGATAAATATAGACAGGCATCATTTTCGATATTATCATTCAAAACAGAAGTGTTGAGTTGTCATCTATACCAAAAATAGAAAAGGACATCTTTATCATTGTTGTATTGTTTGTAAAGACAACAATGTTTGCACATATAGGTGGAATTATGGAGACATTGATTTTGAAATATCATTTTCATTCATAATTTAAAGAGCCTGGCTTATCGTAGAGATTTTTCTTTGGGACTCAGGCATCACCCCCTTATTAACTTATTATACAAATAAAAAGTTTTTTTTAGTATCTATAATAGACTAAGCTTGCTGTTACCTGACTTTGTTCTGACACTTTAGACGTAAACAACAGGTTTAAATAGAAAGAATATATTGTGTAAGAAAATGATACAAAAAAGTTATCAGTATTTCTGACTGTTAAGTAAGACAGTTTATAATACCCTACGAGAGTATTAAATCTCGGAGATTTTATAACGATTAGAAAAGTCGATTATGAATATACAAGGTGGAACGATAAAATTGTCAGCCTAAAGAAAACAAAACTAGCATTACTATGTATTGAGTTTAATATAATCCCTATATATAATAAAAGCGGCGCAGTTTTTCCCCTCTGCACTAAAATATCGTAGGTTTGCAACAACAAATGCCACATACAAATCTATTATGTCGAGACTATTAGCCACTGCATTCTGTAACTTTACAACTCAAACGTGGATTCCATGAACAAAGCTTCTTTCTTAGAACTGCACGCCTGTGGAACTTTGTTCCGTCTGCCTGCTTCCCACCTGACTACAACTTGGATGTCTTTAAGTCCAACGTTAACAAATTCCTAATGAACCGCCCCTTAAGTAAACACTTCATCAAATCTCCACACTAACGTACTGTAGTTGTAATAACCCTTATCCCTGAGTGGCTTCCGGGCCTTGATAAGTGGTGACCACCGTGTAAAAAAAAAACAAAAAAAAACAAACAAAACAACTACATTACAGACATATTTAGGCTTAATAATAAATTCGTACATTACATCCTAAGAGCGACATCATCACTATCGCCGTTACCTTTAAAGGAAGTAGTTCCTATTTTCCTCCCTATTTTATAAGTCCTCTTACGACTCCATACTTCACCGCCTCAATTTATACTTTCGCCTACTTTCTTGTGTCTACGCCGCCATTAACTGGCTACTGAATTCAGACACATCGCATACTCTTACAACTTTTCATCTACACAAATAATGAGGTTTCTCTTGCCGTATTCCCTGCATTACGATTGGCTGAACACTAAACATTCCTATATTCGAGATTAATGGTATCAGCCTCAAAACCGAATGCTTACTTATATTTCATTATGCCCTCTTCAAATTACATACATACGAAAGAAAAACCTTCTGGCTTATTACTTATGGCATCAAACACACCGACAACGCATTACAAATGTATTTACATATTAAAAACTCTCAGCGTTACTTTGTGTGTGCCATTAAAGTAGTAGGCCGCATAAACTTCCGCACACGTGTGTTGGCGTTTATACCCATACATGTGCATATGTGCATACATACATGTGTGAGTGGGTGTTTGTTTTTGTTTTATTGAGTGCGTCTTTGTGTATGTGTGTGTGTGCAGGTGTGTTCGTGTGTGTGTGTGTGTGTGTTTAGCATAAAACTAATTAAGCCGCATAAACTTGGCCACGCGTGTGCTAGTGTTTATAATGTTTGCTTTTTTTCTTGCTTGCATGCGTGTGTGTTTGCCTTGAGTATGTGCGTGTGTGTTTTCTTTATACTTATGCATTCGTTATGGTAATATGAAGGTGCAGCATCAGAACAGATACTACACTTACAGCCTTGGCGCGAAACCCAACTTATTATTATATTGTTTCGGTATTGTGTTCTTCCTTTTTTATATTTCGTTTCCTTTTCGGTGCACTATATTCACGTATGCATGGAAAAAAAATTAACTAATTAACAATTATACTTCATTTCAGTAAGAAATGTAACGAAATAGGGTTCTCCTGACTCTTCTGCCTCCCAATTTTTCGTCTGTTAAAATTATATTCACCTGATTACGATAGTAAATAAAATAATAAAATAAAACGCAACTGACGAAATACTACTTTTTAAAGTACACGCGAATTCATTCGTGATTACGAAATTATTCAAAATTGAAGAAATACAACACAAGCGCAACTGAAAGTAAAATTATTATTATTTAAAAATAATTACACAACACTTTAAATTTAACTCCTTGGGAATTTATTCAAACGGTCCTTTGGAATATAAATATGTCAAATGAAGTGGCGCTTATGCACTTATATTAGCGCGCTATTTTTTACAATAGTATTTTCACGTTAAATTCAAGTTTTACAATATCTTTTTGTTTATTTAATTCTAAGGTGAAAGTACAGAACAGTTTAAAAAACCCGCCAGTTCGGTAACATAAGTGCACGCAACCAAAAATAAAATGATTTTTTGATAATTACAAATTTGAATCATTGTGAATTTATTAAAACGGTCCTTTATCTCGCAAGGTCAATCCCCCCACTAAGAATGTATATAATAAAATGATTATCCATACATATAAATTCAAGATTTACGATATCTTTTTTGTTTAGTAAACTATTAGGTGAAAGTACATAATAGTTACAAAAAACTCGCCAACCCGGTAACATAAGTGCATAAGTATCAATAAAGTGATTTTCAATACCGTAATTAGCTAAATCCATAACAAGTGGCACTTAAATGAATGGTTTATTTTATTGTCGTTACACCGTAATTACGGGGTTTCAATTTTAGCAGACGGAAAATTGGGAGACAAAAAGGTCAGGAGAACACCAAATAGTAATTCGAGCATAGAAAAATACTAGAAATAACAATTTTTTTTTTAAGAAAAAATAAATTTGGACAAATAGGAATTTGTTTTTTTCTGGTAAGTGCGTGCTTAAATAAAGAAAAGTGACATGTATGACACTATTGTTTCCGGGGAGTGTTACTTGGCTGAGAAACGTCCTGGGAACGCAACCAGCTTCCCGGGGGAACAAACGATATCAAACGATAGGCACATGGAAACATCAACGCAACGGATCGCTATGTCATCGGCTATAACCGGCTGGCATGGGTCGCTTCTTTAGTCTTTATTGCGTCGTTACAGGCAACATTTCCATCACCGGCATTAATGGCTGAGACCTCATACTGAAATTGAACGCGCGTACAAAAATAGCGAACAAATGCATTTTTATAAAAATATATCATTTATTTTACGTTTAACACGGGCGGAGCATATTTTTATAAAGACCAGTTGAAACCAGACGCATGCGGCTAAACTGCTACGTCGCGGCCGTCGACCCCAGAATGTAAGTTTCAATTGTTTAAAACGCTACAATCATATTCAATTCTCTCTTTTTTCATATCTATATATATAAAAATGTAACTCTTGGTTCGTTCGTAATTAATAGTCTAAATAACTAAATAAATGATTACTTCGACATTTTGGTATAATATGTTTACTGTACCCATGCGTGTTTTTATATATCTCTTTTTAATTATAACATTATACTTAATTTTTCTATAATAAATAGGTGGTTTTCTTTGTACCGATAGGCCATTTTTTTATTTATGGACCATTATTTATCACCGCTTGCCTCACGTGACCAGTGTTTCCAATTTAGAGTTTTTTTCGCTAGATCTGGAGATTTCGTTTGCAATCTAGCGGGGAATTCTAGAAAATCTGGAGATATTTTGCACCCTCCCGCAATATTAGATTAAAAAATAAAGAAAAGCGCTTGAAAATACTTTAAACCATAGAATAAACTCATTCATGTAAGTAAAAAAAAGTAGCATTTATTGTCTTTGGTAACAATTATTTATTGATTGTTTGTTTTGTTTTTCACCTTTGTTTTTGGCTAACCATTCTTAAATCTCGCTATAAAATCGATTTTTCCAAGTACATTTTAGGTGGAGGGGGGCATTCCTACCTCCGTAGCAACCCCCCTTAGTCAAAAATTCTAAAAAGCAAGAAACAACAGAAAAAAAACTTATACCAAACACAGTAGAATTTAATTATCTAACAAACTAAATACTTTTAACATGCTAAAACAAAGTTTTTATTTTGTTTTTTTTTATTTTTCTAATTTCCAAATATGTTGTTCAAAGTGGATTTTACACACTGAATAAAAAGATAATAATAAACAAATGTCCGCTTATTGCTTAAATGACTAGCTGTATCAGAATTTTTGTATGAATTTTTGACACCCCTAACACGAAACTGCGAATAAACTTTTAAAAAACTCGTAATTTCTCTTTTAAAAGTGGGTATTTATTTTCTTTATGGATTATACTTCCAAAATAAACTATTAAAGTTGTATAAAAAGTAATAGAAATATTATTTTTTTTTATTTAAAAAAAATAGTAATGAAATTAATTGAATTTTACGAGCTCAGTATTTTCAATTTTTAAAATTTAAAAATCTATCAAAATTTTTCTATTGATTCAATTTTTACGATATTTTCAGGTTCAATGTGAAATTTTATGCTCTTTCCAATAAACCGAATATAATATTTTAGACAAACGTTTTTATTTTAATTCACGCCCCCCCATTTTCAAATGTCTATTAAAAAGTAAATAATTAATTTACTCACCAAAGTTTTATATACCACAAATTGAAGATAAAAGAGCAATAAATAATATATTCAAATTTAAAACAAAAAAGTAGTGTTTTTTAGAAATTTACCTGTAATGTCCCAAGTTTAAAACCTTTTTTTTTTAAACATATATTTTTTTTTTTTTAATGAAACCTTGGTTCTTGCTCCTTTAATTGAAAAAAAAAATTAGGGCTTGAATGACATTTTTCGAGGAGTTATAAGCTTGGAAAACGGGGTGGAATTATTCAATATTTTTCACGATATTTCTGACACACCTAACAAATTACTTATCTAACACTAACCCTAAGTTCGAGTTGCACTCCCAAATTTAGAGTTAGTGATAGTCATAGATTTTTTATACAATTTTCCAAGAGTGAAGTCCCCAATGATTAAACGACATGCAACCAGTTAATTGTTGGAAAGACAACTTTTAATAAAAGAAATGAAATAAAAAATAACTTAAACACAGTTTCAGCACGTATAAAAAAGACTTGAATTTTACTGCATTTGGTATCAGGTATTTTTGTTATTATTTACAATTTCTCGAATATTAATTATTTTACACAAATGATTGTGTTGTTCCTACTTACTTACCCCCCCCTCCAAGAGCCGTCATTCATGATTTTACTTCTTTTTACTAATTTTTAGACGTTTATTTTATTTAATTGTCAGCATGAACCAACTTTTTAAGATGCAGCTTATGTTAACACTTCAGCGGAGTTTACTGTATTTATTTTTTAGCAAACATTAATAACAGAAAGTTTTACACTTTATTTTTTTGCATAATTAATGATGGAAGTATGTTTTCTGTTTTTCTTACCATATGTTGAAAAAAAATTTGTACAGTCTCTTGAAAAAACCCCCCAAACTTTTCTCTATTTTCACCTAACTATTTACAATGTTCATATAAAGCATTCATCTGTTCTTTTTATAATAAAAATTCCGTTTTCAAAAAGAAACGTTTACTGCCAAATTTCTTTTAAAAAAAAGTGCAAGTTTTCCTGAAAAAGAAACACAAAAAAAACTTTCCCCTAACATTTTATGGTAAAAAATTATTTTTTTGGGGAAAAAAAAACAACTTTTATTGATAAAAAAATTGCAAAAAACAATAAAAGTAAATAAACGAACAAAATGCAATTTTCTTGAGGAATGTGTTCCATTTTAACAAACTGAGCCACAGCAACGCGTGGCCGGGTACAGCTAGTATATATATATATATATATATATATATATATATATATATATATATATATATATATATATAGAGAGAGAGAGAGAGAGAGAGAGGGAGAGGGAGAGAGATATATTCATACATAACGCATGAACATTGTTCTTTTGGGTTTGACCTTTTGAATTCAGATCGTTTTTACTTGGTTAAATATTATAAACGATTGTCACTCTTGGGTCGAATCATACCAGATTGATATATTCTAACATTTTCAAAATCACAGAGCACCTGCTTAGCACATCTGGACCTCACAAGTACAGACAAGTTAGGCACAAGTTTCATCAATGTAGAAGCCCCTAGCCACACAGCAAAAACAACAATAATACGTTTCATTTCATTTCGAGTTTCCGGACCAGTCTTTAAGTTGGATGGACGCGAAGTATTTTTTTTTTTTTTTTTTTGCGGTAGTTGGGCCAGGGAATTCCCGTTGTCACATTTACAAACGAAAAAAAAACCCAAACATCAGACTCAACGATAAAAATTATAAAAATATTATTTTAGAAACATTCTTTTTTTTTTTTAACTCATGAGTGTAATCGATGAGATTAACGTGATAAAAGAAAAACCAGATGTTCTGTGTGGATTTCAGAGGTGAAGGGGGCATTTCCGTAACTGTCAGCATTTCTTTTTCATTTCCACTAAGCCACAGCAACGCGTGGTCGGATACAGCTTGTATAATAATAAATACGAAATCTGCATTAATCAAAATATCATATTTAAGTGTATTTTACGACCGGGCAAAGCCGGGCGGCCTACTAAGATACACACACAGGCACATACACACACAGGCGCGCGCGCCGACACACACACACACACACACACACACACACACACACACATATTTATTTAATTTCAAGTAAACAATTTACATAGTCACGACACAGACAATGACGATGTTTCGGTCAATTGATGACCTCATCCGTTGACACAAAGTTCCTATTTCATGAGAAATATAGTTACTGAAGAAGAATAAGAAGAAGAAAGAGGAAAAAGAAGAAGAAGAAGAAGAAGAAGAAGAAAGAGAAGAACTTTATAAATTGTTCAAAACCAGTTAGATTAATTTATCCCTTACGATGAATCATGAAGGATTGGAAAGTACTCAGACTTATGATAAATATGGTGATTATATCAGCCAGTTCCCGCGAGAAGGGAAAACTGTTATTTATTTGGAAGTTGGAAAGGATCGAAAATAGAATTAATACACTAAAAACGCCTATTTTATTTAATGAAATATATATATATATATATATATATATATATATATATATATATATATATATACAGTAAGTTATAAAATATATATGGCGATTAAGCTACACAGAATATTCCGCGTTTCATGCACGTTAGGATTCTTCAGGCTTATGCGAGAATTTTGTGGTTGTCTCGCGTTTTTGTATACGCACCTTCTATTGAGTTTTTAGTAAGCCAATCAGCTTTCTAGTATCCACCACACCCTTCCTAATCAGCCAATGCGTAGGCACTTACAGGACAAAGACCCAATTGACTTCCGGTTAACCCGTTCCTTTGTATGTGCTATTTAGCGTAGATATCTAGTGTATTGATCTGATTTAAATCTAGGTTAAATGTTTTTTATATGTTAGTTTATGTATGTATGTATGTACACATATATACGTATGATAGTTTATGTATATGCATATATGCCGAAGCAATCACTTGGTTTAAAAATATAGAAAACAAAAATAAATGTACGTTTATACAGTTCCACATCATAGACTTTTCTCCCTCGATATCTGAAGAACTTTTCAACATTGCCCTAGAAACTGATATATTCTCGGAAGAAATCAGTTCTAGTAAATAACAATAACCAATGGATAAAAACTAAAATGACAAATTCGTTTGATTTGGCGATGGGTCCTGGATTCTGCAGAGGCATCAGATCTTGTGGGATTATTCATTCTATATACCCTCACAAGCATATTTGATAGTACGGATATCGGCCTATATAGAGATGATAGACTAGCTATAATAAAAGACTCAAACAAAGTCAAGGGAGATAACATTAAGAAAATCATACTAGAAATAAAAAAATAACGCTACTCCAATATACGTAAACCCTAAGTCCAATCACCCACCATCAATTATAAAACAGATTCCTAACTCGATCGTAAGTAGATTCACCAATAACTCAAGCGATGAAAATGTCAACCAATATCTATAAAACAGCCCTAAAAATAGGGGATACAAAAATATTGATATCAAATATAAGCAATAAAACACCAATAACTATAATAAAATTAAAAATAGAAGAAAAAGAAATATAATCTGGTATACGGCGCCATACAATCAAATATTAAAAACAAAGCTTGGCAAGAAATTTCTAGATCTTATCGAAAAGCACTTTCCCGCAACCAATCCCTTACACAAAATTTTCAATAACAATACCCTTGATTTATCTTACAGCTGCTGCGAAAATTTAGAGATGACAATTAAAGCACATAATAACAAAATATTGAATAAAAGCAATAAAAACAACAACAAAATAAACAATAAAAATGTGGACACCATGACAAAAATAAAAATAAGTTAAATAATAATAATAATAATAATAATAATAATAATAATAATAATAATAATAATAATAATAATAATAATAATAATAAACCAACTCCGGACAACAACAACCATACTAGAAATAAAAATAAAAATACTAATAACGAACAAGATAAATGCAACTGAAGATACCTCACACTTTGCCCACTAGTTTACCAGGCCACAATATTCGCGAAAGAAAACCCGAATAACAAGAAATATTACGTAGGTAGGACTTCCTTAGATTTCAAAACTCGTTATTATGACCGCAAAAGTATATTCAATAATAAAAACACCGTATGAAAACAACTCTAGCAAACAAATACTGGGAACTCAAGGAAAGCGAACGTTCGCCGGCAGTCGAATGGAAAATAGTAAGACAAGCAAACACGTGTAGAGACCTAGACGATTCATGTAGATTATGCCTTCATGAAAAATTTGCTATCGTATACTTTAAAGAACCCCAACATCTATTAAACTGTAGGAGAGAAATAGCGAGCAACTGTGATTACAGGATAAAATTTACTCTAGGATAGAGACACAAAATAATTTTAAAACTAACAAAAACAATAGAAAATAAACAAATAAAAATAAATAAATAAAAATAAATAAATATGCATATACATAAACTATCACACACAAACACACACACATATATACATACATACATATATAAACTAACATATAAATAAAGCAAAAAAAATAATTTAACCTAGATTTAAAACAGGTCAAGACACTAAATATCTACGCTAAATAGCACACACCAAGAAACGGGGCAACAGGAGGTCAACTGGGTCTTTGTCCTGTAAGTGCGAGACAACCACAAAATTCTCGCATAAGCCTGAAGAATCCTAGTGTGGATGAAACGCGGAATATTCTGTGTAACTTAATCGCCATATATATTTTATAACTTACTAACTAGCTCTACCTTCGTATTGAGCACTATTGAAGTTAATGCTTAAAGGGTACGCATGAATTTATACTTTTGTATAGTGATTTATGTGAGTAAATGAAGTAGTTATATATATATATATATGTATATATATATGTATATATATGTGTGTGTGTGTAGTAGTAGTAGTAGTAGTAGTGGCCATAATACAAGGAACGGAAACAAAAAAGGACATAAATCTATGTATTACTTAAAAAGTAATGCATAAACATTATACAAATTTATCAACTTTTACTTAATAGTTTTCTTAAATAAAGATTCAATCGAACAAAGGAAAAATGCAACACTTTTTAAGTAATGCACATATTTATGTCTTTGTTGTTTCTGCTCATTATATTATGGCCGCTACTGTATATATCATAACGCTGATTTTATTTTAAATATACATTGTTCCCCCATTTTTCACTTTTATACTGCTTTTCATGAGTGAGGGCGAAACCGATCGGCTGACTTCTTTATTTTATTACATGTTACTTTTATTTTGTTAAAAAGTTTTCCTTTCGTGATTGCGATAAAGAGAGAGAGAGAGAGAGAGAGAGAGAGAGAGAGAGAGAGAGAGAGAGCTATTTTTTTATTTTAAAAATATATATGAACTAATTTTGCACCTCCTTCCTCCACCAAGAACCTTTAGTCATATTCGTTCCTTATTTCCACTTGTATTTTGTTTAGCAGGGATCAGACGGAAAAAAAAAAAAAAAAAAAAAAACAAACAAAAAAAACACGCACATGAACGCACATACGCGCGCACACACACACACACTTACTTGCACACGTATTTTCTGATTGTGGTGTTCAATTTCTTGTGAATTCAATACGCGTTTAAACATTTTAATTGTGCGGTCTAGTAATGTTATATTTGTGCAGTTCATTACTTTTGCAAAGGGTCATTTCTCCTTTTCCTTTTCATTCTATTTTGTTTTTGTTTCGTTTCCATAGTAATAGATTATTAGAGATGGCGGGAAATGCGATTCGAAGACAGAAGAAGCAACCGAAGCACACTCGCATTGCCGGATCCCTTGGATATGCCATGACGTCAAACGCAGACATAATTATGTCAGCCTCAAGTTTACAGGAACGGATCGACAAAATACTATTTCGACCGGACGGAACGGTCGACCCTATAGAAATGATTAGGCGCATCAAATATATAAAGCTATCTTGTTCGATTTTTCACGTTTGAATTAAATTGCAATGCATCTGACAAATCAATATTTGGTTCTGATTAGCTAATTTTTCGTTTTGATCTTTACAATAAAAAGTGCAATTCGCTATAGTTTCGACCCGAGAATACTTACTCCGACAAGAAAGTTCATTACAGTAGAGATAGTTTTAAATAATGACCTAAAGGCTCATAATGTAAGAAAGGTAATTCATACTGGAACTTAAAGGTAAAAATATGGTCTATTTTTTTTAAATTTCGTGTTTCTCTCTCGTTCTCTTTGTGATTTACACATTATTATTTATTTAATTAAAAAATAAACTAAAATGACATTAATGCATCCTGAGGTACACCGGGTAAGTACGAATGCCATATTTGAATGGAAAAGTTCAACTAACACTTCCGGGCGGAGATTTTCTATCTCTTTCTCTATGCTAGAAAACTACTTCCGTCTGACAACATCGTTTATCTCTACAAAGCCACGCTTCGCCCATGCATGGAATATTGTTGCCACGTATGGGATTGCGCATATGCTACTGGTCCCTCCGTCTTAGACAGATGCCAAAACAGAGTTTCCGATCTAATAGGTCCAGCACTATCAACCAAGCTTCAACCCCTGCCCCATCACCGCAACATTGCATCCTTGAGCCTTTTTTATATGTATTTTAATGGAATGTGTCCTGGTGAACTCGCTGCAGTAAATATCCGACGTAAATATCCCGACTAATCCAACAATCAATAAAACCTCATCTTGCAATGGGGATGTAACCAAGTGCAGGAAGGCCTTCTATTCTAATAGCTTATCCACACAAACTGCTAGACTTCGGAATTCCGTCCCGGTCTCCTGCTTCCCTGACTGTACTAACATCCAGAAATTTAAATATAATGTGAATAGATATCTCGCTCACCTCCTCTCATCGTCCCCATGTACACACACACACACACACACACACACACACACACACACACACACACACACACACACACATGTTTTTATTATTATTTCAACCTCGCGTATATTAACTTAATTTATTACAAGTTGTTTCAACAGACGGGATAAAAATTATCAGTTCATATCATCAGATAATTCATATTAAAAAAAACAACAACAAAAAAACTTTTTAACTTAAATCATCTGATGATATGGACTGATAATTTTTATCCCGTCTATTGAAACAACTTGTAATAAATACAGGTCAAATCAATCGAGGTAGATATAATAAAAACAACATATTTGGATCTAGTAACGTATTGAGCATTATTTATTCTTGCTCTTGCTTTTGTTTTTTACCAAATATGCCTCTTATATATATATATATATATATATATATATATATATATATATATATATATATATATATATATATATATATATATATATATATTTGTAGTCATCGAAATACAGTCCTGTTTCGTTGTATCGGTGCCGCTAGACTAGCACCTCTCCCAAGCCGAGGATTGAACCTAGAACAATCGCGTTGACAGTCAGCAGTTCTACCGATTGACCAACGGGAGCGGCGCCCGCAAATAATCTCCCCAAATGTCTATTTAAATAAACATCCGTCCACCACTTTAACAGTGCTCTAACCGCTTTGTTTATAAACAAAGAGCGAGCGTATATATATATATATATATATATATATATATATATATATATATATATATATATATATATATATATATATATATATATATTTAAACCTCTCTCTTCTTAAGTGGCGGATGTGTAAAAGTGGTCTGTTATAATTAGCATCTCTAAAACAAACCTCTTCTGTCATCACCAACGTCCCGACCCTTGTTTTTGCCCCACTTTAAATGAATGTTTTTCGCATTGAGGAAGCCCTTCATTGTTTTGATAAGGCCATCAGATTGACTTTCAATCAAAAATGAAAGACTTAGATCCAAAGTCTCGGCTTGAACAAAATGTTGAATAATGATTGAACCATTTTTCCAGCGGTGACTTTGGATGCAAATATAAATTATCATTATTGATATTATCATTAAATATAAATATATATATTTAATCTCTACTTTGATATAAAAGACACTGCGTGTTTGTGTATGTAGTAGGTGTGTATGTATGGGTGTGTATGTATGGGTGTGTATGTAGTGGGTGTGTATGTAGTGTGTGTGTGTGTGTGTGTGTGTTAATGAGTTCCTTATGGACTGAGTCGAATACTTCGATATTTCGCACAAATGTAATTCATATTTCTGGCAGGGTTCTTAGATAGGTTTTGTATCGAAATGACATCCGATAAGAAACAAAAATCGATAATCGAAAAAAAATCTAATCAAAGAACGAAACAGTCCGATTTTAACACTGATCACAAATACATTTTATAAGTTTATCATCGCACAAGTAGAAGTGGCCGGCGTATATAATCAACAGTAAGTTTTTTGGTACGACAGGGACGCGTTCGAAATAAATGTTTATGTTTAAATCACAGTTAAACTATGATTCTTAACTTTTGCATTTTAAACTTTAATTTAAGCCATTATGCAAAATAATTTTATAAATTCAACCGTAGGTTCTCTACAGTGCAATAGAAACTATAATGTATTGCAGATTAAGTCATCGCGGGAAGGCACGTGAAGCTTCCTTTCAGTGCACCGTGGCAGGCAATCAATCGATTTGATTGAAAAATGGATAATTCTACCTATTTTGATGGCAATAAAATTATTGGAATGTAGAACATTCGTTGATCCTTATTTATACTCGGACAACGCCGGATCTCCCTGCTTGTATATATGGGGAGATATTCTTGGCCTGATGATGTGATTTTCTCTAGCAGGGTGGTCACTGAAACATATTTTCATATGTGTAGCCACTAGTTTTCATATTCAACATATTCATATTGCTCTGTCTAAACATTGAGCACTCTTTGATAGACACATTGTGTTTTTTGTTTGTGTTTAAACAATATATATATATATTATTTTTAAAATATAATTATCCACTGGTACGTGTTTCGTTGTCTACGACTCATCGGAGTGGCTGACACTAGCGAGATTCGAAATTTGTTAAATCCAGACAGTCGTGCGAGATGGGTGAGCGGTAAGGGGATTGGGCTCATTACCGAGGGGTTCCGATTTCGAATCTCGCTAGATTCAGCCACTCTGATGACTCGTAGACGACAAAACACGTGTCAGTGGATAATTATATTTTTAAAATAATATATATACCGCTCCCCATGGGGGTACCAAATTGGTTAAAGGAAAATTATTCCCAACTCGCATTTAGGTAAAAATGCACTTTCGTAGATAATTGAATCCATTCCAAACATCTCACTAAAACAAAAACAAACAACATCTCTCTCTCTCTCTCTCTCTCTCTCTGTGTCTCTCTCTCTCTGTATATATATATATATATATATATATATATATATATATATATATATATATATATATATATATATATATACACTAGCTGTGCCCTGCCACGCGTTGCTGTGGCTCAATTTGGTGTAATGAAAGAGAAAATGCATGTTTCTCATATTTTTAGTACAACAATCTACTCCAAAAAATGAAAAAAACGGCGAAAATGGGGGAAAAATGGTACTCTTGCATAATTGGATCCAGATATTCGGGAGTTTCCGTCAATCATGGCTTGGGCTGGACCAACAATCAGCAGATTAAACCGAACGTTGCTAAAATGTTGAAGTGCTAAATCGAGTTTTTTTTTGTTTTTTGTTTTTTGTATTAAAAAATGTGAGTTTTTAATTAATATTTGGGTGAGGGGGTTACTATACACAGATTCGAAAAAGTTGTCCAAAAACAAATAAATAAAAGCAAACGTAAGGTAGGTTACGTTTCTATCTAACTGGATATTTTTAAGCTGACATATTCGGTGGGTTTCTGACAGTATTTTGTATAGTTTTTAGTTTTAACTCATTTTCCCAAACTTAACGTAATCAACAACGTCCTCCACCATTTGTATTTTTCAAATACACCGATAAACACTGTTTTTCGAGCCGACTAAACGTTACATTATGTAAAAAGAGTTTGTATTATTAAACACAGATACGAAAAAGTTATCGAAATATAATTATATAACAAATAAATGTTATCAAAGGCAAGATAAGTCTATTTTCTACCTAACCGGATAAGTTTTTAGTGTTTTTATTTAATGTAAAATGTTTAATCGATTCGAAAACATGCAGTGTTTATCGGCATATTTGAAAAATACAAATGGCGACAGACACTGTTGAACACATTAAGTTTGGGAAAATGAGTTAAAACTAAAAACTATACAAAATGCTGTTATGAACTCACTCAATATATGTTACTGTGACATAGGCTGACATATATTCGGTGTTTTTAACAGTATTTTATATAGTTTAATTTTTGGGTTTTTAGTTTATAGTTTAATATATATATATTTTTTAGTTTTAATTAATTTTCCCAAACTTAACGTGTTTAATACAGAGTCTGCCGCTATTTGTAATTTTCAAATATAGCTGTAAACGTTGTGTTTTTCGAACCAAATAAGCATTTTACATTAAATAAAAACACTAAATCTTATCCAGTTAGGTATAAAAGTAACTTATCTTGCCTTTGAAAACATTTACTTGTTATATATTTGCTTTTGTTGACAACTTTTTCAAATCTTTGTGCAAGTGCAAACCCGAAGTGGGTATTTTTCTGTCTAATTTTGTTTTTGGTTTGTGCTATTTTAAAATAGTTTTTCCAAGTTAAATTAAAATTTCACCATATCTTTTTTTTTTTTTGTATTTTTGTTACCTTAGGTCCACCTCCACAATTTTCTTTAAAATGACTACTTTTAAAAGTTATCAACTATGCTGAATAAGAAAATCTCATTTAAAATTTGCATAAGCAAGTAGTTTTCGATATATAAAGACCTGTACTATGCACTATAATTCGCTGGCGGCCATGAATAAACAACCCCAACCTGCCCATGCTAAGAACGACTTTCGAAATAAACACCCCTAACCTTCCCATGTTAAAAACGACTTTTGGAATAAATACCACCATTCTCCCCATGTTAAGAACGGCTTTCGGAATAAACACCCCAACCTACACATGTTAAAAATTGTAGCGGTGGACCTAATGTGATAATTGAAAACATAGAATAGTTACAAAACACCACCCCCTCCCCATGGTAGGAATGGCTGAAAAAAATAACGGTTGGCTTGGTAGAAACTTTTCAGTATTTATAAAGAAAAGCATTCATATTTTCTTACATAAAAACAACTTCTGTAAAAAAGAAAGAAAAAGTGTACTTTCAATTTTGTTAAAAAAAGTTTTCTTGAAAAAGACCCCCAAAAACTTTAACCTAACAATTTACAAATAAAAAAAAGGTAAAAAAAAAGCAAAAAGAAAACAATCGAGTCTTAATTGGACCCTATTGCCAAATAGGCTCCGGCTACAATGTTGAATGCGCCTTCCGCATTGTTTTTTTTTTTTTTTCAATTTAAATTCAACTTTCACAATATATTTTTTTGTATAATTTCACGATATCTTTTTTTTTTAGAATAAATTGTTATTTGAAAGCACAGAATGGTTACAAAACACTCTCTCCTCTCCATGGTAAGAATGGCTGAAAAAATAAAAAATAAAAAAGGTATTATTTCAGCACATTACCAAAATGCATATGTACCGTGAATTTTCTTCGAAAAGAAACTGTACTTTTACCTAAAAATTTATAAATTTAACAATAAAAAAGTTCACGTTTTCTTATATAGAAACAACTGTTAAAAATAACGTTTACTGCTAATTTTGTTAAAAAAATGATTTTTACAACAAAGATGGGCTTGTTAAGGTTTTTTGACTTTTATATTTCAACTCAAAATGCATCTTCTGGCGAGCAATTTTTTTTTAAATTAAATAATTGGGAAGATAAACAAATGAATTTGAATTTTAAAAATAGGGTATTTTTTTACTTATCGAATAGAGTCGTCAAATCGTGGTGTATGAATTGAAATTGTATAACTACCGGAAGTAAAAACCAGGACAGTCTCGCAGAATCGACTTACGAAAAATATTTTCATTTTATTCAATTTATAATTTGTAATTTAATTTATTTTAATAACATAAAAACATTCCTCGACTCTAATGATAGACTGTCTCAAAATTGCAATTAAATTGGTAATGTAGAAATGTCGTTTTATGAATAACTAACGAACCAAAAATTATATATATATATATATATATATATATATATATATATATATATATATATATATATACATATATATATATATACATATACATGAGGGGCGTGCAATAAGTAATGCCTCTGACCCACTTTCAGTTGTCTGATCTAACTGAAATTTTGCATGTGCAATGATTTATATCTCTACGGGTAATGTGGCAAATTACAGCTCTGAACTTATTGTGGTTTCTGTTTTGCAGGTGTTTTGAGGACAGGTAGCTGATTATCCAATTAAGATGAACCAAAGTGTGACGGATTGGACAATGATTGGTTAGCTGCGTGTTCCGACTCACCACAAACCGGTATACATAAGCCATTACAGAGCAAGAAAAATCAGTTTTGCAGAGGTTGAACTCGGGGGAACTGTCCATCACCCCCACACCCCGTCGTTTGATAAGCACTCCTCCTTTGTTTAATCGGTTATTGTAAAAACTGACTAAGGCCCCGTTCATAGGCAAATGTAACTATCAGAAAGAGAAACTTGAATCGATATTTTATTTTTTTATTTTTGATTCTCCTGTGAAAAACTGTACATAATTATTTTTTATTTCTTTTGTGAATAATTAATTTCATACGAAAACTACAACCAGCATCGTTCATTATTATTGTTATTGCTTACGAGTGAACTTAAAAGAAAGAAAAAATAACGAAGTGTAATGGTCTTTTTCGGCGGAGGAAAGGAAATAAAAGAGATCAACAACAATTACTGTCAGCGTCATATCAATCCTGTATTCGTGAAAGCGACTGGAGCTGCGCCGCAGAACCTTATCCGGGATTGAATAAGAATCCACAAATGTTTCACCCTCCCATGCTTTTATTGTCATCGAAATTGGGGAAATCGCCCAATTTTTAATCAAATAGATTGATTGCCTACTCTAGTTACGAACCCGCCCCCCACCGCAGTGTACCGGGAAGAAGCTTTATATGCTTCCTCTCAGCGACTTAGTTCACTATATATTGTAGTCTACATTACACTGTAGAAAAACTATTGTTGATTGTATAAAATTATTTATCAATAATGACTTCACATAAAGTCTAAAAAGCAAAAGTCAAGTATCCTGGTTCAATTGTGTTCTACAAATAAACATTCATTTCGAACGCATTCCTGTATTATAAAAGAATCTGCAGTTGATTTTATACGGTGATAAAAATTCTCAAATCCACTTGTGATGTTAGGTTGTATAAAAGTGTTAACTTTGGTAGACTTGGACTTCCTTCTTTAATCGGATTTTTTCGATTATCGATTTTCGATACTTATCAGACGCAAACCGATTAAAAAGAGTTTCCCAAATCTCAATACGCCTTATGTCAAATCTCGAGTCTGTAGACTGAAAATTTACAAAGTACTTTGGTAGGAAATGTACACACACATACACACACACATACACACACACACACACAGGCAATTTCACTTTTATATATATACTAGCAGTTCAGTCCGTCTTTGTTCGGGCCCTATGTACTGTTCATAACGTGCCCTACGTGTGAATACACTTTATGTAAGATTTCAAATGTTTAGACTAAAATTTGTCTAAGTAATTTCACAGAGGTTATTTTTTTTAACTTTGTCCCCAATTTTGATCACTTAACATTTATTTTTAGGCTCAAATCAAATTAAAACGTTAGATCCATGTCCAAGTAACCTACATTTAAAATTTCAAGTGTTTAGACCCAAAATTTTCGGAGGAGTTTGGTAGAGTTTTCAAAGATAAAATATTTGAACATTGACCCATTGACAGCCAAATTTCTGGCCGAAAACCGATTAAAAAGATTTTCCCAAATCTCGATACTCCTTATGTCAAATTTCGAGTCTCTAGACCGAATATTGACAAAATTATTTGGTAGAGAAATGGCCACACACACATACATTTCCACTTTTATATATATACTTGCAGTTAAGACCGGCTTTGCTCGGGCCCTATGTACTGTTCATAACTTGCCCTACGTGTGAATACACATTATGTAAGATTTCAAATGTTTACACCAAAAATTATCTAAGTAATTTCGTAGAGACCGCAGAGGTCAATTTTTTTTTTAACTTTGACCCCAATTTTGACCCCCTTAACATTTTGGTCTCAAATCAAAATAAAAAAAGTTTTACTCATTTTCAAGTTACCTACATTTTAAATTTCAAGTATTTAGACCCAAAATTGGTGGAGAAATTTGGTAAAATCTGCAAAGGTCAACACTTTCAACTGTGACCTTTTGGAAGCGAAATGTTTGCCGTATATCTGAATACCCGTTATGTATAATTTCAAATGTTTACACCCAAAATTGGCTGATTAGTTTGCTAGACATCGCAAAGGTAAATTTTACTTTGACCCTTTAGCAGCTAAAATTTTCGACCTAAACCGATTAAAAAGTTTGCCTTATCTCTGAATACCCTTTATGTAAAATTTCAAATGTTTAGACCAGAAATTGGCTGAGTAATTTGGTAGAGACCGAAGAGGTAACATTTTTTTAAACTTTGACCCCTATTATGACCCCTTAACATTTATTTGTAGGGGCTCAAATCAAATTAAAAAGTTTGATCCATGTCCAAGTAACCTACATTTAAATTTCAAGTGTTTGAACCCAACATTGGCGGAGGAGTTTGGTAGAGTTTTCAAAGGTCAAATCGTTGAGCCATGACCCCATTGATATATATATATATATATATATATATATATATATATATATATATATATATATATATATATATATATACAATAGTAGCATTAAAGATAAGACAAAGACTCGGGGGCTAGGTTGCAAACAATTCAATGCGACATCTAGCTAAGAGTGTAATTGGAGTGGATATAAAAATATCTGGTATATATTACTCTTTATTATAGAGACTATGATAAACCTTTTAAAGAACTTTTAGCAGATATCGTGCTTTTTTTTCATACGAGCCTCGGATTGTGTGTTTCAACAATCAATCAGTCGAATTAGGGGCTGCTGCCTACGATGTATATCCTTTCATACACTGCACTCTAATGGGTTTGTTTATTGATAATTTTCCTACTAAGCTATATCAACGGGTGTGTTCGTGGCTATTTTTGTAAAACTAGAGTGCTTTTCCCTTCACACATAAATTTCTGCCTTCTGTGCTATGAAATAATAAGAAAAAACAAACAAACAAAACAAACACTTGCCTGTGGGAGAGGGGCGTTATACGATGCATAGTTAGCATATCTCTTTGTAGAAGAGCCTTTTTTTACCGCGTAAACCTCGCATTACGTACACTAGGACTGGCGGCGCCATTATTTTATTTATCAGTTCTTTTGGAGTCGTTTTTATTGGCACGGAAACAACGGTTCGTTTTTGGCGTTCGTATCGTCTCGTGATTTTGAAAGCTTATTTCCCAAGAAAGGTAACTTGAAAGAACTTAGTGTACCTTATTGCCTTTAGAAATATTGCGTAATCTTTGCGAACCGAATGATGTTCTCCCCAGAAAAGTTCAATTCATAAGATGGTTTCCATTCGAATAAATCCCCAATTACCTCAGTCAGATATTTAATTATTTCAATTTGGAGTCAAACTTGGAGAAATTTAAAGAAATAAAACTGTATTGCAGTAGAATTCCGGGATACAGTGGCCTTAAGATACGTCTTTTTCAGGTTACGATGTGGAATACGATTTTCGACCCCTGGTTACGATATTTGCCCCGCCTTACGGTGTTATTTATAATGTCATTTGATTATATACATGTGTATTATAGACAACTGTACTGTATTTTGTAACTAAATTCTAATGACCTATCCCAGGGTTCTAGTGTATTTCTATTATTCGGACTACTTATTGTTAACTTACAACATTTCGGTTCAGTTCGACAAGATATACACCTAGAGAAGGTCGGAGGTTACATCGATCTAAACGTTGTGAGAGTCACACTCAAGATGAAAACAATTGTCCGAATAATCCAAATAATACAAACTATCAATCCTCATCTAACAAATTCAAGAAATAAAATCCTGATTTCCATAAATGCGAGAATGGGCTAGGTTTGAGGAGATATGGAGATAAATTTATCTTATGCTGGACAAGTGCTAATTATACCAATCGTATTTTCATAAATAAACTAGACTACCCGTGAATCGCTGAGTCTCAACGACTATTTATTCTGTTTTTATTATATTCGAAAATTCATAAACTGGTACATTTGTTTAAAAATTCTTTTTGTATACAAATAAAAAATTTGCTTAAATATTTTGCCTGCTATTATAGATACTGACATTTCGAATAGAATCGAAACCGAAACTGTACCAATGTGACACGCAGATGAAATGATTAAAAATTAAAAATTAAAAATAAATTAAGGCGAATGCATAAAATGCATAAGGATTTTTTTCAATTTTAATTTATTTTTTGATCCCTTAAAATATTTTATCCGGCTAAAAAAACATAAAAGAACGGCCCGTAAAAAATCCAATCATTTGAGGCCCCTAGCGTCGTTCTGTGACTTTTAGTTCCGGAAGAGATAGAGTTTGAAAATATGGAGACAGACAGACAGATAGCCTTTTATATATTAGACTGAGGGACCTTTGCCCGGTCGTACAATACGCTTAAATATATTTTAATTTGTTCAGATTTCGTATATATGTGTTTTACATATATATATATATATATATATATATATATATATATATATATATATATATATATATATATATATATATATACACAGTCGTGATTTTCAAAGTAAAACAACGTATTTGTTGCCATCAGCTAGAATCGAAACTGAAAGAAAAACTGTTGCATTCAAAGCTGATGACGTTACCACTATACCAACGTGACATGCATATAAACTGATTCAAAAATAAAATTAAAAAAATAACTAAGATGAATGTACAAAATGTATAACGATTTTTTCAATTTTGACCTATTTTTGACTCCTTAAAAACTATTGTAACCCATTTTTGACCCCTTAAAAGCTATTTTAACCTATTTTTGACCCCTTAAAAACTATTTTAACCAGCTAAAGACCCATAAAAAAAGGCCCGTAAAAATCCAATCATTAGAGGCTTCTAGCGCCGCTCTGCGACTTTAAGTTTCGGAGGAGATAGAGTTTGAAAATATGGAGACAGACAAACAGACAGCCTTTTATATATTAGATATACACTGAGTAACTGATCGTTATGAATTTTGGAAATGTTAGGCATAAGATGCCGTAACGTGTTCTATATCTAGTTTTAATTTTATGTAAATGGTAAAGAAGGAATAGAAGCTATTCGTGAAAGTTCAGATACTTCTGAATTTTGCGAAATTTTACAATAGTTATTGGACACAAATAAATGAATATTCCCCAAATTTCAAATTATTTGGAGTATTGGAAGGGTTTCAAGGGGGGGGGGATAATATGGGAATAGCCTCTCATTTGAATATTAAAATATTTCAGATTTGCATTGGTTGCCACCCAGAGTATTATTACACGCCAGGTATGGAATAGCTAGAAATGTCCTCTCAATTATTAAATCCTTTCTCTCCGATATTAATCGTTGATGGATAGAAATCAGAAACTCATCATATTAATGCTAGTGTCTCTCAAGGTTTTATCCTGGACCCAACTCTCTTCCTGATCGTCGTCAATGACCTCTCAAATCACATTCTTATAAATCATTCGTAGACATTTATGGAGACGACACCACAATCTATGGCAACACTTCAAAGGCCAGCAATGACCAAGATCTTTCTAATTCTCTTTCTTCTGATCTTGAGAATGTGGTGCAAAGGGGAAAAGGGTGGCTTAATGCATCGAAAGCCAAGCATTTCCTTTTCATCATAATCACTCTGACTCCCATCACGCCCCAATAGAAATGAATGGCTCTCGTCTTAGGGAAGCCCCATGTTTTGACAAGCTTCTGAGATTGATCTGAAGTAGAATACATACATCAAATCTGTTTCCAAGATCGCTGGAAAACTGGTTAGATCACTCTACTGCTCCAGTAGATATCTCACTGCCGATATAATCCTCTATCTGTATAAGAGCCAGGTATGTCCTAAAATCGAGTACTGTTGCTACATCTGGGAAAGAGCTGCACGGCAGGATCCTTGATAAAGTTTAAAACCGGTTTCGATTCCATGACAAAGCTTCTTTCCCAGAACTGCCCGCCTGTTGAACATTGTTCTGCTAGACATGCTTCTCGATCGAATACAACACGGTAGCCTTCAAGTCCAATGTAAACAACTTCTTGTTAAGCCGTCCACATAAATAATCAAATTTTACCCAATTTACACCATTAACGATTACTACACTATCATCTTACTTTTATTAACCCTTATCCTCGAGTGGCTTTCGGACCTTGATAAGTGGTGACTCTCAAGGAAAAAAACACACACACACATTAAAGCAAGATACGCTGAAGTTCAATTGTCTAGTCAGCGCAAAGATTATTCATTGTATTTGCTCGATGGTAGCTAATATTCGACTAGTAAGGCCACCAGGACCAAATTTTACAAACAGCATCTAGTGTCCCTAGATAATCACTCTTGTAAGTACTAACTAAGATGAACGTCGCTTAACTTCGGTGTGTATACCTTATTATAGTCGGTAAACTCTTAAAAGAAGCGAAAAGACGGACGAAACATGAAATAGAATTTATATAAACAAAAAACATTTTAGTTTATTAAAATGCTTTTTTGTGTTACATTATTTCTGTGATAAGAGTTCAAAGCTTAACGTGTATTTCCTATGGAGATTTTAAACTAAAGACACAAAATCATCGGACTCCTTGTTGGCGTTAACTGTAACAAGGTATCTCATTGGCTGTGTCTACTCCAATTAGATAAAGCGTACTTTAAATCATAGAACGAGTGAAGCATGCACAGTGAACAAGGCATAAAAAATGCCCCTCTCGATTTAGCCCCAAAAGTCCCCAGGGGACGTCAAATCTTAGTAAAAATGAACAAACGGTACAGTTTTAGGCCTTAACATATGTAAATTTGAGTTCTGCACCATGCAAAAAACGAAATGACTAAGTCCATCATTTGCCCCCTCCATTTAGCGCCAAAAGCCCCCAAGGCCGTAACATATTTAAATTTGAGTTCAGCACCATGCAAAACTGCTAAATAGACATACGAAGAAAATTTTGGACAAATATGGCAAAATAATCCCCAAAATGGAGTGTTTTTATTAGCCCTAAAAGAGCCCCTGATGCACATCCAAGAGTTATCGTGAAGTATAGATAAACAAAATTAAATAGGAATCAGTTAATTACAACTTTTCAGAAAGTTTTATAAAACCCAAGGCATCAATTTTTTGTAAATAAGCACAAAAGTGTCAATTTTAGCCATTTTAACGCGAAAGCCACTCTTAGGGGGACAACCAGGTGTTTCCCGGAAAATCCGTTCTGTTACTTTTGTTTTTTTTTTTACTCATATCATGTTTAATGTTTGACCAAAATTTCAAAAATTTCCAAGACATAGTTATTGAGAAAAGTACGGACAGACGAACGGACGAACAGACAAACGGACGAACGGAAGGTTTAATTTACAGGTCCACCCTCCTTTTGTCGGGGGACCAAAAAAGGTTACAGTATGAGAATTTACTAGGTTTTAGAGACATCTACTTTGGAGTAGCTGAAAACCTTTCTCCGATCCAACCTTTTTGCAACATCAAGCAGGTATTCACTATGTCTGTGTGTTTGTCTGTCTCCTGGGTTTCAAAGTACATCTCCTTTGACACACTTTGTCGCAGAGCGGCGCAAGGCGAGTCAAATAACAAGTTTTCACTAAAAGTTAATGATATTTGTATGGATAGTCTTTCTCATACTTTCATTTGCCTCTCCGTCTAAAAGGGTTGGTTGGTTGGTTGGTTGTTTTTGTTGTACGGCATATCGACCCTTTTCGGTTTATTTAATGCCGAATCCAAAGATTTTGAAGAAAATTTTTTAATAGAATATATTTGTTGTTTTCAAGTCGGTTTCTATTTAACCCATACTTGGGACCCTAACAGGTAATACCACTCAGAGTGGACCTGGGAGCAATGGTAATTAAAGGGTGGCTCCACACTCCACAAAGCCCGCAAGCTGGGGCCTCACCACTGGATATAGTCTAAGATCATATCCAGGACCGTCTATAAGGGAGACGTATACGGTTTAAAGGGTATTAAAAAACATGACTATGAACTATGAACACATCTAACACTTACGACGTTTTTTTTTACATGGAAATCACCACTTATCAAGGCCCGGAAGCCACTCGGGGATAAGGGTTATTGCGTGTACAGTAATCAATAGGATAGTATCGTAGTAATCGTTAGTATTGAAGATTTGATAAAGTGTCTTACTTAAGTGGGCGTCATCAGGAATTTGTTTATGTTGGACTTGAAGACATCCAAGTTGTAGTCAGGTGGGAAAAAGGCAAACGGAAGAGAGTTCCACAGTCGTGCACTTCTAAGAAAGAAGCTTTGCTCATGGAATCTACGCTTTGATTTAGGCACAGATAAAAAGTGGGGAAATTAATGACAGTGGTTTCCGCTAGACGGGTGTTTATCGTGAAAGATTGGCGAGGGATTGGATCTCAGACGAGCACTTGCCATGGAAATAACGATAAAACAAAGACAGGCTCGCAACGTTTCTTCTGTGAGAGAGAGGTTGCAGAGAAGAGAAAAGGGCACCCCCACTAAGCCACGAAGTCTATTTTGTACTCTGTCAAGGAAGGATAGGCTGCTTTTAGCAGCTCCTGTCCAGATGTGGCAGTAGTACTCCATCCTTGGACGTACTTGGCTTTTATACAGATAGAGAATTACATCAGTAGTGAGATATCTTCTGGAGCAGTAGAAGGATCCCACCATCTTCCTAGCGATCTTGGCAACAGACTTGATGTACGTGTTCCATTTCAGATCAGGAGTAAAGGTTAAACCCAGAAGCTTATCAAAACATGGTGCCTCCCCAAGACGAGAGCTATCCATTTCTATAGATGCCAGATGGGGATCAGAGCGTTGATGATGTAAAGATAGGAGCTTGGTTTTAGATGCATTAAAAGTAACCAGCCACCTCTTCCCCCATTGTACCACGCGCTCAAGATCAGAGGAGAGAGAATCAGAGAGAACTTTGTCATTTACGGCCTTTGATGTGTTGCCATAGATGGTCGTGTCATCAGCATAGATTTCAACGAATGATTTAAGTATGTTTTGGGAGATCATTGATGTAAATCAGGAAGAGAGTTGGGCCCAGGATGGACCCTTGAGGGACTCTAGCATTAATACTGTGGGCTTCTTATTTCTGCCCATCAACTACTACTTTTATGAGCCTACTAGAGAGAAATGATTTAATAATTGAAAAGACATTTCCAGTTATACCGTAGCTGGAAATCTTGTGAAGTAGGTCTTTATGCCATATCTTATCAAAGGCCTTTGATATATGCAGAGCAATTGCCCTAGAAAGGAAGCCTTTGTCGAGAGATTCATTAATCCTATGAGATATAAACGTTAGGACATTTGCTGTAGATCTAGCAGAACGGAAACCATATTGCATGTAACTAAGAAGGTAATTTCTGCTGAGGTGGTTGACTACTTCTCTATTTAATATGGATTCCAGTAGCTTACTCATGACACACAGGAGACTTATTGGTCTGTACTGAGAGGGAGATGACACCATCTGAATTCTTAAATACAGGGCATACTGATGAGGTTTTCCAGGGTGTTGGAAAGCACTGTTCGCTTAAACAGCTTTGTAAGTATGGGGGCAAGTTCTGGTTGAAGCTTTTTCAATACTATAATTGGAATGTCGTTAAGGCCAGTTGCTTTACTGGAATCAAGGTTCTTGATTAGTTTGGCGACCTCACGCACAGATTTGTATGTTGCATAACGTGTTGTCTGTTATAGGAGGAAATACGGGGAGTTGATGGCCTTCGTCGCATTGAGTAGAATTTGCTGCAAAGTTCTTGGCAAGTCTAGTATTTCTTAAATAGTAACTTATTAAGTCAATTTGATCATTGTTTAAATTCAGTAATTCAACGAGATTTAATGTTACAATTCCGATATCTTGTATTTCTAAATACTTACCTATTAGCAGTTAAGCGAGAACTAATGTTACAAAGTGATATCGCCGTAAAGTAAAGTGATATGCCAGGAAAGGCACCCAATGGTTTCTAAACAGTGATTTGACATTCTTATGAATTGGATACCTCATTTGCAACTATATGAAGCGCTTACCGCAGCTGGTGAAAAAAGAAAAAGCGATTCAGTCCGATTAGTGTCTGTTATTTTGATTAAGAAGAAGCAAGCAAAAAGAAAACGCGTAGCCTTGACTTCTCCTTACAGACAAACAACTATTCAGAATATTCTGTTTAGGTGCGCGCCATTCGCTACTGGGGTGAGACAAGAGAAAAGGAAAACACCAACAGTGGGTACGTTGTACAAGAACCACGCTGCTGCCTCTATGGTTGGATATTTGTAAATCAGATATTGATACAACGTTGATATGTTATTTATATGAAAAAAAAAAAAAAAAGGGAGGCGGTGAGATTGCACTAGCTTTCCCCCGCCCCTCTCATTCTTCCCCCCTCTCTCATTTTATCTGCTCCTATCTCTTTTTGTTGTTTTATTCTTTCCTTTTCCTCTTTATCTGCACCCCTCTCTATTTCTCTGCTCTTTCTTCGCTAATCGTCCCCCTCTCCTGTTGTGCTCTCTTTCTTTCTTTCGTTTTTTTTTTCACTCTTTCTATCTCTCCAATCCTCTGCTTTTATTTCTCTACTATTAACCTTTTCTCTCTGTGTGCTTGTGTTGTCTTCTCTCCCCCCTCTCTCTAATTTTTTCTTCTAGTCATAGCTATACATATCTCTCTACATGCCGCCACGTTTTTATATTTTCTCTCTATCACTATACTTCTTCCTCTCTATCTTTCTCTTTCCCCCTCTCCTTGTTTTAATTCTCGCCTTTTCTCTTTGTATTTGTCCTTCTTGGAATCCATCATTTTTCTCTCCCCTATCTCCCTTTATTTGTTTTTATCTTCCCCCTCCCCCTTTCTCTCTCTCTCTCTCTTTATTTTCTCCTCTTTTTTTTTCTCTTTCTCTTTCTGTATTTTGGTTATCTCTCGCGCACTTCTTGTTTTTCTCCATTTTCCCATTTGTCTCTTGTCCACTGTAAAACTCATGCTCTTTGCCGATCCAAGTTATGACAACAGAACTATTGGCAACACCTTCAAAATGTAAATCTGGACGGTTCAACGTTTGAGGACACAGCTCAACAAAATTTCCGGCTACAGTTATGATCTTTGGTGTGGTTTCAAGTGAGAGCCACATCATGCCACCTCACATCTTTGAAGTCGGCTTAAAATTCAACACCAATGTGTACCTAGATGTGCTAAAGAGTGTTGTGATCCCCTGGTGCAATCAGGTGGCCGTTGACAGACCTTGGGTGGGCCAGCAAAACTCGTCGCCAACCCACGTCCAAAGATACCCAGGCTTGGCTTCAGAAGGAGTGCTACAACTTTTATACTCTTCTCATACGTGCAAAAATTGACGGGTTGATTCTTCTCGGGTCCAAATCGTCAATCGTTTTTAGTTGTTATTATATAACGATTTGTGACCACCTGAAACGGCCCATTGTTACTGTAGTCACACAGCAAGGGTGTTTTATTCGGCCATTGCCGTTTCGCTGAATTGACCTGAATATAGTGCTTTTTTTTTGATAATTGATCAAGTTTGTTATTTCTTCTCATTCAAATGCCCAGCGTAATATTTATTCAAATAATATTTTGGTACATTTAATAATTATTTTAAGTTATTTTCTTTGCATTCGTCGCCAGGTACACGCTTTTGTCAAAATGACCTCTCGGCACACACCGCCTAGACATTTTACACTTGTCCTAGTTTATGTTTACGTTACTTCAGTAGGATTATGAACACGTACTAATCAGATAAAAAAGACAATTAGAATACGAAATTTGTGTTTGCATTCTTCTACAAAAAAGCATTGGATTTTTATAAGTTCCCCGGATAAATTCGAATGAAAAGAAATATCATTGTCGAACTATTAGTTAAAAGAAAAATTGAACGAGAAAAAGAGATTTATGAAAAGGTGAATATTAAAAATTTGAATTGTTGGTTTAACAGTGTTTGAGACGTGGATAATAGAGAAGAGCTTGACAAATGAACATCAAATGGACGAATTAAATGTTGCCCAGCATTGATAGGGGCTGTTTAAAACCTAAAATGAGAGGAGAGGCTAGCGGGAAAACAAAAGAAATTGACAAATTTTATCGTCTGAGATGCGTATTGTGAAGATTGTGATTAGCCGAGCAACTCGGTCCCACAATGTCTGCAAAGCTCCAGCCCCTGTCACATCGGCGCTATTTTTAATCCCTGGGCTGGTTTTACAAGTACTTCAATACAATGTGTTTCGATGCATTGTGCTTGTGTCCTTCATCGAACAAACCCCCCAAACCACCCGACTACCAGCAAAATCCTACACCTTCATATAGCGGTTTCTAGATAACGGAAAAACTTATCCCTTGGCTTCTTTCTATGGGTCGATTGCTTTTAGGACTCTGTCCCCTCCTCTCCGTTACTTGCTTCCCTCGACCTTAGCAGCTTGTATGAATTTTAGTGTGAACAAAGATCTTGCCACCTAACTCTCCAGTCAGGTTGCGTTCACTCACCTTTAAATCTGACCCCATATCATAGTAGTTCTTTACGTGCCAGTGGAAATATTTGCTTGGCTGATAAAAAGTAAAGTACGAAAGAAGGAATAATATTGAGAGTTGGCAAAAAACAAAAGATTAATGAATAAAATAAATAAATGAATGAGTTAATAAATAAAATAGCTAAATAAAATTAATAAATTAATAAAAAAAAAATCAAAGAAAAAATAAAGAAAACAAATGCAAATAAAACAAAAATAGAAACAAAAATTAATTGATTGATAAATTAATTAATTAATTAAAATAAATTAATATAATAAATAAATAAATAAATTATTAGCTTCAAAAAATAAATAAAAAAATTATTAAATGATATAAATAATTAAATAAATAAATTCGAACATTTATTTCTTTTTTATTTTGCTCTTTTATGTTGTTTCTTTTTCCTTTCTTTGTCATTTCTTCGTCCTTTCTTTCGCCCTTCTATATCATTTCTTTTTTATTTTGCCCTTCTATGTCATTTCTTTTTCCCCTACTATGTCATTTCTTTTTTATTTTGCCCTTCTATATAATTTATTTTTTATATTTTCCTCTTCTATGTCATTTCTTCGTTTTTTGCCCTTCTATGTAATTTCCTTTTTATTTTGCCCTTCTATGTCATTTCTTTTTTATTTGCCCTTCTATGTCATTTCTTTTTTATTTTTCTCTTCTATGACATTTCTTTTTTTGCCCTTCTAACATTTCTTTTTTTTATTTTACCCTTCTATGACATTTCTTTTTTATTTTACCTTTCTATGTCAAGTCTTTTTTATGTTGCCCTTCTTTGTCATTTCTTCATATTTTGTCCTTCTATGTCATTTCTTTTATTTATTTTGCCCTTCTATTTCATTTCTTGTTTATTTTGCCCTTCTATATCATTTCTTTTTTTTTGACATTCTATGTCAGTTCTATTTTATTGCGCCCTTCTATGTCATTTCCTTTTTTATTTTGCCCTTCTATGTCATTTCTCCGTTTTTTTTTCCTTCTATGTCATTTCTTTTATTTTCATTTTACCCATGTATGTCATTTCTTCGTTATTTTTTTGTCATTTTTTTTCTTCTTTCTTTTGCCTTTCTCTGACATTTCCTTGTTTTATCCTCTGGTATTTTATGTAATCTCCTGTTTTTTCTTGCCATTCTATGTCATTTGTTCATTTTTTGCCCTTCTATGTAATTTCGTTTTTTATTTCACCCTTCTATGTCATTTCTTTTTTTATTTTGCCCTTCTATGTCATTTCTTTTTATTTTTCCATTCTATATCATTTCTTTTTTATTTTGCCGTTCTATGTCATTTTTTTAAAATTTTACCCGTCTATTTCATGTTTTTTTTTTAATTTTGCCCTTCTATGTCATGTGTTTTTTGCTCTTGTATGTCATTTCCTTTTTTATTTTGCATTCCTATGTCATGTTTTTTTTATTTTGCCCTTTCATGTCATTTCTTTTTTTTATTTTGCCCTCCTATCATGTTTTTTTTTATTTTGCACTTCTATGTCATTTTTTTTTAAATTTGCCCTACTATCATTTCTTTTTTTATTTTGCCCTTCTTAGTTATTTCTTTTTTATTTTTCCCTGCTATGTCATTTTTTATTTTGCCTTTCTTTTTTCATTTTGCCCTTCTATGTTATTTCTTCGTATTTTGCCTCTCTATGTCATTTCTTTTTTTATTTTGCCCTACTATGTCATTTTTTTTATTTTGCCATTCTATGTCATTTCTATTTTGCCATTCTATGTAATTCTTTTTTATTTTGCCCTTCTATGTCATTTCTTTTTCATTTTGCCCTTCTATGTTATTTCTTCGTATTTTGCCTCTCTATGTCATTTCTTTTTTTTATTTTGCCCTACTATGTCATTTTTTTATTTTGCCATTCTATGTCATTTCTATTTTGCCATTCTATGTAATTCTTTTTTATTTTGCCCTTCTATGTCATTTCTTTTTCATTTTGCCCTTCTATGTTATTTCTTCGTATTTTGCCTCTCTATGTCATTTCTTTTTTTTATTTTGCCCTACTATGTCATTTTTTTTATTTTGCCATTCTATGTCATTTCTATTTTGCCATTCTATGTAATTCTTTTTTATTTTGCCATTCTATGTAATTCTTTTTTATTTTGCCATTCTATGTAATTCTTTTTTATTCTGCCATTCTATGTAATTCTTTTCTATTTTGCCATTCTATGTAATTCTTTTTTATTTTGCCCTTCTATGTCATTTCTTTTTTATTCTGACCTTTAATGTCATGTTTTTTATTTTGCCCTTTTATGTCAAGTTTTTTTTATTTTGCCCTTCTATGACATTTCTTTTTTTACCTTCTATATAATGTTTTTTTTATTTTGCCCTTCAATGTCAAGGTTTTTTCTCTTCTATGTCATTTCTTTTTTTATTTTGCCCCTCTATTTTATTTCTTGTTTATTTTGCCCTTCTATGTTATTTAATTTTTATTTTTCGTTCCTATGTCATTACTTGTATTCCCTTCTATGTCATGTTTTTATATTTTTCCCTTCTATGTGATTTCTTTTTTTTATTTTGCCATTCTATTTCATTTCTTGTTTATTTTGCCCTTCTATGTAATTTCTTTTTTATTTTGCTATTCTTTATCATTTCTTTTTTATTTTGCCCTCGTATGCCATTTCTTTTTTATTTTGCCCATTCTATGTCATTTCTTGTTTTACCTTCTATGTCATGTGTTTTATTTTGCTCTTCTATGTAATCTTTTTTATTTTGCTCCTGTATTTCATTTCTTTTTTATTTTGCCCTTCTTTGTCATTTTCTTTTTTTATTTTGCCCTTCTATGTCATTTCTTTTTTCCCTTCTATGACATGTCTTTTATTTTTCCCTACTATGTAATTTCCATTGTATTTTGCCGTTCTATGTCATTTCTTTATTTATTTTGCCCTTCTATTTCATTTCTTGTTTATTTTGGCCTTCTATGTCATTTCTTTTTTATTTTGCCCTTCTATATCATTTCTTTTTTTTATTTTATCCCTTCTATGTCATTTCCTTTTTATTTTGACCTTCTATATCATTTCCTTTTTTTCTTTTGACCTTCTATTTCATTTTTTCGTTTTTTTTCCTTCTCTGTCATTTTTTTTTATTTTTCCATTTTACTCATATATGTCATTTCTTGGTTATTTTTTTGTCATTTTTTTCTTTCTTCTTTTACCTTTCCGTGACATTTCCTTGTTTTATCTTCTGGTATTTTATGCAATGTCTTTTTGTTTCTTGCCATTCTATGGTATTGCTTCGTTTTATTGCCCTTCTATGTAATTTCTTTTTTATTTCACCCGTCTATGTCATTTCTTTTTTTTATTTTACCGTTGTATGTCATTTCTTTTTTATTTTGCCCTTCTATGTAATTTTTGTTTTATTTTGCCCTTCTATATCATTTGTTTTTTGATTTTGCCTGCCTATGTCATTTCTTTTTTATTTTTCCCTTCTATGTCATTTCTTTTTTATTTTGCCGTTCTATGTCATTTCTTTTTTATTTTACCCGTCTAATTAATGTTGTTTTTATTTTGCCCTTCTATATCATTTGTTTTTTTATTTTGCCTGTCTATGTCATTTCTTTTTTAATTTTCCCTTCCATGTCATTTCTTTTTTATTTTGCATTTCTATTTCATGTTTTTTTTTTTGCCCTTCTATATCATTGTTTTTGTATTTTGCCTTTCAATCGTGTTTTTTTTATTTTGCCCTTCTATGTCATTTTTTTTATTGCCCTCCTATGTCATTTCTTTTTTATTTGGTCCTTCTATTTCATTTATTGTTAATTTTGCCTTTCTATGTCATTTCTTTTTTATTTTTCCCTGCTATGTCATGTTTTTTTTTATTTTTCCTTCTATGCCATTCTTTTTTATTTTGCCGTTCTATGTCATTTCCTTTTTTATTTTGCCCGTCTATGTCATTTGTTTTTTGATTTTGCCTGTCTATGTCATGTTTTTTTTTGCCCTTCTATGCCATTTCTTTTTTTATTTTGCATTTCTATTTCATTTCTTTTTTATTTTGCCTTTCTATGTCATTTCTTTTTTATTTTGCCCCTCTATGTCATTTTTACTTTTATTTTGCCCTTCTATGTCATCTTTTGCTTCCATTTCTTTTTTATTTTGCCCTTCAATGTCATTTATTTTTTTATTTTGCCCGTCTATGTCATGTTTTTTTTTATTTTGTCCTTCTATGTCATTTTTTCTTATTTTGCCTTTCTATGTCATTTCTTTTTATTTTACGCTTCTATGTCATTTCTTTTTTATTTTTCCCTTCTATGTAATTTCTTTTTTATTTTGTCCTTCTATGTCATGTTTTTTTATTTTACCCTCCTATGTCATGCTTTTTTGATTTTGCCCTCCTATGTTATTTTTTTATTTTGCCTTCTATGTAATTTCTTTTCTATTTTGCCTTTCTAGCTCATTTTTTTTTAAATTTAGCCCTTCTATATCATTTTGCCTTTCTAGCTCATTTTTTTTTTTAAATTTAGCCCTTCTATATCATTTCTTTTTTATTTTGTCCTTATATGTCATGTTTTTTTTTTATTTTGCCCTTCTATGTCATTTCTTTCTTTTTTCCTTGTATGTCATTTCTTTTCTTTTTACATTTTACCCAAATATTGTTTTTTTTGTCGTTTCTTTCTTTTTCTTTTGCCTTTCTATGACATTTCCTTGTTTTTTTTCGTCTAATATTTTATTTAATCTCTTGTTTTTTCTTGTAATTCTATGTAATTTCTTCGTTTGTTGTCCTTCTATGTCATCTTTTTATTTTACCCTTGGATATCATTTCTTTTTTATTTTGCACTTCTATGTCATTTTTTTATTTTGTTCTCCTAGATCATTTCTTTTTTTTATTTTGGCCTTCTATATCATTTCTATTTTTTCTTTTGCCCTTCTATGCAATGTTTTTTTTATTTGACCCTTCTATGTCATTTCTTTTTATTTTTGTCCGTCTATGTCATTTCTCCGTTTTTTTGTCCTACTATGTCATTTCTTTTTTATTTTGCCCTTCTATGAAATTTCTCTTTTTATTTTCCCCTTCCATGACATTTCTTAGTTCTTTCTTCTATGCCATTCGTTTTTTTTTGCTTCATTTTATCTCCCTATGTCATTTCTTGGTTGTTTTTTGTAATTTCTTTCTTTTTTCATTTGCATTTCTATGTAATTCCATTATTATTTCTTCCGCTATTTTATTTAATCTCTTGTTTTTTTTGCCATTCTATATCATGTCTTTTTTATTTTGTCCTTCTATGTCATTTTTTTTATTTTGCCCTTCTATGTCATTTCTTTTTTATTTTGCCCTTCCACGTAATTTATTCGTTTTTTTCTTCTATGTCATTACTTGTTTTCATTTTATCCATTATTATTTCTTCCGCTATTTTATTTAATCTCTTGTTTTTTTTTTGCCATTCTATATCATGTTTTTTTATTTTGTCCTTCTATGTCATTTATTTTTTATTTTTTCCCTTCTATGTCATTTCTTTTTTATTTTGCCCTTCCACGTAATTTATTCGTTTTTTCTTCTATGTCATTACTTGTTTTCATTTTATCCATTATTATTTCTTCCGCTATTTTATTTAATCTCTTGTTTTTTTTTGCCATTCTATATCATGTTTTTTTATTTTGTCCTTCTATGTCATTTATTTTTTATTTTTTCCCTTCTATGTCATTTCTTTTTTATTTTGCCCTTCCACGTAATTTATTCGTTTTTTCTTCTATGTCATTACTTGTTTTCATTTTATCCATTATTATTTCTTCCGCTATTTTATTTAATCTCTTGTTTTTTTTTTGCCATTCTATATCATGTTTTTTTATTTTGTCCTTCTATGTCATTTATTTTTTATTTTTTCCCTTCTATGTCATTTCTTTTTTATTTTGCCCTTCCACGTAATTTATTCGTTTTTTTCTTCTATGTCATTACTTGTTTTCATTTTATCCATTATTATTTCTTCCGCTATTTTATTTAATCTCTTGTTTTTTTTTGCCATTCTATATCATGTTTTTTTATTTTGTCCTTCTATGTCATTTATTTTTTATTTTTTCCCTTCTATGTCATTTCTTTTTTATTTTGCCCTTCCACGTAATTTATTCGTTTTTTCTTCTATGTCATTACTTGTTTTCATTTTATCCATTATTATTTCTTCCGCTATTTTATTTAATCTCTTGTTTTTTTTGCCATTCTATATCATGTTTTTTTATTTTGTCCTTCTATGTCATTTATTTTTTATTTTTTCCCTTCTATGTCATTTCTTTTTTATTTTGCCCTTCCACGTAATTTATTCGTTTTTTCTTCTATGTCATTACTTGTTTTCATTTTATCCATTATTATTTCTTCCGCTATTTTATTTAATCTCTTGTTTTTTTTGCCATTCTATATCATGTTTTTTTATTTTGCCCTCTATGTCATTTATTTTTTATTTTTTCCCTTCTATGTCATTTCTTTTTTATTTTGCCCTTCCACGTAATTTATTCGTTTTTTCTTCTATGTCATTACTTGTTTTCATTTTATCCATTATTATTTCTTCCGCTATTTTATTTAATCTCTTGTTTTTTTTGCCATTCTATATCATGTTTTTTTTATTTTGCCTTTCTATGTCATTTTTTTATTTTACCCTTCTATGTCATTTCTTTTTTATTTTGCCCTTCCACGTAATTTATTCGTTTTTTTCTTCTATGTCATTACTTGTTTTCATTTTATCCATTATTATTTCTTCCGCTATTTTATTTAATCTCTTGTTTTTTTTGCCATTCTATATCATGTTTTTTTATTTTGCCTTTCTATGTCATTTTTTTTATTTTACCCTTCTATGTCATTTCTTTTTTATTTTGCCCTTCCACGTAATTTATTCGTTTTTTTCTTCTATGTCATTACTTGTTTTCATTTTATCCATTATTATTTCTTCCGCTATTTTATTTAATCTCTTGTTTTTTTTTTTGCCATTCTATATCATGTTTTTTTATTTTGTCCTTCTATGTCATTTATTTTTTATTTTTTCCCTTCTATGTCATTTCTTTTTTATTTTGCCCTTCCACGTAATTTATTCGTTTTTTTCTTCTATGTCATTACTTGTTTTCATTTTATCCATTATTATTTCTTCCGCTATTTTATTTAATCTCTTGTTTTTTTTGCCATTCTATATCATGTTTTTTTATTTTGCCTTTCTATGTCATTTTTTTTATTTTACCCTTCTATGTCATTTCTTTTTTATTTTGCCCTTCCACGTAATTTATTCGTTTTTTTCTTCTATGTCATTACTTGTTTTCATTTTATCCATTATTATTTCTTCCGCTATTTTATTTAATCTCTTGTTTTTTTTTGCCATTCTATATCATGTTTTTTTATTTTGTCCTTCTATGTCATTTATTTTTTATTTTTTCCCTTCTATGTCATTTCTTTTTTATTTTGCCCTTCCACGTAATTTATTCGTTTTTTCTTCTATGTCATTACTTGTTTTCATTTTATCCATTATTATTTCTTCCGCTATTTTATTTAATCTCTTGTTTTTTTTGCCATTCTATATCATGTTTTTTTATTTTGTCCTTCTATGTCATTTATTTTTTATTTTTTCCCTTCTATGTCATTTCTTTTTTATTTTGCCCTTCCACGTAATTTATTCGTTTTTTTCTTCTATGTCATTACTTGTTTTCATTTTATCCATTATTATTTCTTCCGCTATTTTATTTAATCTCTTGTTTTTTTTTGCCATTCTATATCATGTTTTTTTATTTTGTCCTTCTATGTCATTTATTTTTTATTTTTTCCCTTCTATGTCATTTCTTTTTTATTTTGCCCTTCCACGTAATTTATTCGTTTTTTCTTCTATGTCATTACTTGTTTTAATTTTATCCATTATTATTTCTTCCGCTATTTTATTTAATCTCTTGTTTTTTTTTTTGCCATTCTATATCATGTTTTTTTATTTTGTCCTTCTATGTCATTTATTTTTTTATTTTTTCCCTTCTATGTCATTTCTTTTTTATTTTGCCCTTCCACGTAATTTATTCGTTTTTTTCTTCTATGTCATTACTTGTTTTCATTTTATCCATTATTATTTCTTCCGCTATTTTATTTAATCTCTTGTTTTTTTTTGCCATTCTATATCATGTTTTTTTTATTTTGTCCTTCTATGTCATTTATTTTTTATTTTTCCCCTTCTATGTCATTTCTTTTTTATTTTGCCCTTCCACGTAATTTATTCGTTTTTTTCTTCTATGTCATTACTTGTTTTCATTTTATCCATTATTATTTCTTCCGCTATTTTATTTAATCTCTTGTTTTTTTTGCCATTCTATATCATGTTTTTTTATTTTGCCTTTCTATGTCATTTTTTTTATTTTACCCTTCTATGTCATTTCTTTTTTATTTTGCCCTTCCACGTAATTTATTCGTTTTTTTCTTCTATGTCATTACTTGTTTTCATTTTATCCATTATTATTTCTTCCGCTATTTTATTTAATCTCTTGTTTTTTTTTTGCCATTCTATATCATGTTTTTTTATTTTGTCCTTCTATGTCATTTATTTTTTATTTATTCCCTTCTATGTCATTTCTTTTTTATTTTGCCCTTCCACGTAATTTATTCGTTTTTTTCTTCTATGTCATTACTTGTTTTCATTTTATCCATTATTATTTCTTCCGCTATTTTATTTAATCTCTTGTTTTTTTTGCCATTCTATATCATGTTTTTTTATTTTGCCTTTCTATGTCATTTTTTTTATTTTACCCTTCTATGTCATTTCTTTTTTATTTTGCCCTTCCACGTAATTTATTCGTTTTTTTCTTCTATGTCATTACTTGTTTTCATTTTATCCATTATTATTTCTTCCGCTATTTTATTTAATCTCTTGTTTTTTTTTTGCCATTCTATATCATGTTTTTTTATTTTGTCCTTCTATGTCATTTATTTTTTATTTTTTCCCTTCTATGTCATTTCTTTTTTATTTTGCCCTTCCACGTAATTTATTCGTTTTTTTCTTCTATGTCATTACTTGTTTTCATTTTATCCATTATTATTTCTTCCGCTATTTTATTTAATCTCTTGTTTTTTTTTGCCATTCTATATCATGTTTTTTTATTTTGTCCTTCTATGTCATTTATTTTTTATTTTTTCCCTTCTATGTCATTTCTTTTTTATTTTGCCCTTCCACGTAATTTATTCGTTTTTTTCTTCTATGTCATTACTTGTTTTCATTTTATCCATTATTATTTCTTCCGCTATTTTATTTAATCTCTTGTTTTTTTTTGCCATTCTATATCATGTTTTTTTATTTTGTCCTTCTATGTCATTTATTTTTTATTTTTTCCCTTCTATGTCATTTCTTTTTTATTTTGCCCTTCCACGTAATTTATTCGTTTTTTTCTTCTATGTCATTACTTGTTTTCATTTTATCCATTATTATTTCTTCCGCTATTTTATTTAATCTCTTGTTTTTTTTGCCATTCTATATCATGTTTTTTTATTTTGCCTTTCTATATCATTTGTTTTATTTTACCCTTCTATGTCATTTCTTTTTTTATTTTGTCCTTTTATGTCATTTCTTTTTTATTTTGTCCTTTTATGTCATGTTTTTTTTTATTTTGCCCTTCTATGTCATTTTTTTTTATTTTGCCTTTCTATGCCATTTCTTTTTTTTCCTTGTATTTCATTTCTTTTTTTTTCATTTTACCCATATATTGGTTGTTTTTTTTTTGTCATTTCTTTTTTTTTTCTTTTGCCTTTCTATGACATTTCCTTGTTTTTTGTTTTGGTATTTTATTTAATCTCTTGTGTTTTCTTGCCATTCTATGTCATTTCGTCGTTTGTTGCCCTTCTATGTCATTTTGTTTTTATTTTACCCTTGTATGTCATTTCTTTTTAATTTTGCACTTCTATGTCATTTCTTTTTTATTTTGTCCTCCTAGATCATTTCTTTTTATTTTGCCATTCTATATCATTTCTATTTTTTGCCCTTCTATGTCATGCTTTTTTTTATTTTGCCCTCCTACGAAATTTCTCTTTTTATTTTCCCCTTTCATGTCATTTCTTAGTTTTTTCTTCTATGCCATTCGTTTTTTTTGTTTCATTTTATCCATCTATCTCATTTCTTGGTTGTTTTTTGTAATTTTTTTTTTTTTTTTTTTTTTTTTTTTACACAGTGATCACCACTTATCAAGGCCCGGAAGCCACTCAGGGATAAGGGTTATTGCAAGTACATCACGTTAGTGAGGAGATTTTATGAAGTGTTTAATTAGGGGGGCGGTTCATTAGGAATTTGTTAACATTAGACTTGAAGACATCCAAGTTGTAGTCCGGAGGGAAGCAGGCAGACGGAACAGAGTTCCACAGGCGTGCAGTTCTAAGAAAGAAGCTTTGCTCATGAAATCCGCGTTTTGATTTAGGCACAGATATAGAGTGGGGGAAATTTTTCACAGTGGATTCAGCTAGACGGGTGTTTTTCGTGAAAGTTTGGCGAGGGGGGACCAGGGATTGGAGTTCAGACGAGCACCTGCCATGAAAATAACGATAAAACAAGGATAGGCTCGCAACGTCTCTTCTGTGGGAGAGGGGTTGCAGGGTAGAGAAAAGGGCATCCCCCACTAAACCACGAAGTCTATTTTGTACTCTGTCAAGGCATGATAGGCTGTTTTTGGCAGCTCCTGCCCAGATATGGCAACAGTATTCCATCCTTGGCCGTACTTGGCTTTTATATAGATAGAGAATTGCATCAGTAGTGAGATATCTTCTGGAGCGGTAGAAGGATCCCACCATCTTTCCTGCGACCTTGGCAACAGACTTGATGTACGTGTTCCATTTCAGATCAGGAGTAAAGGTCAAACCCAGAAGCTTGTCAAAACACGGGGCCTCACCCAGACGAGAGCCATCCATCACAATTGATGCCAGCTGGGGATCAGAGCGTTGATGATGTAAGGATAGGAGTTTGGTTTTAGATGCATTAAAGGTAACTAGCCACATCTTCCCCCACTGAACCACACGCTCGAGATCAGAGGAGAGAGAATCCGAGAGAACTTCGTCATTTACAGCCTTTGATGTGTTGCCGTAGATGGTCGTGTCATCAGCATAGATGTCAACGAATGATTTAAGTATGTGTTTAGGGAGGTCATTGATGTAGATCAGGAAGAGAGTTGGGCCGAGGATTGACCCCTGAGGGACTCCAGCATTTATATTGCAGGCCTCCGATTTTTGTCCATCTACCACTACTCTTATGAGCCTATCGGAGAGAAATGATTTAATGATTGAGAAAACATTTCCAGTTATACCGTAGCTGGAAATCTTGTGAAGTAGACCCTTATGCCATACTTTGTCAAAGGCCTTTGATATGTCAAGAGCAATTGCCCTAGAAAGGAAGCCTTTGTCAAGAGATTCACTAATCCTGTGGGATATAACCGTGAGCACATCTGCGGTAGATCTTGCAGAGCGGAAACCATATTGTGTGTCACTAAGAAGGTTGTTTCTGCTGAGGTGGTTGACTATTTCTCTATTTAATATTGATTCCAGTAACTTACTCATAACACAGAGAAGACTTATTGGTCTGTATTGAGAGGGAGATGACTTATCACCTGAATTCTTAAATACAGGGCAAATACTTTCTTTTTTCATTTGCATTTCTATGTAATTTCATTATTATTTCTTCCGCTATTTTTGTAATCTCTTGTGTTTTGCCATTCTATACCCTTTCTTCGTTTTGTACCCTTCCATCTCATTTCTTTTTTATTTTGTCCTTCTATGCCATGTTTTTTTAAAATTTTGCCCTTCTATGTCATTTCTTTTTTATTTTGCTCTTCTATGTCATTTCCTATTTATTTTGTCCTTCTATGCCATGTTTTTTTTAAATTTTGCCCTTCTATGTCATTTCTTTTTTTTATTTTGTCCTTCTATGTCATTTCCTTTTTATTTTGTCCTTCTATGTCATTTTTACTCTTATTTTGGCTCTCTCCGTCATTTCTTTTTTTATTTTGCCCTTCTATGTTATTTCTTTTTTATTTGGCCCTTCTATATCATTTCTTTTTTATTTGGCCCTTCTATGTCATTTCTTTTTTTCTCATTGATGTTATTTCTTCGTTTTTTTTTTTTCATTTCTTTCTTTTTTCTTTTGCCCTTCGATGTCATTTTCTTTTTTTATTTTGCTATTCTATATACTCTCTTGTTTGTTTTTGTCCTTCTATGTCATTTCCTTCTTTTTTCTTTTGCCCTTTTATGTCATTTAATCATTTTTTTTTACCCTTCTATGTCATTTTCTCGTTGTTTTTTTTTCCTCTCTATGTCATTTCTTCGTTTATTTTTTGTCATTTCTTTTTTGATATATATATATATATATATATATATATATATATATATATATATATATATATATATATATATATATATATATATATATATATATATATATATATATATATATATATATATATACTTTTACCCTTGTAAATAAATTCTTTCTTTTTTAAATGCTTTTGCACTCATATGTCATTTCTTTCTTGGTCGGACGTATTCTTTAAAGAAAAAAAAAAAAAATGAAAATCCAACAAAGAAAAAGGAAAGAAAACAGATCATTTTCATTTAAGATTAACAAAGTGTTTAAAAGAACTTTATATTAGTAGATCCGTGGATTTTACTTGGAAGGATTTGATGGGCGCGAAATGGCCATTCGCTTTATTTCTTCTGTCGCTATCTATTTAAAGCCGATGACATTCATATCGATCTGAAAGGACACTAACATTAAGCTCACCATTGTCGCTGTGCTTCTTTATTGCGAGGCATACAGCCGACAAATGTAAGGAAGCGCATCTTTTGTTGCGTGTTGCGATGGAAAGAGGCTAGTTAAACATAAATAGCCTGTTGGAATATAGAACTGTGAGAGGATACCAGAAAAGCGGTATGGAAAGGGGGAGGCGAGGGGGGAAAGGGGGATATCGAAGAGGCGGCCATTATGATAATGGGCAATGGAAGACGATATGGAGACGGTTGAGTAGTGAATATGGATGGGAGCCTTGGAGAAATGATGAAGGAAGCGTAAAAGAGGATAGAGAATTGTGCGAATTAGAGAGAAAATAATATAAAGAAAGGGTTAATGAGAGAACAAACACGCAAAGAAAGAAAGAAAGAAAGAAAACGAATGAATCAAAGAAAGAAAGGAAAAATATAGAAACATTTAAAAGGAAAAAAAAGTAGAGAAACGAAAGTAAATGAAGACAAAGAATATAAACAGAATCAGAAATTAAGAATGAGGAAGACATGTCAATCTTTTTTGGATCATCGAATGATGACGAAAATGAAAAAAAAATGGAAAAAGGGTGGGGAGGATAGACCATTGGTGAAGAAAGGAGGGGGAAAAATAAAATAAAGAAGCGAACGAGGGAAACAAACAAAGAACGAAAGGAACAGGGGTAATAAAAACGGTGGAATCAAAATCCAGAATAGATAAATACAAATCAACCAGAATAGATAAATACAAATCAAGAGCAAATTTCGATTAAATAAAAGAAATTAAAAAAGAGCCAGCGGAGGCTGCTTACATACTAGTTGAATTTTACGGCATATCAACCAGTGTTCGACTATTTACATTTTTTTTTATTTCTTACTTTGATTCATCCCAAACAAAGCACATTGCCACTGAGACGTAAGGAACTACTGTGAATTAGGGACCATAACCACAAGGAAACGCTAAGTAGGGAGTTGAGCAGAGAGATGTTTGTTCACGTTACATTTAAATTTCTGCGTGTTAGTAAAGTCAGGGCAGCAGGAAACAAAAAGGGAGGTCCAAATCTAGCAGTTCAAGAGAGGAAACATCATCGGTGAACTTCTAGATTGAAGGCGTGAGATTTTGCTGCTTGTCAGGCTAGTCGGAAGTATTTACGTCGATGGGGCACGAGTGCTAAGAGTTCGTCGGAACACATTCCATTAAAGTACTTGTAAAACAAGTACAGCGATGCAATACTATAGCGATGGGACAGGAGTTGGAGCTTGGCTTACAGTATAGAACCAATTAGAAGGGACACTCTTTTCGAACCCTGTTTAATAGTAAGATCGACTAGTGGGCGATGTATCTGCCCATATGTGGCAATTATATTCGAAGTAGCGGCGAATGGTCGCTTTACAAATCTCAGATGTTGGCATTCTTCTGGCGTGGTAAAGAAAGCCCACCGTTGTACTGGAGCTCAGTTAATACTTCTGCAATTTAAAGCCTGTTTTTTTTCCGTGAGTCGCTCGGCAACACCCGGATTTCTATGCCAATGGGATAAATAAACTTGTTTCTCGTTGGCAAAAATGTGTCGATTCTAATGGTTTTTATTTCGATTAAGAAAATTTTGTTTTACGGCATATCAACCTTTTTCAGGTTATTTAATGCCGAATCTAGTTATTTTGTAGGAACGATTTTTAATGGAGTATATATATATATATATATATATATATATATATATATATATATATATATATATATATATATATATATATATATATATATATAAGTCAGATTCTATTTAATCCATAGTTGGGACCATAACAGGTACTACCACTCCGGGTCAGAGTGGACCTGGGAGCAATGGCAATTAAAGGGTGGCTCCACACTCCCCAAGGCCCGCAAGGTGGGGCCTCACCATCGGATGTAGTTTTAGGTCATATCCAGGACCGTTATTATGAAAGGAGTTATGATCTTTTAAAGTTGAACGTCAAAAAACGACATTATTAAACACTCAAGGAAAATGGCCAGTATAGAGGTGTGAAGAATAAGAAGCTTCCGTAATTTTGTGACAGTAAAAGACTGGATGATGTTGGATGGGTTAGTAGATGCAGAATAATTGAAGTAGGAGGGTTCGTTGGCAGGGGAGAAGTGAAGGTGAACACGGGGGGGTGCAGATGGGATGAATAAACTTGTTTCTCATTGGCAAACATATGTCGACCCCAACGGTTCTTATTTCGATTAATAAAGTTCATTATGAAAGGATTTATGATCTTTTGAAGTTGAACGTACAAAAAAAAAAACCCAAAAAAAAACAACATTTTTTGCATCAACCTAATAGAAAAGGAAAAGGAACAGATGTGATAACATGAGAAAATAAAGACAAGAAATAACGGAAGGAAGAAAATGATAAGACAAAAAGAAGAGTAAAAAGAAAAGAAAGAAAAGACATAATGAAGTAAAAAGAAAAAAAAGAAGGTAAGCAATGTGTTATGAGATGAAAGGGAAATAAATATCTAATTATGTTATATATTGGGACCCTATACCGGTAGATAGAGATTATGTTAACTAGTATGAATTTCAGGACTGTTACATTAAATACCAGTCGGGATGGCCTGGTAGCGAACGGAGATAAACCCAGTGCACTTAGTATGATCGGTGCTAAGTTTCAGAGGTCAATTCCCTAGACAAAACGTGCTAGAAGCAGGTGTCAATGATATTACATAAGAAATAACATCACATATTCGAGACGGGTCAGAGTTTCGAAGCAGTTGGATACGAGGACACAACTGGACCAGATATGCTCAATAATGTAGAAATTAAAAAAAATATTTCCTAGAGACCCGTCCAGTCGTCGATCATTTTTAAGGTTAAGAAAGAAAATTAAGTAAATATGAATTAATTTTAACCTCTTTTGTTCTCCCCCATTATAAACGGATTTTTCTCCCCAATAAAACCTTTGAAACTGCCAACAAGTCTATTGTGCTTCCGCCTGAATTAAACAACTGTTCAAGAGCCAATATAAAACCGACTATGCAGGTCAACGACCACACATATGGAAAAGTGACGAAAAAAAAAAAAATGAAGACCAGTGACCGCGCACATATGTAAAAAAGACTTTTGTTAATTGAGATGTACTTTAATCGTTCACTGGTAAAACAACTACAGCGAGTGCTCGCTTGCGTGAAAAGATGATTTACTTCCGTTCGTTTAACTTTTGTTTATATGAAAACTAGCCTTGCTGCCAGCCATACCCGGGTGTTTGGCCGTGTGTGTTGAGCAAGAAAAAAAAAAGTGGTTGTAGGCAGGCAAGCTCGAACCCGTACCGCGAAGGAGGAAAAGAACAAGCGGATGTGACGAATGTTTTAAATTAAGGCTAGTCAATCAAAAAGAGGGGTTGACTTTCGAAAATATCGACGAAAAAAGCGATCCCTCCCTGTAGAAATGTACCCAGTTGAGGATGAAGGAATTAATACGTTTAGCTAATTTTACGACATTTCTCGTCCGAAGGGGCGAGTTTCAAAACGATACCGATCTCGCGAAAATCCATCGCCTCTGTCGAAAGTTTTAGGCATACATACATACATACATACATACATACATACAAACACTCATACGATACGATGATTGCAACGTCTTGTCAGACGAGTGCCACTCCCTCAGACATTTAAAATCCATGAGCCCAAATACCTGAGGGAGTATCTATACAAAGATGATGTTACAGAGTCTTAGCTTTGTACGACAGCTAAGTCTCTCTCTCGGTTCAAAATGTTGAGATCCAGCAACAAGCAAGAGCAAGATAGCCAGCAACAAATTAAACTGCAGACCAGCTTAATGCGGGTACTGGTCTTCCGTTTTATGGTTTTTTAAATCAGAGATTTGCTTCTCCTAGAAAGGTTGCCTTCACCATGGCTTACGGGAGCCCTCTCTACCCCAATACACATATACACACACAAATATACACGGTGATAGTTGGCCGTTGACCCAGAAAAAGAGTTCATTCGCCCTTTTGAGGTCTTGTTTTTAATCCTTCAGGGAGACTAGCCGCCCTCCTCACCAAACAAGTCTGGTGGGGGAACCAGTTTAGTCGCCGGTGACCCGACCATGAGGCAGGTAGTACTGGGTTACATGGTACCAGTAGCATATGACATGACCTGACATAAACAACATACATACATACATACATACATACATACATAAATATATTTAAACAGACAGGTGAGACGTATATTATAGATGTTATGATAACACAAAGGATAAATTAAAACACAAAAAGCAATCAGAGAAAAGAGAAAAAAAGATAGAAAAGACAGATGTAACAAAATAAAGCTGAAAAGAAAAAAACTTGAAAGAAATAGAAACAAAGGAAGGAGTAAAGAAACTAGGGGGCGTGGCGTAAACGTGACGTCACTGACACAAATGCAGATCGTAAGAAGAGGAGACACAAAGAAGAAAAATAAAAAAACGCGTGGCGATTGACGAGTTACGCTCGACAAGAGAAATGTACACCGTAACAAATAAGAAAGTGACACTCGAATGTATCTTGAATGCCCAAGTTTCAAGATTAGCTTACTCTCTCCTATTGATTGCCGCTTGCCATCGTCTTTAATAATTGAAGGATGATTCCCAATTTTCTCATCAAATGTCATTTGCACAACGTTTCGGTCGATGTAACCTCCGATCTTCTCCAGATGTATCTTTTCGAATTCGGGAATCTTTCTGTCAAACTTGGGAATCTGAACTCTTTT